>NW_026909177.1:5797285-6120714 GCF_033115175.1 Lepus europaeus
AGTGCCTCTCTCCTTCCCAGGGAGAGTCTGGCCATCTGGCCGCTCCCATTTGAACTTGTACTTTCGGTTTGCTACCGATTTGGTGCCGCGGCTCCTCTTGTGTGTTGTGTGCGTCTGTTTTCTTGTTCCCCTCCTCATTCGTTTTACTCTCTCTGTACCCATGGGGCAACAACTAACCACCCCTTTAAGCCTTACTTTAGGCCACTGAAAAGAAGTTCAAAACTGCGCGCACAATCAGTCGATCGACGTCAAAAGTAAAAAGTGGGTGACTTTCTGTTCCTCGGAATGGTCGACCTTTGAGGTTGGTTGGCCTGGCCTAGGGACAGGACATTTAATGCTGATATTATCTCACAGGTCAAGGTATGAGTCTTTCAACCAGGACCCCATGGACACCCTGACCAGGTTCCCTATATCACCGTGTGGGAAGACCTGACCCAAGACCCTCCCCTAATAAAGGCTATAAAGACTCCATTACAGATGCAGGAAATAGGGTTAAAAAAGGTGAGCCATAGAACAGTTCATTGATGCCATAGGAATAGTCAGTCCTTGGTTCGCAGAAGGAGTCGTGGATGAGCAACATTAAAATGTACTCAAAAAAGATTTAAATGTGCATTTAAAGAAACAAAACAAGCTGTAACAAAGGCTGGAAAAACTTTATTGCAGATGTAGAGGATAGGGTTAAAGAAACAAACCGTAGAGAAATTTATCAGCACTGTTAAAAAAAGTTTTGTCCTTGGTTTGCTGAAGAGGGTGTTGTAAATAAGAAACACTGGGAGTAAAAAAAATATAAATCAGTGTACACTGGACAGCCCTCACCCTGTATTTAAATATTTTACTTAAAGTAAACGTTACCTGTTGTAAAATTAATATTACTATGTAAAATGAGAAATTGTGGTAACAAAGTGTCCGGACTACCCATTCTATTTTTGCATTATGTGTTAACTCTACCCTATTATTAATAGGAATGCTTGAACAGATTATGCTTGGTTTGCTTTACAAAAAATTGTAAATTCCAACACAATCCCATCAAGATGGCATGTACCAATGCCATCGCACTAGTCCAAGTGATCAATTTCAGCTCACAATTGATAGCTCTGATAGCTCTAAGAGTCAAAGAGATCACACAAACAAGACAAGTATCTGCTAATACTAACTGATAGAATCAAAAAGGGAGAGAAAAATCCAACATGGGAAGTGGGATACACAGCAGACTCATAGAATGGCAGATGTCCTAAACAACACTCTGGCCTCAGAATCAAACCTCAAGGCATTCAGATCTGGCTGAAGAGCCCATGAGAGTACAGCAGGCATGGAAAGCCAAGATATCATGGAAAAAAAAAGACCTAAATGAATGATCTCTGTGAGTGAGATCCCAGTGGAAAGAACGGGGCCATCAAAGAAGGAGGTACCCTTCTCCGAAGGGAGGAGAGAACTTCCACTTTGACTATGACCCTATCGGAATAAGATCAAAGTCAGCGAACTCTAAAGGCTTCCATAGCCCTGGCAACTCACGACTAGAGCCTAGGGAGATTACTGACGCCATGAACAGGAGTGTCAAATTGTTAAATCAGCAACAGGAGTCACTGTGTACTTACACCCCATGTGGGATCTGTCCCTAATGTGTCGTCTAAAGCCAAGTGATGCTATAACTAGTACTGAAACAGTATTTTTATACTTTGCGTTTCTGTGTGGGCACAAACTGATGAGGTCTTTACTAATTATATACTGAAGTGGTCTTCTGTATATAAAGAAAATTGGAAATGAAAAAAAAAAAACAACCTGGTGTTGAAATGGAAATGGCATAGAAAATTAATTAATTTGAAAAAAAAATTATGTAGGATCTCTGTCTTTAATGTGCTGTACATTGCTATTTAATGCTATAATTAGTAATCCAATGGTAGTTTTTTTCACTTTATGTTGCTATATGGGCAAAATGTTGAAATCTTTACCTAATATATACTAAACTGATCTTCTGTATACAAAGAGAATTGAAAATGAATCTTTACATGAATGGAAGGGGAAAGGGAACAGGAAAGGGGAGGGTTGTGGGCGGGAGGGAAGTTATGGGAGGGAGAAAGCCATTGTAACCCATAAGCTATACTTTGGAAATTTATATTCATTAAATAAAAGTTTAATAAAAAAGATTAAAAAATTGTAAATCAAAATATGCTGCAAATAGTTAAGATTGCACAAACCTACAAGAATGTAACAATTACAGATAGTAAGAGGCTACTATCATTATGGCTAAATGGTTACCCACCGTGTTCCATCCCCTAAAAAATTTGTTGTCTTATCAAAAAGAGATGTTACAAATATTTAATGAAATCCGAATCACTAATTTCAGAGTAATGCAAAATGTTAGCGCATTTGTTAATTGGACTGTGTGCACCTCAACATGTCTGTTTAACAAGTAACAGTGCGTCAGATCTCCATGCCATGGGATTGTCTAGCCAGTTCTTAGGCTGTCTGCAGCAGCTTGAGTTGTTGTATTGAAATGGTACTGTTTTTTTATGTCCTTGACATGGGTGCCCAAGAAGCTAATTCCCCCTCAGATATGTTTCAATTTATCCTTAAAATGCCTTAAATATTATTGTGTTTGCTAAATGTATACTTGTATGAAAAATTTGTATTGCATTCTTATAATGTGTTAATTATGTCTACCTCTCAATGCAACCCTAGGGCTAAATGTAAGGACAGATTTTTGGGATGGAGAGGCTTGTATCTAGGTTCAGCTCTGGTAGACAAGTAACTTTGCTGCCGGATGACCTTCTCCTGCTCCTTGGGAGCCTGGCCAGTTCCCGGGGAGGAGGATAAAGGAATGTTTCTGATAAACAGGTGGACATGCTTTGTGTCTCGGCTCTCTGGCCAAGATCCAAGACGGGAAGCACTGCTTGCCTAAAATCTTAGCAATGAGCCACCCGTGTCCTTGGGGGCTTTAAGAGGGAGCCGGAGCAAGCCTCTGCTGCTGCTCTTTCATCCCAGGGGAACACACAGTCAAGCTAAATGTTAAACATGCCTGTAATGATTACTGATAATGTCTGATTCTCAGTATGGATCCTTTTCTGGTGCTTTGTGAAGATTGCCTAGTGATGCCCACAGTACTATAAATTCTGCTAACCATAAGTACAATGTAAACATGGATCGATTGGCTACTGTGGCTGAGGTGTTCTGTAACAGTCCCTTTGATAAGGGATTAACAAAATGGATTCACTTAAAAACAGGACATTCAGGACCTGCCGCTCTGCAGGGACATGTACAAAAATTGTCCAAGTCAAAAATCAAAATAAGGCTCCTCCTGGGATTTTCCCCCACTGCTAAAGGAAAGGCATTGGGCCAATTAATGTCACCCCAAAACTGATAAAAAAGGTAATTCACTAAAAAACAGAGTTCAGGAAAACTGGAAGCGGGGCAAGCCTCAGGCCCTCCCTACAGGGATCAGTGGACCCTCTTGCTATAATATCATTATAGCAATGGAGCCATGTTTATTGCAACATTCTGTTAATCTATGCTCCTTTACCATCTTTCCTCTAAATAATTTTAGTGTGCACGACAAGTCTTGCAGCATATTTCTTGCAGATTAAACTAAAAGTAACTAAGTCTGTGCACAGCAGACAGCAGAAAAATAATTTGCTGTCACAAATTGGCATAGTCGACAGGATCTGCAAGTATACAAAGCAATGCCTTTCTTTAAAAAGAAAACTGAAGTTGTATGTGTAACCTGTGATGCTCCTGGCTGGAAAGACCCTCAGTTGGCCTCTTTGGCAAAAAAATGGGCTCTCTGCTCAGGATTGAGTAAAAATTAAAATGACAAGTTACGGAGTGCACAGCCTCCACAAGTTATTGAGGTTTGCAATCAGTGCCAGTAAAAAAGGGAAATAAACTATAGGCTTTGGGGAGGTGAGGATGGATTTTGTTATCTGCATACTGATGCATGTGTAAGCAATTTAAAAAAAAGGGGGTACAAAATAAATATAAATTAAAAAATGCTGCCCTTTGGAGTCAAACCACTAGGTGGTAATAAAAAAATTATCTAATTTGGCATGTTAAGAAATCAGATAAAACCTGGAAAATAACTGTGGATTACAGAAGGTTTGAGTAAGTTACAAAAGGTTCGAGTAAGTTACAGAAGGTGTGAGAAAGTTACAAAATGTTATGGAAAGAAGACATTTTCAGTTATAAAACTATTATTCTATTTTCTTTAACATAAAATCAAAATCTGATCCTCTGTTAAAGCAATGAGTTAAAGTAATCTATTATGTTCAAGTCTTGATGTCTCTGTTAAATTCTAACTGTTTAATAATAGCTGCGAAAAGAGCAATGGTGAAATGGAGGGATCCTATCACCAATCAATGGAATGGACCTGATCTGGTACTGGAATGGGACGCGGGCTCCTAAGGGATGGGTTTTTCTATGCAGCCAATATGCCTTTACATCATTAGCCTCTGATAACTTCTGCAATTGCTCCCTGGGCCATGTGGCCCCAATGCTGACATCTGTATTTACAGCGGCGGATAGAGCGTGTCGGCGGCACGCTTCACCTGAAGACTGTAATGGCAACGTCATCCTAATAGGAGAGGACACTGCCCTTGCCATGGCTGTATCAGTAGTAAGTGTTCCTGGACTGGCCTTTGGAAATAACCGTGGACTGTGAAGGCTTGCATGTTTAGTGACCAAAACAATCTTACTGCTACTGGACTGTCCAATATAGCTGAAGAATTGGTTCAAGTTTGCTACCAAACCTCCTTTGTAATCAAAAATAATTGATATTTGGCTGTATGTTTCATCTCTCACCTAATGTCAGGCTGGAATGGTACTCAAAGACGGGTAAGACACTCATCATCCTATACCAACCTAAGACAGGGCTCTAGGCCAAGCTGCCAGAGTTACCGATGATGGGTAAGGACAGGAATGACTGAGGGCAACCTAAGACAGAGGCCATTCTCAATTAAATAAAAAGGGGGTTGCGGCAGGTGTGGAAAGAGCACCACTGCCCTTGCAAAAAAAAAATAATATACAATGCCAGAAATATCAGGCCCTCCATAGGGCAGTAGAAGACCTAGAGCAGACCATCGGTAAGCTAGAACAGTCTTTAACATCACGTTCAAAAGTAGTGTTGCAGAACAGAAGGAGGATGGTCTTATTGGTTTTTTTAAAAAAAGGGTTTATGGGCTGCTCTAAAAAAAGTGCTACTTCTACACTGATCATTCAGGGATCATCAGGGACTCTATGGCTAAACTAAGAAAAACCCTTAAAATTTTAAGATTAAAATCAGTACAAAAAGAAGATGAGGGAATGTAAGACCCCTGCTAAAATTAAATATTAAAATAATTTTAGCAAGGGTTAAAAAGTTTGGCTGCTGACAGTAGCCATTCCTTAAGATAACTGTGTCTCCACCTGCCTGCAGAATAACCTTGGGAAACTGCCTTGTGAAACTGCTCTGTGTAACTGTCTCATGCGATAACACTTGCAGGAGTCTGGAAAAGAGTTGCAATAAGGTTCTGTGGCCATTGTATAAATTTACCCCTTCCCTCACTACAATCGCAACAAGAGTTTACCCTTCACAATAGCCAATCACCAAACTCCCCACATACATATGTCAATCAGGTGGCTATTGTCTTTAAAAACTGCTGTAACCCCTCCTCAGGGCTCTCTTGCTCTCTAGACTGCCTGAGGTGCTGGGGAGCCCATTTACGCAAACGTATTAATAAATATACTCTTGCTTTTGCATCTACTGGGTTGGGCTTTTGGGTCACTGGGCGACCACCCGAGCGTGTTGGATTCCCAGATTTGGGGTCCTTCATTTTCATTAGAAAAGCGCATATAATGTCACCTATACAAACAGAAATATCATGTTTGTTTGCCACAGTTCCTCTAGCTTTCTCCCTAGAAAATACGAATGTGTAGATCTGGTGTTTCCATGTGAACCAATTAATGTTTCCAAGCACAAAATTAAATGTTCCCTGATAAAAAAACATTCAAAATAATAAGGTCCCTCGATAATATCCAGGAAACACAAACACAGAGGGTTTCACATTATTTCGGATTGAGTTAGCCGAAACACAACCGGATATTTCTGGTTTCAACCAGTCATATCTGCACAAAGTGGTGTGGAATTAGTATGCAATGGAATGAGAAAATCACAGTAAAAATGGTTTTGGAGAAAAGCAAAGTGTTTTCGTTAGGCAAGTGCATAAAATGTCATCTATACAAACAGAAATATCATCTTTGTTTGCCAGAGTTCGTCTAGCTTTCTTCATACAAAATATGAATGTGTAGAGCTCTTGTCTCCATGTGAAACCAATTAGTGTTTCCCAGCAGAAAATTAAATGTTCCCTTATAAAACACATTCAAAACAATAAAGTCCGTCGATAATATCCAGAAAAAACAAACACAGATGCTGTCGCAATATGTGGGATTGTGTTAGTCAAAACACAACAGGATATTCTGGTTTCATCCAGTCATATCCGGACAAAGTGGTGTTCAATTCGTATACAATGGACAAAAACAATCACAGTAAAAATGCTTTGGAGAAAATCAAATTCTTTTCATTGCACAAGTGCATAAAATGTCACCCATATAAATAGAAATATTATGTTTCTTTGCCACAGTTCCTCTAGCTTTCTCCCTACAAAATATGAATGTGTAGAGCTTATGTCTCCATGTGGAAACTATTAGTATTTCCAAGCACAAAATTAAATGTTCCCTGATAAAAAACTTTCAAAACAATAAAGTCCATCGATAATATCCAGAAAAAACAAACACAGAGGCTGTCTCAACATGTGGGATTGAGTTAGCCAAAGCACAACCGGATATTTCTGGTTTCATCAAGTCATATCCAGACAAAGTGGTGTGGAATTCATATAAAATGGACACAAACAATCACAATAAACATGGTTTTGGAGAAAAGCAAAGTCAATCCATTAGGCAAGTGCATAAAATGTCATCTATACAAACAGAAATATCATGTTTGTTTGCCACAGCTCCTCTAGCTTTCTCCATACAAAATACGAATGTTTAGAGCTGGTGTCTCCATGTGGAACCAGTTAGTGTTTCCAAGCACAAAATTAAATGTTCCCTGATCAAAAACATTTAAAACAATAAAGTCCGTCGATAATATCCAGAAAACACAAACACAGAGGCTGTCACAATATCTGGGATTCAGTTAGCCAAAACACAACTGGATATTTCTGGTTTCATCCAGTCATATCCAGACAAAGTGGTGTGGAATTCATATACAATGGACACAGACAATCACAGTAAAATGGTTTTGGAGAAAAGCAGTCTTTTCTTTAGCCAAGTGCATAAAATGTCATGTATACAAACAGAAATATCATGTTTGTTTGCCGCAGTTCCTCAAGCTTTCTCCCTACAAAATACGATTGTGTAGAGCTTGTGTCTCAATGTGGAACCCATTAGTTTTTCCATGCACAAAATTAAATGTTCCCTGATAAAAACATTCAAAACAATAATGTCCTTCGATAATATCCGGAAAACACAAACACAGAGGCTTTCAAATTATCTGGGATTGAGTTAGCCAAAACACAACCGGATATTTCTGGTTTCATCCACTCATATCTGGAAAAAGTGGCGTGGAATTCATATGCAATGGACTGGGAACATCACAGTAAAAATGGTTTTGAAGAAAAGCAAAGATTTTCGTTACGCAAGTACATAAAATGTTATCTATACAAACAGAAATATCATGTTTCTTTGCCGCAGTTCCTCTAGCTTTCTCCCTAGAAAATACAAATATGTAGAGCTGTTGTCTCCATATGGAACACATTAGTGCTTCCAAGCATAAAATAAAATGTTCCCCCATAAAAAACATTCAAAACAATAAAGTCCATCGATAATATCCAGAAAACACAAACAAAGATGCTTTCACAATATTTGGGATTCAGTTAACCAAAACACAACCAGATATTTCTGTTTTCATCCAGTCATATCCGCCAAAGTGGTGTGGAATTTGTACGAAATAGACCAAAAAAATCACAGTAAAAATTATTTTGGAGAAAACCAAAGTCTTTTCGTTGGGCAAATGCATAAAATGTCATCTATACAAACAGAAATAACATGTTTTTTTGCTGCATTTCCTCTAGCTTTCTCCCTAGGAAATATGAATGCTAGACCTCGTGATTCCATGTGGAACCCGTTAGTGTTTCAAGCACAAAATTTAGTGTTCCCTGATAAAAAACATTCAAAACCATAAAGTCTGTCGATGATATCCAGAAAACACAAACACAGAGGCTGTCACAATATCTGGGATTGAGTTATACAAAACACAACTGGATATTTCTTGTTTCATGCAGTCATAACTGGACAAACTGGTGTGGAATTCGTATGCAATGGACTGGGAACATCACAGTAA
This sequence comes from Lepus europaeus, assembly GCF_033115175.1. NCBI lineage: Eukaryota > Metazoa > Chordata > Mammalia > Lagomorpha > Leporidae > Lepus > Lepus europaeus. The sequence continues at coordinate 5,805,654 of NW_026909177.1, forward strand.
AAATGGTTTTGGAGAAAAGCAAAGATTTCCTTAGGCAAGTGCATAAAATGTCATCTATACAAACAGAAATGTCATGTTTGTTTGCCGCAGATCCTCTAGCTTCCTAACTAGAAAATACGAATGTGTAGAGCTGGTGTCTCCATGTGGAACCAATTAGTGCTTGCAAGCACAAAATTAAATGTTCCCTGAAAAAAAATATTTAAAACAGTAAAGTCCGTTGATAATATCCAGAAAACACAAACAGAGAGGCTGTCGCAATATCTGGGATTGAGTTAAGCAAAACACAACCGGATATTTTTGGTTTCATCCAGTCATATCCTGACAAAGTGCTGTGGAATTCGTATGCAATGGGCTGAGAAAATCACAGTAAAAATTGTTTCGGAGGAAAGCAAGTCTTTTCGTTAGTCAAGTGCATGAAATGTCATCTATAGAAACAGAAATATCATGTTTGTTTGCCGCAGTTCCTCTGGCTTTCTCCCTAGAAAATTCGAATGTGTAGAGCTGGTGTCTCCATGTGGAACCAATTAGTGTTTCTACGCAATAAAATTAAATGTTCCCTGATGAAAACATTCAAAGCAAAAAGTCCGTTGACAATAACTGGAAAACACAAACACAGAGTCAGTAGCAATATCTAGGGTTGAGTTAGCCAAAACACAACCGGATATTTCTGGTTTCATCCAGTCATATCCGGACAAAGTTGGCTTTAATTCATATGCAATCCACCAAGAAAATCACAATAAAATGGTTTTGGAGAAAAGCAAAGTCTTTTCTTTAGGCAAGTGTAAGAAATGTCATCTATACAAACAGAAATATCATGTTTGTTTGCCGCAGTTCCTCCAGCTTCCTCCCTAAGAAATACGAATGTGTAGAGCTGGTTTCTGCATGTGGAATGAATTCGTGTTTCCCAGCACAAAATTAAATGTTCCCTCATAAAAAGTATTCAAAACAAAAAGTCCGTTGATAATAACCGGAAAACACAAACACAGAGGCTTTCGCAATATCTGAAATTGTGTTAGCCAAAACACAACCGGATATTTCTTGTTTCATCAGTGGTATCCGGAGAAAGTGGTGTGACATTCGTATAAAATGGACATAGACAATCACAGGAATAATGGTTTTGGATAAAGCAAAATATTTTTGTTGGTCAAGTGCATAAAATGTCCATCTATACAAACAGAAATATCATGTTTGTTTTTCACAGTCCTGTAGATTTCTCCAAAGAAAATACGAATGTGTAGAGCTGGTGTCTCCATGTGGAACCAACTATTGTTTCCCAGCACAAAACTGAATGTTCCCTGATGAAAAACATTCAAAACAATAAAGTCTATCGATAATATCCGGAAAACACACACAAGAGGCTTTCCCAATATCTGTGATTGAGTTAGCCAAAACACAACCGGATATTTCTGATTTCATCCAGTAATATCCAGAAAAGTGGAGTGGAATTCGTATAAAATGGACAAAGAAAATCACAGGAAAAAAAGACTTTGGAAAAAAGCAAAGTATTTTCCTTAGGGAAGTGCATGAAAAGTCATGTATACAAACAGAAATATCATGTTTGTTTGCCGCAGTTCCTCTAGCTTTCTGCTTAGCAAATACGAATGTGTAGAGCTGGTGTCTCCATGTAGAACCAATTAGTGTTTCCAAGCACAAAATTAAGTGTTCCCTGATAAAAAAAACATTGAAAACAATAAAGTCCGTCGATAATATCCAGAAAACACAAACACAGAGGCTGTCGCAAAATCTGGGATGTAGTTAGCCAAAACACAACCGGATATTTCTGGTTTCATCCAGTCATTTCCGGAGAAACTGGTGTGGAATTCATATGCAGTGGACTGAGAAAATCAGAGTAAAAATGGTTTTAGAGAAAAGCAAAGTCTTTTCATTCGTCAAGTGCATAAAATGTCATCTATACAAACAGAAATATCATGTTTGTTTGCCACAGCTCCTCTAGCTTTCTCCCTAGAAAATATGAATGTGTAGAGCTGCTGTCTCCATGTGGAACCAGTTAGTGTTTCCCAGCACAAAATTAAATGCTCCCTAATAAAAAACATTAAAAATATTAAAGTCCGTTGATAATATGCGGAAATCACAAACACAGAGGCTTTCACAATATTTCAGACTACGTTAGCCAAAACACAAAAGGATATTTGCGGTTTCATCCAGTCATATCGGACAAACAGTGTGGAATTGGTATGCAATGGATCAAGAAAATCACAGTAAAAATGGTTTTGGAGAAATGCAAATCTTCTTTTTTGGCAAGTGTATAAAATGTAATCTATACAAACAGAAATATCATGTTTGTTTGCCGCAGTTCCTATAGCTACCACCCTAGGAAATACGAATGTGTAGAGCTGGTGTCTCCAAGTGGAGTCAACTAGTGTTTCCCAGCACAACATTAAATGTTACCTGATAAAACCATTCAAAACAATAAAGTCCATCGATAATATCCAGAAAACACAAACACAGAGTTTGTAGCAATTTCTGGGATTGAGTTAGCAAAAACACAACCGGATATTTCTGAATGCATCCAGTCATATCCGGACAAAGTGTTGTGGCATTCATATACAACGGACTGAAAAATCACAGTAAAATGGTTTTGGAGAAAAGCAAAGTCTTTTCTTTAGGCAAGTGCATAAAATGTCCATCTTTACAAACAGAAATATCATGTTTGTTTTCCACAGTTCATCTAGATTTCTCCCTAGAAAATACGAATGTGTAGAGCTGGTGGCCCCATGTGGATCCAACTATTCTTTACCAGCACAAAACTAAATGTTCCCTTATAAAAAACATTCCAAACAATAAAGTCAATCAATAATATCCCGAAAACACAAACACAGAGGCATTCGCAATATCTGAAATTGAGTTAGCCAAAACACAACCGGATATTTCTGGTTTCATCCAGTGGTATCCGGGCAAAGTGGTGTGCAATTGGTATAAAATGGACCAAGAAAATCACAGGAAAAATGGTTTTGGAGAAAAGCAAAGTCTTTTCCTTAGGCAAGTGCATAAAAGTCCATCTATACAAACAGAAATATCATGTTTGTTTGCCACAATGCCTCTAGCTTTCTCCCTAGAAAATACGAATGTGTAGAGCTGGTGTCTCCATGTGGAACCAATTAGTGTTTCTATGGTACAAAGTTAAATGTTCCCTGATAAAAAAAACATTCAAAACAATAAAGTCAGTTGATAATATCTGGAAAGCACAAACACAGAGGCTGTAACAATATATGGGATTGAGATAGCGAAAACACAACCGGAGATTTCTGGTATCAGAAAGTCATACGGGACAAACTGGTGTGGAGTTCGTATGCAATGGATTGAGTAAATCACAGTAAAAAAGGTTTTGGAGAAAAGCAAATCTTCTCATTAGGCAAGTGTATAAGATATCATCTATTCAAACAGAAATATCAAGTTTGTTTGCCGAAGTTCCTCTAGCTTTCTCCCTAGAAAATATGAATGTGCATAGCTGGTGTCTCCATGTTTAACCAATTAGTGTATCTACGGTACAAAATTAAATTTTCCCTGATAAAAACACTCAAAACTATAAAGTCCATAGATAATATCCAGAAAACACAAACACAGAGGCTTTCACAATATTTTGGATTGAGTTAGCCAAAACACAACCGGATAATTCTGGTTTCATCCAGTCATATGCGGATAAAGTGGTGTGGAATTCGTATACAATGGACCGAGAGAATTACAGTATAAATGATTTTGAAGAAAAGCAAAGTCTTTTAGTTAGGCAAGTGCATAAAATGTTATCTATACAAACAGAAATATCATGTTTTTTTGCCACAGTTCCTCTAGTTTTCTGCCTAGAAAAGACGAACGTGTAGAGCTGGTGAATCCATGTGGAACCAATTAGTGTTTCCCAGCAGAAAATTAAAAGTTCCCTGGTAAATAAACATTCAAAACAATAAATTCCGTCGATAATATCTAGAAAACACAAACACAGAGGCTGTAGCGATATGTGGGATTGAGTTAGACAAAACTCAACCGGATATTTCTAGTTTCATCCAGTCATATCCGGACAAACTGTTGTGGAATTCATATGCAATGGACCAAGAAAATCATAGTTAAGATGGTTTTGGAGGAAAGCAATGTCTTTTCATTAGGCAAGTGTATAAAATGTCATCTATTCAAACAGAAATATCATATTTGTTTGCCACAGTTCCTCTATGTTTCTCCTTAGAAATTACGAATGTGTAAGCTGATGTCTCCATGTGGAGTCAACTGGTGTTTCTACGGTACATAATTAAATGTTCCCTGATAAAAAAAAATTCAAAACAATAAAGTCTGTCGAGAATATCCGGAAAACTTTAACACAGAACCTGTAGCAATATCTGGGATTGAGTTAGCCAAAACACAACCGGATATTTCTGGTTTCATCAAGTCATATCTTGAAAAAGTGGTGTGGAATTCGTATGCATCGGACTTCGAAAATCACAGTAAAAATGGTTTTGGAGAAAAGAAAAGTCTTTTCCTTCGGCAAGTGCATAAAATGTCATCTATAGCAAGTGCCTCTTGTTGGTTGATCAGTTTATAATTTTAAACATGGCGACTTAAAGTCTTTTGTCATCCACAGTTATATATGATGTGCTGCTCATAAAACTAAAGTGTTGTTGGTTCTGTGTTTAGCTGTCCTCCTATAGGTTCCTATGGACTTTTTCCAGCCACTTTTTTGTATTCAGTACTTTGGGATCGCTCTGTAAACAGATGAAGCCAATAATGTATTAACAGTACCAACTGAGAGAAAGTATGGTTAACTGAGGTTACTAAAAAGAAAAAGCAATTCAAATCAATTGGCAATCGACAAAAAGAGTTAAAGATTTTAAAAGCTATTATTAAAATTGCTATATTGGTCTTTTATGCTATATTATATGTGTGTACATATTGTATGTCCACATGGGGAAATTTTATTAAGAGTTTTATTTTAAATGGCTTATAGATAAGATTGTCCATAAATTTAAGCTGCTAAAATCAATCAAAGATACATTTTAATTTGTGGGACCTGAATCTGTGTATCATATGTTTTAGACTTGTTGGTAGGAAGAAACTAAAAACATTTTAGATGGTTGTGCTTAAGTTTACTGGCTAAACAAACTACACCATGTTAGATATTTAAGAGGTGTTTTCAAATACATGATTCTTAAAATTTATAGAAGGCATTGGACCTTCTGGTAAATGTTTTCTTAAGTTGTTATCTAATGGTTGAAACGGTTTGCTAAGTATTCATGTGATATTGCTATTGTCAGCAAGCGATCTAGGACTTGCTCCCTCATTTCTCTATTCTAAGCCCAACTTGTTCTTTCATTTCTCTATTCTCTTCAAGGTAGGAAACTAATTCTATTATGAAGGAATCTGTAGGATGCACAATTTAATCTTTAGACCTTATAAAAGAGATGGCTAGCATTTTTCTGTAATAGCATAGCCAAAATAAGAACTTAACTAATAATCTCATAGCTAGATTCACTTCGCCATCAGCGAAGTATACAGTAAGTAGAAAAAACCTCCCTTTCAGACCAAAGGGAAAGAAAGTTTTAAAGTGAGAATATAATTTTCCTCATGGGCATTGTCTACCTTAGAAAAACTACTACAGAACATGCCTGTGACTATAGACTTGTAGTTCAGGCCACCGAAGATTAGAGATGGGACATGGGCACTCCCTTGACTTGCATCCTCTGGTCTGCTATCACACAAACCAGGAGGAAAAGAAAGCTCGGCATCAGAAGCAATGGGTGGCAGGCCTATTAATGGCTGATCTGTACGGTGATCTGCCCTCAAGGAGACCCAACAGGCCAGTCCACTGCAGTGGCTTTCCATGTGGTAAGCCTGGGCTTCAGCAGAAGTCAGCTTGTGAAGAGCCCTGGCAGCTCTGCCAAGAGTTGGATCACTGGAAATGGACCTGCCCTGGAGTCGAAGGATGCCCAGGTCAGAGCCACAGATCTTATTGGCTCTAAGCTGAAAAGCCCTTCACTCAGGCCAACTTCCAAAGTGACCACTGCAGCTGAGGGTATGGTCAAGTAGGGTCAGCAACATTGCAGGCAGAACTGTAAACTTCTTGTTAGAGATGCCCCCTGCCTTTACCTGGCCAGCTCTCCTCCCAGGCCAGCCAAATAATGAAAGTCAACAGAGTGCCTTCCCCAGGAGGTTCACACCTCCCTTAGGATGTACCCCATGTGAAGAGATAGATAGGTCTGGGCCTCTGAATTTACAAGGCCCAAAGCCCACCAGATTATTATCAAGCCCCTTCTATCAGGTTCTATTTGCCTCTCAATCAGAAAAATTACTTGTAGCTTAGACAGCACCTTTCTTAGCTCCTCTAATAATGACTCTGTCCTTTGTTCTAGGCCCTGTCTAGTGCACTTGGGCCTAATTCCTTTGTAATCATAACCTCTACTCTACCACCAATGGCTCTACTCCAAACCTGTGTGTACTGATGGTCCTCTTCACCACTTAATGCTGTATAATTGTTCAAACATGGTAAATGCCACTCTTAGGATCATTGGTTACTATCCTCACTCTGTCTTGTATGACCTTGTCTAAATATGATCAGAGTCGGCAAACTTGGAAGGCTTCCATAGCCTTGGCAACTCATGACGACAGCCTAGGTTGGTTACTGGCGCCATAAACTAGAGTGTCAATTTGTTGGGTCAACAACAGGAGCCACTGTGCACTTGCTCCTCATGTGGGATCTCTGTCCTTAATGTGCTGTCCATTGTGATTTAATGCTATAACTAGTACTCAAACAGTATGTTTCACTTTGTGTTTCTATGTGGGTGCAAACTGTTGAAATCTTTATACTAAATTGATCTTCTGTATATAAAGAGAATTGAAAATGAATCTTGATGCAAATGGAAGGGGAGAAGGAGCCGGAGAGGGGAGGGTTGCGGGTTGGAGGGAAGTTATGTGAGGGGGAATCCATTGTAATCCATAAGCTGTACACTGGAAATTTATATTAATTAAATAAAAGTTAAAAAAATAAATAAATAAAATGACATTTGACTATGAAAAAAAAATCTCATCTATACAAACAGAAATATCATGTGGTGTGGAATTCGTATGCAATGGACCGAGAAAATCACAGTAAAAATGGTTGTGGAGAAAAGCAAAGTCTTTTCGTTAGGCAAGTGCATAAAATGTCATCTATACAAACAGAAATATCATGTTCGTTTAGCACAGTTCCTCGAGCTTTCTCCCTAGAAAATAAGAATATGTAAAGCTGGTGTTACCATGATGAACCAATTCCTGTTTCAAGAGTACAAAATGAAATGTTCCCTGATAAAAACATTCAAAACAATGAGTCCATCTAAAATATCCAGAAAACACAAACACAGAGATTTTAGCAATATTTCGGATTGAGTTAGCCAAAACAGAACCGGATATTTCTGGTTTCATCCAGTCATATCCGGACAAACTCATGTGGAAATCGTATGCAATGGACCGAGAAAATCAAAGTACAAATGATTTTGGAGAAAAGCAAAGTCTTTTCGTTAGGCAAGTGAATAAAATGCCATCTATACAAACAAAAATATCATGTTCGTTTAGCACAGTTCCTCGAGCTTTCTCCCTAGAAAATAAGAATATGTAAAGCTGGTGTTACCATGATGAACCAATTCCTGTTTCAAGAGTACAAAATGAAATGTTCCCTGATAAAAACATTCAAAACAATGAGTCCATCTAAAATATCCAGAAAACACAAACACAAAGACTTTAGCAATATTTCGGATTGAGTTAGCCAAAACAAAACCGGATATTTCTGGTTTCATCCAGTCATATCCGGACAAACTCATGTGGAAATCGTATGCAATGGACCGAGAAAATCAAAGTACAAATGATTTTGGAGAAAAGCAAAGTCTTTTTATTAGGCAAGTGCATAAAATGTCATCTATACAAACAGAAATATCATGTTTGTTTGCTGCAGTTCCTCTAGCTTCTCCGTAGAAAATACGAATGTGCAGAGCTTGTGTCTCCATGTGGAAACAATAAGTGTTTCCAAGCAAAAAATTTAATGTTCCCAGAAAAAAAAAACATTCAAAAAAAAAAAAAAGTCCGTGGATAATATCAGGAATACACAAACACAGAAGCTGTAGCAATATTTCGGATTGAGTTAGCCAAAACACAACCGGATATATCCGGTTTCATCCAGTCATAACCGGACAAAGTGGTGTGGAATTCGTATGCAGTGGACCTGGAAAATCACAGTAAAAATGATTTTGGATAAAAGTAAAGTCTTTTCGTTAGGCAAGTGCATAAAGTGTCATCGATACAAACAGAAATATCATGTTTGTTTTCCACAGTTCCTCTAGCTTTCTGCCTAGAAAATACGAATGTGTTGAGCTGGTGTCCCCAGGATGAACCAATTAGTCTTTCTACGGTACAAAATGAAATATTCCCTTATAAAAACATTCAAAACAATAAAGTCCATCAATAATATCCAGAAAACACAAACACAGTGGCTTTCACAATATTTCGGATTGAGTTAGCCAAAACACAACCGGATATTTCTGGTTTCATCCAGTGATTTCCATACAAAGTGGTTTGGAATTCATATTCAATGCACCGAAAAAATCACAGTACAAATGGTTTTGGAGAAAAGCAAAGTCTTTTCGTTAGGCCAGTGCATAAAATGTCATCTATACAAACAAAATTATCATGTTTGTTTGCCCCAGTTCCTCTAGCTATCTCCATAGAAATTACGAATGTGTAGAGCTGGTGTCCCCATGTGGAACCAATTACTCTATCCAAGCTCAAAATAAAATGTTCCCCGATAAAAAACATTGAAAACAATAAAGTCTGTGGATAATATCCAGAAAACACAAACACAGAGGCTGCAGCAATATATGGTATTGAGTCAGCCAAAACACAACTGGATATTTCTGGTTTCATCCAGTCATATCCGGACAAAGTGGTGTGGGATTCGTATGCAATGGACCGAGAAAATCACAGTAAAAATGCTTTTGGAGAAAATCAAAGTCTTTTCGTTAGGCAAGTGCATAAAATGTCATCTATACAGACAGAAATATCATGTTTGTTTGTTGCAGTTCCTCTAGCTTTCTACCTAGAAAATACGAATATGTAGGGCTGGTGTCTCCATGTGGAACCAATTACTGTATCCAAGCTCAAAATAAATGTTCCCTGATAAAAAACTTTCAAAACATTAAAGTCCATTGATAATATCCAGAAAACACAAACACAGAGGCTGTAGTAATATCTGGGATTGAGTTAGCCAAAACACAACCGGATATTTCCGGTTTCATCCAGTCATATCTGGACAAACTGGTGTGGAATTCGTATGCAATGGACCTGAGAGAGAATAAGGCAGGAAGGGGTTAAAATTGATTTGCTTGGCTAACTGCATATTGTTTTGCTTTTGTACAAAATAGCTGGGCTTGCAAAATGCATTTTTTTAAGATAACTAGACTTTAGCTGACCTTGTAACATGTGATGATTGTGCTAATGCTTTTATGAGATAATGGAGCATGTGATAATTATTTTAGGAGCTATGTTGAGGTTTTGGTCATGATGACCCCGTGTTTATGCTTACTTAAGGTCTTCTGTCCCCTCACCCTGGAAATTTGTCATGCATCTTATGAGAATTTGTCATGCTGCGGTTTATCTTGTGACTTTCTGTAATGCTGTGGAGATATGCTAATGTTGTGGTTTTCAATCTTAAATACGCTGTGCGGTTGATGATCGGCGCCTCTCTTCTCACACTGCACCAGGGGGTGTTGTTGTGCTTAGAGTTGGCCCATCTGCGCAGATGTAATAAACTTCCCTCATGTTCTTTACAGCAGTTGGAATGGAATTCGTGTTTCTGGGGTCGGTAAAAGTGTGAGGCACCTTTCGGGGGTCTTACAGACCGAGAAAATCACAGGCCAATGGTTTTGGAGAAAAGCAAAGTCTTTTCGTTAGGCAAGTGCATGAAATGTCATCTGTACAACCATAAACATCTTGTTTGTTTGCTGCAGTTCCTCTAGCTTTCTCACTAGAAAATATGAATGTGTAGAGCTGGTGTCCCCATGATGAACCAATTTGTGTTTCAACGGTACAAAATGAAATGTTCTCTAAGAAAAACATTCAAAACAATAAACTCCATCAATAATATACAGAAAACACAAACTCAGATATTTTCACAATATTTCGGTTTGAGTTAGCCAAAACACAACCGGATATTTCTGGTTTCATCCAGTTATATCTGGACAAACTTGTGTGGAATTCGTATGCAATGGACTGAGAAAATCAGAGTACAAATGGTTTTGGAGAAAAGCAAAGTCTTTTTGTTAGGCAAGTGCATAAAATATCATCTATACAAACAGAAATATCACGTTTGTTTGCCGCAGTTCCTCTAGCTTTCTCCCTAGAAATACTAATGTGTAGAGCTGGTGTCCCAATGGTGAACCAATTAGTGTTTCCAAGATCAAAATAAACTGTTCCCTGATAAAATCATTCAAAACAATAAACTCCATATATAATATCCAGAAAACACAAACACAGAGGCTGTAGAAATATCTGGGATTGAGTTAGCCAAAACAAAACTGGATATTTCCGGTTTCATCCAGTCATACCCCGACAGTGAGGTGCGGAATTCGTATGCAATGGACCGAGAAAATCAAAGTAAAAATGGTTTTCGAGAAAAGCAAAGTCTGTTCATTAGGCAAGGGCATAAAATGTCATCGATACAAACAGAAATATCATGTTTGTTTGTCGCAGTTCCTCTAGCTTTCTACCTAGAAAATAATAATACGTAGAGTTGTTGTCTCCATGTGGAACCAATTACTCTATCCAAGCTCAAAATAAAATGTTCGCTGATAAAAACATTCAAAACAATAAAGTCCATTGATAATATCCAGAAAACACAAACACAGAGGCTGTAGCATTATTTTACATTGAGTTATCCAAAACACAACCGGATATTTCTGGTTTCATCCATTCATATCCGGACAAACTGGTGTCGAATTCGTATGCGATGGATCGAGAAAATCACAGTACAAATGGTTTTGGAGAAAAGCAAAGTCTTTTCGTTAGGCAAGTGCATAAAATGTCATCTGTACAAACAGAAATATCACATTTTTTTTGCCGCAGTTCCTCTAGCTTTCTTCGTATAAAATATGAATATGCAGAGCTGGTGTCTCCACGTGGAACCAATTAGTGTTTCAACTGTAGAAAATGAAATGTTCCCTGATGAAAAAATTCAAAACAATAAAGTTCATAGATAATATCCAGAAAACACAAACACAGAGGCTTTCACAATATTTCGGATTCAGTTAGCCAAAACACAACCGGATATTTCTGGTTTCATCCAGTCACATCCGGACATAGTGGTGTGGAATTCGTGTACAATGGACTGAGAAAATCACAGTATAAATGCTTTTGGAGAAAAGCAAAGTCTTTTCGTTAGGCAAGTGCATAAAATGTCATCTGTACAAACAGAAATATCATGTTTGTTTGCCGCAGTTCCTCTAGCTTTCTCCCTATAAAATACGAATATGCAGAGCTGGTGTCCCCACATGGAACCAATTAGTGTTTCAAGGGTACAAAATTAAATGTTCCCTGATAAAAACATTCAAAACAAAATAGTCCATGGATAATATCGAGAAAACACAAACACAGAGGCTGTAACAATATGTCCGATTGAGTTAGCCAAAACACAACCGGATATTTCTGGTTCATCCAGTCATATCTGGAAAACGTGGTGTGGAATTCGTATGCAATGGACCGAGAAAATCACAGTAAAAATGATTTTGGAGAAAAGCAAAGTCTTTTCGTTAGGCAACTGCAGATAATGTCATCGATACAAAGAGAAATATCATGTTTGTTTGCCACAGTTCCTCTAACTTTTCCGTGGAAAATACGAATGTGTAGAGCTGTTGATTCCATGTGGAACCAATTAGTGTTTCCAAGCACAAAATTAAATGTTCCCGGAAAAAAATATTCAAAAGCATAAAGTCTGTGGATAATATCAGGAATACACAAACACAGAAGCTGTAGCAATATCTGGGATTGAGTTAGCCAAAACACAACCAGATATTTCCGGTTTCATCCAGTCATATCCGGACAAACTGGGGTGGAAATCGTATGCAATGGACCGAGAAAATCACAGTACAAATGGTTTTGGAGAACAAGAAAGTCTTTTCGTTAGGCAAGTGCATGAAATGTCATCTGTACAAACAGAAATATCATGTTTGTTTGCCACAGTTCCTCTAGCTTTCTCCCTAGAAAATATGAATGTGTAGAGCTGGTGTCCCCATGATGAACCAATTAGTGTTTCAACAGTACAAAATGAAATGTTCTCTAAGAAAAACATTCAAAACAATAAACTCCATCGATAATATGCAGAAAACACAAACAGAGGTTTTCACAATATTTCGGTTTGAGTTACCCAAAACACAACCGGATATTTCTGGTTGCATCCAGTCATATCTGGACAAAGTGGTGTGGAATTCCTATGCAATGGACTGAGGAAATCAGAATACAAATGGTTTTGGAGAAAAGCAAAGTCTTTTCGTTAGGCAAGTGCATAAAATATCATCTAGACAAACACAAATATGTTTGTTTGTCGCAGTTCCTCTAGCTTTCTACCTAGAAAATAATAATACGTAGAGTTGTTGTCTCCATGTGGAACCAATTACTCTATCCAAGCTCAAAATAAAGTGTTCACAGATAAAAACATTCAAAACAATAAAGTCCATTGATAATATCCAGAAAACACAAACACAGAGGCTGTAGCATTATTTCGTTTTGAGTTAGCCAAAACACAACTGGATATTTCTGGTTTCATCCATTCATATCCGGACAAACTGGTGTGGAATTCGTATGCAATGGGCTGAGAAAATCACAGTACAAATGGTTTTCGAGAAAAGCAAAGTGTTTTCGTTAGGCAAGTGCATAAAATGTCATCTGTACAAACAGAAATATCACGTTTTTTTGCCACAGTTCCTCTAGCTTTCTCCCTACAAAATACGAATATGCAGAGCTGGTATCTCCACGTGGAACCAATTAGTGTTTCAAGGGTACAAAATTAAATGTTCCCAGATAAAAACATTCAAAACAAAATAGTCCATGGATAATATCCAGAAAACACAAACACAGAGGCTGTAGCAATATCTGGGATTGAGTTAGCCAACACAAAACCGGATATTTCTGGTTTCATCCAGTCATATCCGGACAAAATGGTGTGGAATTCGTATGAAGTGTACCCAGAAATCACAGTAAAAATGGTTTTGGAGAAAAGCAAAGGCATTTGGTTAGGGAAGTGCATAAAATGTCATCTATACAAACAGAAATATCATGTTTGTTTGCCCCGGTTCCTCTATCTTTCTCCCTAGAAAATACAAATATGTTCAGCTGGTGTCTCCATGTGGAACCAATTAGTGATTCCAAGCACAAAATTAAATGTTCCCTGATAAAAAACACTCAAAACTATAAAATCCGTGGATAATATCAGGAATACACAAACACAGAAGCTGTAGCAATATTTGGGATTGAGTTAGCCAAAACAAAACCGGATATTTCTGGTTTATTCCAGTCATATCCTGACAAAGTGGTGTGGAATTCGTATATAATGGACCAAGAAAATCACAGTAACAATGGTTTTGGAGAAAAGCAAAGTATTTTAATTAGGCAAGTGCATAAAATGTCATCTAAACAAACAGAAATATCATGTTTGTTTGCAAACAGTTCCTCTAGCTTTCTCACTAGAAAACACAATTGTGTAGAGCTAATGTCTCCATGTGGAACCAATTAGTGTTTCCAAGCACAAAATTAAATGTTCCCTGATAAAAATATTCAAAACAATCAAGTCCATCAATAATATCCAGAAAACACAAACACAGATGCTTTCACAATGTTTCGGGTTGAGTTAGCCAAAACACAACTGGATATTTCCGGTTTAATCCAGTCATATCCAGACAAACTGTTGTGGAATTCGTACGCAATGGACCGAGAAAATCACAGTAAAAATTGTTTTGAAGAAAAGCAAAGTCTTTTCGTTAGGCAAGCGCATAAAATGTCATCTATACAAACAGAAATATCATGTGTTTGCCGCAGTTCCTCTAGTTTTCTCCATAGAAAATATGAAAAGTACAGCTGGTGTCTCCATGTGGAACCAATTACTCTATCCAAGCTCAAAATAAAATGTTCCCCGATAAAAAACATTCAAAACAATAAGCCAGTTGATAATATCCAGAAAACACAAACACAGAGGGTGTAGCAATATTTGGGATTGAGTTAGCAAAAGAAAAAAACAGGTATTTCCGGTGTCATCCAGTCATATCCGGAAAACTGGTGTGGAATTCGTATGCAATGGACCGAGAATATCACACTAAAAATGGTTTTGGGGAATAGCAATTCATTCATTAAGCAAGTGCATAAAATGCAATCTATACAAACAGAAATATAATGTTTATTTACCGCAGTACCTCTAGCTTTCTCCCTAGAAAATACGAATGTGTAGAGCTGGTGTCTCCATGTGGAACGAATTAGTGATGCCAAGCACAAAATTTAATTTTCCCTGATACAAAACCTTCAAAACAATAAAGTCCATCGTTAATATCCAGAAAACACAAACACAGAGGCTTTCACAATATTTCGGAATGACTTAGCAAAAACACAATCGGATATTTCCGTTTTCATCCAGTCATATCTGGACAAACTGGTGTGGAATTCGTATGCAATGGACCGAGAAAGTCAGGGTAAAAATGGTTTTGGACAATAGCAAAGTATTTTCATTAGGCAAGTGCATAAAATGTCATCTATACAAACACAAATATCATGTTTGTTTGCCACAGTTCCTCTAGCTTTCTACCTATAAAATACGAATGTGTAGAGCTGGTGTCTCCATGTTGAACCAATTAGAGATTCCAACCACAAAACTGAATGTTACCTGATAAAAATATTCAAAATAATAAAGTCCAACGATAATATCCAGAAAACACAAGCACAGAGGCTTTCACAATATTTCGGATTGAGATAGCCAAAACAAAACTGGATATTTCTGGTTTCATCCAGTCATATCGGACAAAGTGCTGTGGAATTCGTGTGCAGTGTATCGAGAAAATCCCAGTAAAATGGTTTTGGAGAAAAGCAAAGTCTTTTCATTAGGCAAGTGCATAAAATATCATCGATGCAAACAGAAATATCATGTTTGTTTTTCGCAGTTCCTCTAGCTTTCTACCTATAAAATACGAATATATAGAGATGGTGTCTCCATTTGAAACCAATTACTGTATCCAAGCTCAACATAAAGTGTTCCCCGATTAAAAACCTTAAAAAAAATAAAGTCCGTGGATAATATCCAGAAAATACAAGCACAGAGGCTGTAGCAATACCTGGAATTGAGTTAGCGAAAAAAAAAAAAAACAAAAACAAAAAACAGGATATTTCCGGTTTCATGGAGTCATATCCGGACAACATGGTGTGGAATTCATATGCAATGGACCGAGAAAATCACAGTACAAATGGTTTTGGAGAAAAGCAAAGTCTTTTCGTTAGGCAAGTGCATAAAAAGTCATCTAGACAAACAGAAATATCATGTTTGTTTGCCGCAGTTCCTCTAGCTTTCTCACTAGAAAATAAGAACGTGTAGAGCAGGTGTTCCCATGAGGAGCCAATTAGTGTTTCAACGGTATAAAATTATATGTTCCCTGATAAAAACATTCAAAACCATAAAGTCCATCGATAATATCCAGAAAACACAAACACAGAGGCTTTCACAATTTTTCGGATTGAGTTAGCCAAAACACAACCGGATATTTCCGGTTTCATCCAGTCATATCCGGACAAAGTGGTATGGAATTCGTATGCAATGGACTGAGAAAATCACAGTAAAAATGGTTTTGGAGAAAAGCAAAGTCTTTTCATTAGGCAAGTGCATAAAATGTCATCTATACAAACAGAAATAACATGTTTGTTTGCCACAGTTCCTCTAGCTTTCTCCATGGAAAATACGAATATGCAGAGCTGGTGTCTCCATGTGGAACCAATTACTCTATCCAAGCTCAAAATTAAATATTCCCCGATAAAAAACAGTCAAAACAGTAAAGTCCGTGGATAATATCCGGTAAACAGAAACACAGAGGCTGTAGCAATATCTGGGATTGAGTTAACCAAAACAAAACGTGATATTTTCGGTTTCATCCAGTCATATCCGGACAAACTGGTGTGGAATTCGTATGCAATGGACTGAGAAAACCAAGTAAAAATGGTTTTGGAGAAAAGCAGTCTTTTCGTTAGGGAAGTGCATAAAATGTCATCTATACAAACAAAAATATCATGTTTGTTTGCCGCAGTTCCTCTAGTTTTCTCCATAGAAAACATGAAAAATACAGCTGGTGTCTCCATGTGGAACCAATTACTCTATCCAAGCTCAAAATAAAATATACCCTGATAAAAAACATCCAAAACAATAAAGTCCATTGATAATATCCAGAAAACACAAACACAGAGGCTGTAGCAATATTTGGGATTGAGTTAGCCAAAATATAACCGGATATTTCCGGTTTCATCCAGTCATATCCGCACAAACTGGTGTGGAATTTGTATGCAATGGGCTTTGAAATCACAGTAAAAATGTTCTTGGAGAAAAGCAAAGTCTTTTCGTTAGGTAAGTTCATAAAATATCATCTATACAAACGGAAATATCATGTTTGTTTGTCGCAGTTCCTCGAGCTTTCTCCCTAGAAAATATGAATATGTAGAGCTGGTGTCTCCATGATGAACCAATTACTGTATCCAAGCGAACAATAAAATGTTCCCCGATAAAAAACATTCAAAACTATAAAGTCCGTTGATAATATCCAGAAAACACAAACACAGAGGCTGTAGCAATATATGGGATTGAGTTAGCCAAAACAAAACCAGATATTTCCGGTTTCATCCAGTCATATCTGGACAAGGTGGTGTGGAATTCGTACGCAATGAACCAAAAAAATTACAGTAAAAATGGTTTTGGAGAAAAGCAAAGTCTTTTTTTTAGGCAAGTGCATAAAATGTCATCGATGCAAACAGAAATATCATGTTTGTTTGCCGCAGTTCCTCTAGCTTTCTCCCTAGAAAATAGGAATGTGTAGAGCTGGTGTCTCCATGTGGAACCAATCAGTGTGTCCAAGATCAAAATAAAATGTTCCCTAGTAAAAAGCATACAAAACAATAAATCCATCGATAATATCCAGAAAACACAAACACAGAGGCTTTCACAATATTTCGCATTGAGTTAGCCAAAACACAACCGGATATTTCTGGTTTCATCCAGTCATATCCGGACAAAGTGCTGTGGAATTCGTAAGCAATGGCCTGAGAAAATCAGAGTAAAATGGTTTTGGAGAAAAGCAAAGTCTTTTTGTTAGGCAAGTCCATAAAATATCATCGAAACAAACAGAAATATCATGTATGTTTGCCGCAGTTCCTCTAGGTTTCTCCCTAGAAAATATGAATGTGTAGAGCTCGAGTCTCCATTTGGAACCACTTAGTGATTTCAAGCACAAATTAAATGTTCCCTGATAAAAAATACATTCAAAACAATAAAGTCTGTGGATAATTTCAGGAATAGAGAAACACAAATGCTGTAGCAATATCTGGCATTGGGTTAGCCAAACCAAAACACGATATTTGGTTTCATCCAGTCATATCCGGTAAACGGGTGTGGAATTCGTATGCAATGGACCGAGAAAATCACAGTAAAAATGTTTTTGGGAAAAGCAAAGTCTTTTTTTAGGCAAGTGCATAAAATGTCATCTATACAAACAGAAATATCATGTTTGTTTGCCACAGTTCCCCTAGCTTTCTCGCTAGAAAATATGAATGTGTAGAGCTGGTGTCCAGATGATGAACCAATTAATGTTTCAACGGTACAAAATGAAATGTTCCCTGAAAAAAACATTCAAAACAATAAAGTCCATCATTAATATCCAGAAAACACAAACACAGAGGCTTTCCCAATATTTCGGATTGAGTTAGCCAAAACACAACTGGATATTTCTGGTTACATCCAGTCATATCCGGACAAACTGGTGTGGAATTCGTATGCAATGGGCTGAGAAAATCACAGTAAAAGTGGATTTGGAGAAAAGCAAAGTCTTTCGTTAGGCAAGTGCATAAAATGTCATCGATACAAACAGAAATATCATGTTTGTTTGCCGCAGTTCCTCTAGCTTTCTCACTAGAAAATACGAATGGGTAGAGCTGGTGTCTCCATGTAGAATCAATCAGTGATTCCAAGCACAAAATGAAATGTTCCCCAATAAAAAACCTTCAAAACAATAAAGTCCATGGTTAAATCAGGAATACAAAAACACAGAGGCTGTAGCAATATCTGGGATTGAGTTAGCCAAAAAAAAACGGGGATTTCCGCTTTCATCCAGTCATATCCGCATAAACTGGTGTGGAATTCCTATGCAATGGACCGAGATAATCACAGGAAAAATGATTTTGGAGAAAAGCAAAGTCTTTTAGTTAGGCAAGTGCATAAAATATCATCTATAAAAACAGAAATGTAATGTTTGTTTGTCGCAGTTCCTCTAGGTTTCTCCCTAGAAAATACGAATGTGTAGAGCTGGTGTCGCCATGTGGAACCAATTAGTGTTTCCAAAAATGAAATTAAATGTTCCCTGATAAAAAAACATTCAAAGCAATAAAGTCCGTGGATAATATCAGGCATACACAAACATAGAGGCTGTAGAAATATCTGTGATAGAGTTAGCCAAAAAAAAAAAAAAAAACTGGATATTTCCGGTTAAATCCAGTCATATCTGGATAAACTGGTATGGAATTTGTATGCAATGGACCGAGAAAATCACAGTAAAAATGGTTTTGGAGAAAAGCTAAGTGTTTTCCTTAGGCAACTGCATAAAATGTCATCGATACAAACAGAAATATCATGTTTGTTTGCCGCAGTTCCTCTAGCTTTCTCCCTAGAAAATACGAATGTGTAGAGCTCGTGTCCCAATGATGAACCAATTAGGGTTCCTAAGGTAAAAAATTAAATATTCCCTGATAAAAACTTTCAAAACCATAAAGTCCATCCATAATATCCAGAAAACACAAACACAGAAACTTTCACAATGTTTCAGATTGAGTGAGCCAAAACACAACCGTATATTTCTTTTTTCATCCAGTCATATCCGGACAAAGTGGTGTGGAATTCGTATGCAATGGACTGAGAAAATCACAGTACAAATGGTTTTGGATAAAACCAAAGGCTTTTCGTTGGGCAAGTGCATAAATGGTCATTGATACTAACAGAAATATCATGTTTGTTTGCCGCCTTTCCTCTAGCTTCCTCCCTAGAAAAAATGAATATATAGAGCTGGTGTCGCCATGTGGAACCAATTAGTGTTTCCAAAAACAAAATTAAATGTTCCCTGATAAAAAAAATTCAAAGCAATAAAGTCCGTGGATAATATCAGGAATACACAAATACAGAGGCTGTAGCAATATCTGGGATTGGGTTTGCCAAACCAAAACCCAATATTTCTTGTGTCATCCAGTCATATCCGGACAAACTGGTGTGGAATTCATATGCAATTGACCGAGAAAAATCACAGTAAAAATGGATTGGAGAAAAGCTCAGTGTTTTCGTTTTGGTAGTGCATAAAATGTCATCTATACAAACAGAAATATCATGTATGTTTGCAGCAGTTCCTCTAGCTTTCTCCCTAGAAAATACGAATGTGTAGAGCTGGTGTCCCCATGATGAACTAATTAGTGTTTGTACGGTACAAAATTAAATGGTCCCAGATAAAACATTCAAAAAAATAAATTCCGAAAACACAACCGGACACTTCTGGTTTCATCCAGTCATATCCGGTAAACTGGTGTGGAATTCGTATGCAATGGACGGAGAAAATCGAAGTAAAAATGGTTTTGGAGAAAAGCAAAGTCTTTTCGTTAGGCAAGTGCATAAAATGTCATCGATACAAACAGAAATATCATGTTAGTTTCTGGCAGTTCCTCTAGCTTTCTCCCTAGAAAATACGAATGTGTAGAGCTAGTGTCTCCATGTGGAACCAATTAGTGATTCCAAGCACAAAATGTAATGTTCCCCAATAAAAAACATTCAAAACAATAAAGTCGATGGATAAATCAGGAATACACAAACACAGAGGCTGTAGCAATATCTGGGATTGTGTTAGCCAAACCAAAACCCGATATTTCCGGTTTCATCCAGTCATATCCGGACAATCTGTTGTGGAATTCGTATTAAATGGACCGAGAAAATCACAGTAAAAATGGTTTTGGAGAAAAGCAAAGTCTTTTCATTAGGGAAGTGCATAAAATGTCATCGATACAAACAGAAATATCATGTTTGTTTCTGGCAGTTCCTCTAGCTTTCTTCCCAGAAAATACGAATGTGTAGAGCTAGTGTCTCCATGTGGAACCAATTAGTGTTTCCAAGCACAGAATTAAAAGTTCCCGGAGGAAATATTTTCAAAATCAAAAAGTCCGTGGATATTAACAGGAATACACAAACACAGAGGCTGTAGCAATATCTGGGATTGAGTTAGCCATAATAAATACGGATATTTGCGGTTTCATCCAGTCATATCCAGACAAATTGGTGTTAAATTCGTATGCAATGGACTGAGAAAATCACATTAACAATGGTTTTGCAGTAAAGCAATGTCTTTTCATTAGGCAAGTGCATAAAATGTCATCTATACAAAAAGAAATACCATGTTTGTTTGCCACAGTTCTTTGAGCTTTCTCCCTAGAAAATACGAATGTGTAAGCTGGTGTCTCCATGAGGAACCATTTAGTTATTCCAAGCACAAAATTAAATGTTCCCGGATAAAAAATGTTCAAAACAATAATGTCTGTGGATAATATCCAGAAAAAACAAACACAGAGGCTGTAGCAGTATTTCGGATTGAGTTAGCCAAAACAAAACCGGATATTTCCAGTTTCATCCAGTGATGTCTGGACAACCTGGTGTGGAATTTGTATGTAATGGACGGAGAAAGTCGCAGTAAAAATGGTTTTGCAGAAAAGCAAAGTCTTTTCGTTAGGCAACTGCATAAAATGTCATCTGTACAAACAGAAATATCATGTTTGTTTGCCGCAGTTCCTCCAGCTTTCTTCCTCGAAAATACGAATACGTAGAGCTGGTGTCTCCATGTGGAACCAGTAACTGTATACAAGCTTAAAATAAAATGTTCCCCGATAAAAAACATTCCAAAAAATAAAGTATGTGCATAATATCCAGAAAACACAAACACAGAGGCTGTAGCAATATTTGGGATTGATATAGCCAAAACAAATCCGGATATTTCCGGTTTCATCCAGTCATGTCCGGACAAACTGGTGTGGAATTCGTATGTAATGGACCGAGAAAATCACAGTAAAAATGGTTTGTAATAAAGAGAGTCTTTTCGTTAGGCAAGTGCATAAAATACCATATATAGAAAGAGAAATATCATTTGTGTTTGCTGCAATTCCTCTAGCTTTCTTCCTAGAATATACGAATGTGTAGAGCTGGTGTCCCCATGATGAACCAATTAGTGTTTCTACGGTACAAAATGAAATGTTCCCTGATAAAAAATTTCAAAACAATAAAGTCCATCGATAATATCCAGAAAACACACACACACAAAAATTTCACATATTTCGCATTGAGTTAGAGAAAACACAACCGGATATTTCTGGTTTCATCCAGTCATTTCCGGTAAACTGGTGTGGAATTCGTATGCAATGGATGGAGAAAATCGAAGTAAAAATGGTTTTGGAGAAAAGCAGTCTTTTTGTTAGGCAAGTGCATAAAATGTCATCTAGACAAACAGAAATATCATGATTGTTTGCTGCAGTTCCTCTAGGTTTCTCCCTATAACATTCGAATGTGTAGAGCTGGTGTGTCTCCATGTGGAACCAATTAGTGTTTCCATGTACAAAATTAAATATTCCCAAATAAAAAACATTGAAAATAATAAAGTCGGTCGATAATATCCAGAAAACACAAACGCAGAGGCTGTCGCATTATCTGGCATTGAGTTAGCCAAATCACAAAGGATATTTCTAGTTTCAAGCAGTCATATCTGGAGAAAGTGGTGTGGAATTAATATACAATGGACATAGACAATCATAGTAAAAATGGTTTTGGTGAATAGCAAAGTCTTTTCATTAGGCAAGTGCAGAAAATCTCATCTATACAAACAGAAATATCATGTTTGCTTGCTGCAATTCCTCTAGCTTTCTCTCTAGAAAATACGAATGTGTAGAGCTGGTGTCTCCATGTGGAACCAATTAGCTTTTCCAAGCACAAAATTAAATGTTCCCTGATAAAAAACATTCATAACAAAAAAGTCCATGGATAATATCCAGAAAACACAAACACAGAGGCTGTTGCAATATTTGGGATTGAGTTAGCCAAAGAAAACCCGGATATTTCTGGTTTCATCCAGTCATATCCGGACAAAGTGATGTGGAAATCGTATGCCATGGACCGTGAACATCACAGTAAAAATGGTTTTGGAGAAAAGCAAAGTCTTTTCGTTAGGCAAGTGCATAAAATGTCATCAAAACAAACAGAAATATCATGTTTGTTTGCCGCAGTTCCTCTAGATTTCTCCCTAGAAAATACGAATATGTAGAGCTGGTGTCCCCATGTGGAACTTATGAGTGTTTCCAAGCACAAAATTACATGTTCCCTGAAAAAAATATTTAAAACAATAAAGTTCATCGACAATATCCAGAAAACACAAACACAGAGGCTGTCGCAATATGTGTTACTTAGTTAGCAAAAACACAACCGGATATTTCTGGTTCCATGCAGTCATATCCTGACAAAGTGGTGTGGAATTCGTATAAAATAGTCACAGACAATCACAATAAAAATGGTTTTGGAGAAAAACAATGTCTTTTCGTTAGGCAAGTGCATAAAATGACATCTACACAAACAGAAATATCATGATGGTTTGACACAGTTTCTCCAGCTTTCTTTCTAGAAAATACGAATGTGTAGAGTTGTGTCTTCATGTGGAACCAATTAGTGTTTCCCAGCACAAAATTAAATGTTCCCTGATAAAAAACATTCAAAACAATTAAGTCCATCGATAATATTGAGAAAACAGAAACAGAGAGGCTGTCGCAATATCTGGGATTGCGTTAGCCAAAACACAACCGGATATTTCTGGTTTCATCCAGTCATATCAGGAAAAAGTGGTGTGGAAATCGTATGCAATGGACCGAGAAAATCACAGTAAAAATGGTTTCGGAGAAAAGCAAAGTCTTTCCGTTGCGTAAGTGCATAAAATGTCGTCTATGCAAACAGAAATATCATGTTTGTTTGCCGCAGTTCCTCTAGCTTTCTCCCTAGACAATACGAATGTGTAGAGCTGGTGTCTCCATGTGGAACCAATAGGTGTTTCCAAACACAAAATTAAATGTTCCCTGATAAAAAACTTTAAAAAAATAAAGTCTGTCGATAATATCCAGAAATCACAACACAGAGCTGTCACGATATGTGGGATTTAGTTAGCGAAAACACAAGCGGATATTTCTGGTTTCATCCAGTCATATCAGGAAAAAGTGGTGTGGAAATCGTATGCAATGGACAGCGAACATAACAGTAAAAATGTTTTTGAAGAAAAGAAAAGTCTCTTCATTAGGCAAGTGCATAAAATGTCACGTATACAAACAGAAATATCATGTTTGTTTGCCGCAGTTACTCTAGCTTTCTCCCTAGAAAATAAGAATGTGTAGAGCTGGTGTCTCCATGTGGAACCAATTAGTGTTTCCAAGCTCAAAATAAAATGTTCCCTGATAAAAACATTCAAAACAATAAACTCCGTTGATATATATCCAGAAAACACAAACACAGATGCTTTCACAATATTTCCGATTGAGTTAGCAAAAACACAACAGGGTATTTCCGGTTTCATCCAGTCATATGCGCACAAACTGGTGTGGAATTCGTATGCAATGGACCGAGAAAATCACAGTAAACATGGTTTTGGAGAAAAGAAAAGTCTTTTCATTACGCAAGTGCATAAAATGTCATCGATACAAACAGAAATATCATATTTGTTGGCAGCAGTTCCTCGAGCTTTCTCCCTAGAAAATATGAATGTGTAGAGCTGCCGTTCCCATTATGAACCAATTAGTGTTTTAACGGTACAAAATGAAATGTTCCCCGAAAAAAACATTCAAAACAATAAAGTCCATTGATAATATCAGGAATACCCCAACACAGAGGCTCTAGCATTATTTCAGATTGAGTTAGCCAAAACACAACCAGATATTTCTGGTTTCATCCAGTCACATCCAGACAAAGTGGTGTGGAATTCGTATGCAATGGACCGAGAAAATCACAGTAAAAATGGTTTGGAGAAAAGCAAAGTCTTTCCGTTGTTCAAGTGCGTAAAATGTCATCGATAGGAACAGAAATATTATGTTTGTTTCCCGCAGTTGCTAGCTTACTCCCTAGAAAATACGAATGTGTAGAGCTGGTGTCCCCACATGGAACCAATTAGTTTTTCCAAGCACAAAATTAAATGTTCCCTGATAAAAACATTCAAAACAAAATAGTCCATGGATAATATCGAGAAAACACAAACACAGAGGCTGTAACAATATGTCCGATTGAGTTAGCCAAAACACAACCGGATATTTCTGGTTCATCCAGTCATATCTGGAAAACGTGGTGTGGAATTCGTATGCAATGGACCGAGAAAATCACAGTAAAAATGATTTTGGAGAAAAGCAAAGTCTTTTCGTTAGGCAACTGCAGATAATGTCATCGATACAAAGAGAAATATCATGTTTGTTTGCCACAGTTCCTCTAACTTTTCCGTGGAAAATACGAATGTGTAGAGCTGTTGATTCCATGTGGAACCAATTAGTGTTTCCAAGCACAAAATTAAATGTTCCCGGAAAAAAATATTCAAAAGCATAAAGTCTGTGGATAATATCAGGAATACACAAACACAGAAGCTGTAGCAATATCTGGGATTGAGTTAGCCAAAACACAACCAGATATTTCCGGTTTCATCCAGTCATATCCGGACAAACTGGGGTGGAAATCGTATGCAATGGACCGAGAAAATCACAGTACAAATGGTTTTGGAGAACAAGAAAGTCTTTTCGTTAGGCAAGTGCATGAAATGTCATCTGTACAAACAGAAATATCATGTTTGTTTGCCACAGTTCCTCTAGCTTTCTCCCTAGAAAATATGAATGTGTAGAGCTGGTGTCCCCATGATGAACCAATTAGTGTTTCAACAGTACAAAATGAAATGTTCTCTAAGAAAAACATTCAAAACAATAAACTCCATCGATAATATGCAGAAAACACAAACAGAGGTTTTCACAATATTTCGGTTTGAGTTACCCAAAACACAACCGGATATTTCTGGTTGCATCCAGTCATATCTGGACAAAGTGGTGTGGAATTCCTATGCAATGGACTGAGGAAATCAGAATACAAATGGTTTTGGAGAAAAGCAAAGTCTTTTCGTTAGGCAAGTGCATAAAATATCATCTAGACAAACACAAATATGTTTGTTTGTCGCAGTTCCTCTAGCTTTCTACCTAGAAAATAATAATACGTAGAGTTGTTGTCTCCATGTGGAACCAATTACTCTATCCAAGCTCAAAATAAAGTGTTCACAGATAAAAACATTCAAAACAATAAAGTCCATTGATAATATCCAGAAAACACAAACACAGAGGCTGTAGCATTATTTCGTTTTGAGTTAGCCAAAACACAACTGGATATTTCTGGTTTCATCCATTCATATCCGGACAAACTGGTGTGGAATTCGTATGCAATGGGCTGAGAAAATCACAGTACAAATGGTTTTCGAGAAAAGCAAAGTGTTTTCGTTAGGCAAGTGCATAAAATGTCATCTGTACAAACAGAAATATCACGTTTTTTTGCCACAGTTCCTCTAGCTTTCTCCCTACAAAATACGAATATGCAGAGCTGGTATCTCCACGTGGAACCAATTAGTGTTTCAAGGGTACAAAATTAAATGTTCCCAGATAAAAACATTCAAAACAAAATAGTCCATGGATAATATCCAGAAAACACAAACACAGAGGCTGTAGCAATATCTGGGATTGAGTTAGCCAACACAAAACCGGATATTTCTGGTTTCATCCAGTCATATCCGGACAAAATGGTGTGGAATTCGTATGAAGTGTACCCAGAAATCACAGTAAAAATGGTTTTGGAGAAAAGCAAAGGCATTTGGTTAGGGAAGTGCATAAAATGTCATCTATACAAACAGAAATATCATGTTTGTTTGCCCCGGTTCCTCTATCTTTCTCCCTAGAAAATACAAATATGTTCAGCTGGTGTCTCCATGTGGAACCAATTAGTGATTCCAAGCACAAAATTAAATGTTCCCTGATAAAAAACACTCAAAACTATAAAATCCGTGGATAATATCAGGAATACACAAACACAGAAGCTGTAGCAATATTTGGGATTGAGTTAGCCAAAACAAAACCGGATATTTCTGGTTTATTCCAGTCATATCCTGACAAAGTGGTGTGGAATTCGTATATAATGGACCAAGAAAATCACAGTAACAATGGTTTTGGAGAAAAGCAAAGTATTTTAATTAGGCAAGTGCATAAAATGTCATCTAAACAAACAGAAATATCATGTTTGTTTGCAAACAGTTCCTCTAGCTTTCTCACTAGAAAACACAATTGTGTAGAGCTAATGTCTCCATGTGGAACCAATTAGTGTTTCCAAGCACAAAATTAAATGTTCCCTGATAAAAATATTCAAAACAATCAAGTCCATCAATAATATCCAGAAAACACAAACACAGATGCTTTCACAATGTTTCGGGTTGAGTTAGCCAAAACACAACTGGATATTTCCGGTTTAATCCAGTCATATCCAGACAAACTGTTGTGGAATTCGTACGCAATGGACCTAGAAAATCACAGTAAAAATTGTTTTGAAGAAAAGCAAAGTCTTTTCGTTAGGCAAGCGCATAAAATGTCATCTATACAAACAGAAATATCATGTGTTTGCCGCAGTTCCTCTAGTTTTCTCCATAGAAAATATGAAAAGTACAGTTGGTGTCTCCATGTGGAACCAATTACTCTATCCAAGCTCAAAATAAAATGTTCCCCGATAAAAAACATTCAAAACAATAAGCCAGTTGATAATATCCAGAAAACACAAACACAGAGGGTGTAGCAATATTTGGGATTGAGTTAGCAAAAGAAAAAAACAGGTATTTCCGGTGTCATCCAGTCATATCCGGAAAACTGGTGTGGAATTC
Source organism: Lepus europaeus (assembly GCF_033115175.1). Lineage (NCBI taxonomy): Eukaryota > Metazoa > Chordata > Mammalia > Lagomorpha > Leporidae > Lepus > Lepus europaeus. The sequence goes on from NW_026909177.1 coordinate 5,832,890, forward strand.
GTATGCAATGGACCGAGAATATCACACTAAAAATGGTTTTGGGGAATAGCAATTCATTCATTAAGCAAGTGCATAAAATGCAAGCTATACAAACAGAAATATAATGTTTATTTACCGCAGTACCTCTAGCTTTCTCCCTAGAAAATACGAATGTGTAGAGCTGGTGTCTCCATGTGGAACGAATTAGTGATGCCAAGCACAAAATTTAATTTTCCCTGATACAAAACCTTCAAAACAATAAAGTCCATCGTTAATATCCAGAAAACACAAACACAGAGGCTTTCACAATATTTCGGAATGACTTAGCAAAAACACAATCGGATATTTCCGTTTTCATCCAGTCATATCTGGACAAACTGGTGTGGAATTCGTATGCAATGGACCGAGAAAGTCAGGGTAAAAATGGTTTTGGACAATAGCAAAGTATTTTCATTAGGCAAGTGCATAAAATGTCATCTATACAAACACAAATATCATGTTTGTTTGCCACAGTTCCTCTAGCTTTCTACCTATAAAATATGAATGTGTAGAGCTGGTGTCTCCATGTTGAACCAATTAGAGATTCCAACCACAAAATTGAATGTTACCTGATAAAAATATTCAAAATAATAAAGTCCAACGATAATATCCAGAAAACACAAGCACAGAGGCTTTCACAATATTTCGGATTGAGATAGCCAAAACAAAACTGGATATTTCTGGTTTCATCCAGTCATATCGGACAAAGTGCTGTGGAATTCGTGTGCAGTGTATCGAGAAAATCCCAGTAAAATGGTTTTGGAGAAAAGCAAAGTCTTTTCATTAGGCAAGTGCATAAAATATCATCGATGCAAACAGAAATATCATGTTTGTTTTTCGCAGTTCCTCTAGCTTTCTACCTATAAAATACGAATATATAGAGATGGTGTCTCCATTTGAAACCAATTACTGTATCCAAGCTCAACATAAAGTGTTCCCCGATTAAAAACCTTAAAAAAAATAAAGTCCGTGGATAATATCCAGAAAATACAAGCACAGAGGCTGTAGCAATACCTGGAATTGAGTTAGCGAAAAAAAAAAAAAAAAAAACAAAAAACAGGATATTTCCGGTTTCATGGAGTCATATCCGGACAACATGGTGTGGAATTCATATGCAATGGACCGAGAAAATCACAGTACAAATGGTTTTGGAGAAAAGCAAAGTCTTTTCGTTAGGCAAGTGCATAAAATGTCATCTAGACAAACAGAAATATCATGTTTGTTTGCCGCAGTTCCTCTAGCTTTCTCACTAGAAAATAAGAACGTGTAGAGCAGGTGTTCCCATGAGGAGCCAATTAGTGTTTCAACGGTATAAAATTATATGTTCCCTGATAAAAACATTCAAAACCATAAAGTCCATCGATAATATCCAGAAAACACAAACACAGAGGCTTTCACAATTTTTCGGATTGAGTTAGCCAAAACACAACCGGATATTTCCGGTTTCATCCAGTCATATCCGGACAAAGTGGTATGGAATTCGTATGCAATGGACTGAGAAAATCACAGTAAAAATGGTTTTGGAGAAAAGCAAAGTCTTTTCATTAGGCAAGTGCATAAAATGTCATCTATACAAACAGAAATAACATGTTTGTTTGCCACAGTTCCTCTAGCTTTCTCCATGGAAAATACGAATATGCAGAGCTGGTGTCTCCATGTGGAACCAATTACTCTATCCAAGCTCAAAATTAAATATTCCCCGATAAAAAACAGTCAAAACAGTAAAGTCCGTGGATAATATCCGGTAAACAGAAACACAGAGGCTGTAGCAATATCTGGGATTGAGTTAACCAAAACAAAACGTGATATTTTCGGTTTCATCCAGTCATATCCGGACAAACTGGTGTGGAATTCGTATGCAATGGACTGAGAAAACCAAGTAAAAATGGTTTTGGAGAAAAGCAGTCTTTTCGTTAGGGAAGTGCATAAAATGTCATCTATACAAACAAAAATATCATGTTTGTTTGCCGCAGTTCCTCTAGTTTTCTCCATAGAAAACATGAAAAATACAGCTGGTGTCTCCATGTGGAACCAATTACTCTATCCAAGCTCAAAATAAAATATACCCTGATAAAAAACATCCAAAACAATAAAGTCCATTGATAATATCCAGAAAACACAAACACAGAGGCTGTAGCAATATTTGGGATTGAGTTAGCCAAAATATAACCGGATATTTCCGGTTTCATCCAGTCATATCCGCACAAACTGGTGTGGAATTTGTATGCAATGGGCTTTGAAATCACAGTAAAAATGTTCTTGGAGAAAAGCAAAGTCTTTTCGTTAGGTAAGTTCATAAAATATCATCTATACAAACGGAAATATCATGTTTGTTTGTCGCAGTTCCTCGAGCTTTCTCCCTAGAAAATATGAATATGTAGAGCTGGTGTCTCCATGATGAACCAATTACTGTATCCAAGCGAACAATAAAATGTTCCCCGATAAAAAACATTCAAAACTATAAAGTCCGTTGATAATATCCAGAAAACACAAACACAGAGGCTGTAGCAATATATGGGATTGAGTTAGCCAAAACAAAACCAGATATTTCCGGTTTCATCCAGTCATATCTGGACAAAGTGGTGTGGAATTCGTACGCAATGAACCAAAAAAATTACAGTAAAAATGGTTTTGGAGAAAAGCAAAGTCTTTTTTTTAGGCAAGTGCATAAAATGTCATCGATGCAAACAGAAATATCATGTTTGTTTGCCGCAGTTCCTCTAGCTTTCTCCCTAGAAAATAGGAATGTGTAGAGCTGGTGTCTCCATGTGGAACCAATCAGTGTGTCCAAGATCAAAATAAAATGTTCCCTAGTAAAAAGCATACAAAACAATAAATCCATCGATAATATCCAGAAAACACAAACACAGAGGCTTTCACAATATTTCGCATTGAGTTAGCCAAAACACAACCGGATATTTCTGGTTTCATCCAGTCATATCCGGACAAAGTGCTGTGGAATTCGTAAGCAATGGCCTGAGAAAATCAGAGTAAAATGGTTTTGGAGAAAAGCAAAGTCTTTTTGTTAGGCAAGTCCATAAAATATCATCGAAACAAACAGAAATATCATGTATGTTTGCCGCAGTTCCTCTAGGTTTCTCCCTAGAAAATATGAATGTGTAGAGCTCGAGTCTCCATTTGGAACCACTTAGTGATTTCAAGCACAAATTAAATGTTCCCTGATAAAAAATACATTCAAAACAATAAAGTCTGTGGATAATTTCAGGAATAGAGAAACACAAATGCTGTAGCAATATCTGGCATTGGGTTAGCCAAACCAAAACACGATATTTGGTTTCATCCAGTCATATCCGGTAAACGGGTGTGGAATTCGTATGCAATGGACCGAGAAAATCACAGTAAAAATGTTTTTGGGAAAAGCAAAGTCTTTTTTTAGGCAAGTGCATAAAATGTCATCTATACAAACAGAAATATCATGTTTGTTTGCCACAGTTCCCCTAGCTTTCTCGCTAGAAAATATGAATGTGTAGAGCTGGTGTCCAGATGATGAACCAATTAATGTTTCAACGGTACAAAATGAAATGTTCCCTGAAAAAAACATTCAAAACAATAAAGTCCATCATTAATATCCAGAAAACACAAACACAGAGGCTTTCCCAATATTTCGGATTGAGTTAGCCAAAACACAACTGGATATTTCTGGTTACATCCAGTCATATCCGGACAAACTGGTGTGGAATTCGTATGCAATGGGCTGAGAAAATCACAGTAAAAGTGGATTTGGAGAAAAGCAAAGTCTTTCGTTAGGCAAGTGCATAAAATGTCATCGATACAAACAGAAATATCATGTTTGTTTGCCGCAGTTCCTCTAGCTTTCTCACTAGAAAATACGAATGGGTAGAGCTGGTGTCTCCATGTAGAATCAATCAGTGATTCCAAGCACAAAATGAAATGTTCCCCAATAAAAAACCTTCAAAACAATAAAGTCCATGGTTAAATCAGGAATACAAAAACACAGAGGCTGTAGCAATATCTGGGATTGAGTTAGCCAAAAAAAAACGGGGATTTCCGCTTTCATCCAGTCATATCCGCATAAACTGGTGTGGAATTCCTATGCAATGGACCGAGATAATCACAGGAAAAATGATTTTGGAGAAAAGCAAAGTCTTTTAGTTAGGCAAGTGCATAAAATATCATCTATAAAAACAGAAATGTAATGTTTGTTTGTCGCAGTTCCTCTAGGTTTCTCCCTAGAAAATACGAATGTGTAGAGCTGGTGTCGCCATGTGGAACCAATTAGTGTTTCCAAAAATGAAATTAAATGTTCCCTGATAAAAAAACATTCAAAGCAATAAAGTCCGTGGATAATATCAGGCATACACAAACATAGAGGCTGTAGAAATATCTGTGATAGAGTTAGCCAAAAAAAAAAAAAAACTGGATATTTCCGGTTAAATCCAGTCATATCTGGATAAACTGGTATGGAATTCGTATGCAATGGACCGAGAAAATCACAGTAAAAATGGTTTTGGAGAAAAGCTAAGTGTTTTCCTTAGGCAACTGCATAAAATGTCATCGATACAAACAGAAATATCATGTTTGTTTGCCGCAGTTCCTCTAGCTTTCTCCCTAGAAAATACGAATGTGTAGAGCTCGTGTCCCAATGATGAACCAATTAGGGTTCCTAAGGTAAAAAATTAAATATTCCCTGATAAAAACTTTCAAAACCATAAAGTCCATCCATAATATCCAGAAAACACAAACACAGAAACTTTCACAATGTTTCAGATTGAGTGAGCCAAAACACAACCGTATATTTCTTTTTTCATCCAGTCATATCCGGACAAAGTGGTGTGGAATTCGTATGCAATGGACTGAGAAAATCACAGTACAAATGGTTTTGGATAAAACCAAAGGCTTTTCGTTGGGCAAGTGCATAAATGGTCATTGATACTAACAGAAATATCATGTTTGTTTGCCGCCTTTCCTCTAGCTTCCTCCCTAGAAAAAATGAATATATAGAGCTGGTGTCGCCATGTGGAACCAATTAGTGTTTCCAAAAACAAAATTAAATGTTCCCTGATAAAAAAAATTCAAAGCAATAAAGTCCGTGGATAATATCAGGAATACACAAATACAGAGGCTGTAGCAATATCTGGGATTGGGTTTGCCAAACCAAAACCCAATATTTCTTGTGTCATCCAGTCATATCCGGACAAACTGGTGTGGAATTCATATGCAATTGACCGAGAAAAATCACAGTAAAAATGGATTGGAGAAAAGCTCAGTGTTTTCGTTTTGGTAGTGCATAAAATGTCATCTATACAAACAGAAATATCATGTATGTTTGCAGCAGTTCCTCTAGCTTTCTCCCTAGAAAATACGAATGTGTAGAGCTGGTGTCCCCATGATGAACTAATTAGTGTTTGTACGGTACAAAATTAAATGGTCCCAGATAAAACATTCAAAAAAATAAATTCCGAAAACACAACCGGACACTTCTGGTTTCATCCAGTCATATCCGGTAAACTGGTGTGGAATTCGTATGCAATGGACGGAGAAAATCGAAGTAAAAATGGTTTTGGAGAAAAGCAAAGTCTTTTCGTTAGGCAAGTGCATAAAATGTCATCGATACAAACAGAAATATCATGTTAGTTTCTGGCAGTTCCTCTAGCTTTCTCCCTAGAAAATACGAATGTGTAGAGCTAGTGTCTCCATGTGGAACCAATTAGTGATTCCAAGCACAAAATGTAATGTTCCCCAATAAAAAACATTCAAAACAATAAAGTCGATGGATAAATCAGGAATACACAAACACAGAGGCTGTAGCAATATCTGGGATTGTGTTAGCCAAACCAAAACCCGATATTTCCGGTTTCATCCAGTCATATCCGGACAATCTGTTGTGGAATTCGTATTAAATGGACCGAGAAAATCACAGTAAAAATGGTTTTGGAGAAAAGCAAAGTCTTTTCATTAGGGAAGTGCATAAAATGTCATCGATACAAACAGAAATATCATGTTTGTTTCTGGCAGTTCCTCTAGCTTTCTTCCCAGAAAATACGAATGTGTAGAGCTAGTGTCTCCATGTGGAACCAATTAGTGTTTCCAAGCACAGAATTAAAAGTTCCCGGAGGAAATATTTTCAAAATCAAAAAGTCCGTGGATATTAACAGGAATACACAAACACAGAGGCTGTAGCAATATCTGGGATTGAGTTAGCCATAATAAATACGGATATTTGCGGTTTCATCCAGTCATATCCAGACAAATTGGTGTTAAATTCGTATGCAATGGACTGAGAAAATCACATTAACAATGGTTTTGCAGTAAAGCAATGTCTTTTCATTAGGCAAGTGCATAAAATGTCATCTATACAAAAAGAAATATCATGTTTGTTTGCCACAGTTCTTTGAGCTTTCTCCCTAGAAAATACGAATGTGTAAGCTGGTGTCTCCATGAGGAACCATTTAGTTATTCCAAGCACAAAATTAAATGTTCCCGGATAAAAAATGTTCAAAACAATAATGTCTGTGGATAATATCCAGAAAAAACAAACACAGAGGCTGTAGCAGTATTTCGGATTGAGTTAGCCAAAACAAAACCGGATATTTCCAGTTTCATCCAGTGATGTCTGGACAACCTGGTGTGGAATTTGTATGTAATGGACGGAGAAAGTCGCAGTAAAAATGGTTTTGCAGAAAAGCAAAGTCTTTTCGTTAGGCAACTGCATAAAATGTCATCTGTACAAACAGAAATATCATGTTTGTTTGCCGCAGTTCCTCCAGCTTTCTTCCTCGAAAATACGAATACGTAGAGCTGGTGTCTCCATGTGGAACCAGTAACTGTATACAAGCTTAAAATAAAATGTTCCCCGATAAAAAACATTCCAAAAAATAAAGTATGTGCATAATATCCAGAAAACACAAACACAGAGGCTGTAGCAATATTTGGGATTGATATAGCCAAAACAAATCCGGATATTTCCGGTTTCATCCAGTCATGTCCGGACAAACTGGTGTGGAATTCGTATGTAATGGACCGAGAAAATCACAGTAAAAATGGTTTGTAATAAAGAGAGTCTTTTCGTTAGGCAAGTGCATAAAATACCATATATAGAAAGAGAAATATCATTTGTGTTTGCTGCAATTCCTCTAGCTTTCTTCCTAGAATATACGAATGTGTAGAGCTGGTGTCCCCATGATGAACCAATTAGTGTTTCTACGGTACAAAATGAAATGTTCCCTGATAAAAAATTTCAAAACAATAAAGTCCATCGATAATATCCAGAAAACACACACACACAAAAATTTCACATATTTCGCATTGAGTTAGAGAAAACACAACCGGATATTTCTGGTTTCATCCAGTCATTTCCGGTAAACTGGTGTGGAATTCGTATGCAATGGATGGAGAAAATCGAAGTAAAAATGGTTTTGGAGAAAAGCAGTCTTTTTGTTAGGCAAGTGCATAAAATGTCATCTAGACAAACAGAAATATCATGATTGTTTGCTGCAGTTCCTCTAGGTTTCTCCCTATAACATTCGAATGTGTAGAGCTGGTGTGTCTCCATGTGGAACCAATTAGTGTTTCCATGTACAAAATTAAATATTCCCAAATAAAAAACATTGAAAATAATAAAGTCGGTCGATAATATCCAGAAAACACAAACGCAGAGGCTGTCGCATTATCTGGCATTGAGTTAGCCAAATCACAAAGGATATTTCTAGTTTCAAGCAGTCATATCTGGAGAAAGTGGTGTGGAATTAATATACAATGGACATAGACAATCATAGTAAAAATGGTTTTGGTGAATAGCAAAGTCTTTTCATTAGGCAAGTGCAGAAAATCTCATCTATACAAACAGAAATATCATGTTTGCTTGCTGCAATTCCTCTAGCTTTCTCTCTAGAAAATACGAATGTGTAGAGCTGGTGTCTCCATGTGGAACCAATTAGTTTTTCCAAGCACAAAATTAAATGTTCCCTGATAAAAAACATTCATAACAAAAAAGTCCATGGATAATATCCAGAAAACACAAACACAGAGGCTGTTGCAATATTTGGGATTGAGTTAGCCAAAGAAAACCCGGATATTTCTGGTTTCATCCAGTCATATCCGGACAAAGTGATGTGGAAATCGTATGCCATGGACCGTGAACATCACAGTAAAAATGGTTTTGGAGAAAAGCAAAGTCTTTTCGTTAGGCAAGTGCATAAAATGTCATCAAAACAAACAGAAATATCATGTTTGTTTGCCGCAGTTCCTCTAGATTTCTCCCTAGAAAATACGAATATGTAGAGCTGGTGTCCCCATGTGGAACTTATGAGTGTTTCCAAGCACAAAATTACATGTTCCCTGAAAAAAATATTTAAAACAATAAAGTTCATCGACAATATCCAGAAAACACAAACACAGAGGCTGTCGCAATATGTGTTACTTAGTTAGCAAAAACACAACCGGATATTTCTGGTTCCATGCAGTCATATCCTGACAAAGTGGTGTGGAATTCGTATAAAATAGTCACAGACAATCACAATAAAAATGGTTTTGGAGAAAAACAATGTCTTTTCGTTAGGCAAGTGCATAAAATGACATCTACACAAACAGAAATATCATGATGGTTTGACACAGTTTCTCCAGCTTTCTTTCTAGAAAATACGAATGTGTAGAGTTGTGTCTTCATGTGGAACCAATTAGTGTTTCCCAGCACAAAATTAAATGTTCCCTGATAAAAAACATTCAAAACAATTAAGTCCATCGATAATATTGAGAAAACAGAAACAGAGAGGCTGTCGCAATATCTGGGATTGCGTTAGCCAAAACACAACCGGATATTTCTGGTTTCATCCAGTCATATCAGGAAAAAGTGGTGTGGAAATCGTATGCAATGGACCGAGAAAATCACAGTAAAAATGGTTTCGGAGAAAAGCAAAGTCTTTCCGTTGCGTAAGTGCATAAAATGTCGTCTATGCAAACAGAAATATCATGTTTGTTTGCCGCAGTTCCTCTAGCTTTCTCCCTAGACAATACGAATGTGTAGAGCTGGTGTCTCCATGTGGAACCAATAGGTGTTTCCAAACACAAAATTAAATGTTCCCTGATAAAAAACTTTAAAAAAATAAAGTCTGTCGATAATATCCAGAAATCACAACACAGAGCTGTCACGATATGTGGGATTTAGTTAGCGAAAACACAAGCGGATATTTCTGGTTTCATCCAGTCATATCAGGAAAAAGTGGTGTGGAAATCGTATGCAATGGACAGCGAACATAACAGTAAAAATGTTTTTGAAGAAAAGAAAAGTCTCTTCATTAGGCAAGTGCATAAAATGTCACGTATACAAACAGAAATATCATGTTTGTTTGCCGCAGTTACTCTAGCTTTCTCCCTAGAAAATAAGAATGTGTAGAGCTGGTGTCTCCATGTGGAACCAATTAGTGTTTCCAAGCTCAAAATAAAATGTTCCCTGATAAAAACATTCAAAACAATAAACTCCGTTGATATATATCCAGAAAACACAAACACAGATGCTTTCACAATATTTCCGATTGAGTTAGCAAAAACACAACAGGGTATTTCCGGTTTCATCCAGTCATATGCGCACAAACTGGTGTGGAATTCGTATGCAATGGACCGAGAAAATCACAGTAAACATGGTTTTGGAGAAAAGAAAAGTCTTTTCATTACGCAAGTGCATAAAATGTCATCGATACAAACAGAAATATCATATTTGTTGGCAGCAGTTCCTCGAGCTTTCTCCCTAGAAAATATGAATGTGTAGAGCTGCCGTTCCCATTATGAACCAATTAGTGTTTTAACGGTACAAAATGAAATGTTCCCCGAAAAAAACATTCAAAACAATAAAGTCCATTGATAATATCAGGAATACCCCAACACAGAGGCTCTAGCATTATTTCGGATTGAGTTAGCCAAAACACAACCAGATATTTCTGGTTTCATCCAGTCACATCCAGACAAAGTGGTGTGGAATTCGTATGCAATGGACCGAGAAAATCACAGTAAAAATGGTTTGGAGAAAAGCAAAGTCTTTCCGTTGTTCAAGTGCGTAAAATGTCATCGATAGGAACAGAAATATTATGTTTGTTTCCCGCAGTTGCTAGCTTACTCCCTAGAAAATACGAATGTGTAGAGCTGGTGTCCCCATGATGAACCAATTAGTTTTTCCAAGCACAAAATTAAATGTTCCCTGATAAAAACATTCAAAAAAATGAAGTCCGTGGATAATATCAGGAATGCACAAACACAGAGGCTCTAGCAATATTTCGGATTGAGTTAGCCAAAACACAACCGGATATTTCTGGTTTCATCCAGTCATATCCGGACAACATGGTGTGGAATTCATATGCAATGGACCGAGAAAATCACAGTACAAATGGTTTTGGAGAAAAGCAAAGTCTTTTCGTTAGGCAAGTGCATAAAATGTCATCGATACAAACAGAAGTATCATGTTTGTTTGCCGCAGTTCTTCTAGATTTATCCGTCGAAAATACGAATGCGTACAGCTGGTGTGTCAATGTGGAACCAATTAGTGCTTCCAAGCACAAAATTAAATGTTCCCTGAAAAAAAAATTGAAAAAAATAAACTCCGTGGACAATATCAGGAATACACAAACACAGGGTCTGTAGCAATATTTCAAATTGAGTTATCCAAAACACAACCAGATATTTCAGGTTTCAGCCAGTCATATCCTGACAAACTGGTGTTGAATTCTTTTGCAATGGACCGAGAAAATCACAGTAAAAATGGTTTTGGAGAAAAGCAAGGTCTTTTCGTAAGGCAACTACATAAATTGTCATCGATACAAACAGAAATATCATGTTTGTTTGCCGCAGTTCCTCTAGCTTTCTCCCTAGAAAATACGAATGTGTAGAGCTGGTGTTCCCATGATGAAGCAATTAGTGTTTCAACGGTACAAAATTAAATGTTCCCTGATAAAAACATTCAAAACAATAAGTCCCTCGATAATATCCAGAAAACACAAACACAGAGTCTTTCCAAATATTTCGGATTGAGTTAGCCAAAACACAACCGGATATTTCTGGTTTCATCCAGTCATATCCTGACAAACTGGTGTTGAATTCTTTTGCAATGGACCGAGAAAATCACATTACAATTGGTTTTGGAGAAAAGCAAAGTCTTTTCATTAGGCAAGTGCATAAAATGTCATTGACACAAAGAGAAGTATCATGTTTTTTTGCCGCAGTTCCTCTAGCTTTCTCCCTAGAATATACGAATGTGTAGAGCTGGTGTCCCCATGATGAACCAATTAGTGTTTCAACGGTACAAAATGAAATTTTCCCTGATAAAAAATATTCAAAACACTAAAGTCCATCGATAATATCCAGAAAACACAAACACAGAGGTTTTCACATTATTTCGGATTGATTTAGCCAAAACACAACCGTAAATTTCCTGTTTCATCCAGTCATATCCAGAGAAACTGGTGTGGAATGCGTATTCAATGGACCGAGAAAATCACAGTAAAAATGGTTTTGGAGAAAAGCAAGGTCTTTTCGTTAAGCAACTACACAAAATGTCATCTATACAAACATAAATATCATGTTTGTTTGCCGTAGTTCCTCTAGCTTTCTACCTAGAAAATAATAATACGTAGAGCTGTTGTCTCCATGTGGAACCAATTAGTGTTTCCAAGCAGAAAATTAAATGTTTCCCGATAAAAAACATTCAAAACAATAAAGTCTATTGATAATATCCAGAAAACACAAACACAGAGGCTTTCAAATTATTTGGCATTGTGTTAGCCAAACAAAACCGGATATTTCTAGTTTCATCCAGGCATATCCAGACAAAGTCGTGTAGAATTCATATGCAATGGACCGAGAAAATCACAATTAAAATGGTTTTGGAGAAAAGCAAGGTCTTTTCATTAGGCAAGTGCATAAAATGTCATCTATACAAACAGAAATATCATGTTTGTTTGCCGCAGTTCCTCTAGCTTTCTCCCTAGAAAATACGAATATGTAGGGCTGGTGTCTCCATGTGGAACCAATTACTGCATCCAAGCACAAAATAAAATGTTCCCCGGTAAAAAACATTCAAAACAATAAAGTCCATCGATAATATCCAGAAAACACAAAGACAGTGGCTGTAGCAATATCTGGGATTGAGTTAGCAAAAAACCCGGATATTTCTGGTTTCATCCAGTCATATCCGGACAAATTGGTGTGGAATTCCTATGCAATGGACCGAGAAAATCACAGTAAAAATGGTTTTGGAGAAAAGCAAATTCTTTTCGTTAGGCAAGTGCATAAAATGTCATCTATACAAACAGAAATATCATGTTTGTTTGCCGCAGTTCCTCTAGCTTTCTCCCTAGAAAATACGAATATGTAGGACTGGTGTCTCCATGTGGAACCAATTAGTGTTTCCAAGCTCAAAATAAAATGTTCCCCGATAAAATAACGTTCAAAATAATAAAGTCCATTAGTAATATGCAAAAAACACAAGCAGAGAAGCTGTAGCAATATTTCGGATTGAGTTAGCAAAAAACCCCGGATATTTCTGCTTTCATCCAGTCATATCCGGACAAAGTGGTGTGGAATTCGTAAGCACTGGGCTGTGAAAATCAGAATAAAAATGTTTTTGGAAAAAAGCAAGGACTTTTTGTTGGGCAAGTGCATAAAATGTCATCTATACAAACAGAAATATCACGTTTGTTTGCCACAGTTCCTCTAGGTTTCAACCTAGAAAATACAAATGTGTAGAGCTGGTGTCCCAGGATGAACCAATTAGTGTTTCCAAGCTCAAGATAAAATGTTCCCTGATAAAAACATTCAAAACAATAAAGTCCATTCATAATATACAGAAAACACAAACACAGAGGCTTTCACAATATTTCGGACTGAGTTTGCCAAAAAACAACCGGATATTTCTGGTTTCATCCAGTCATATCAGGACAAAGTGGTGTGGAATTCGCATGCAATGGACCGAGAAATTAACAGTACAAATGGTATTAGAGAAAAGCAAGTTCTTTCCGTTAGGCAAGTGCATAAAATGTCATCTATACAAACAGAAATATCATGTTTGTTTGCCACAGTTCCTCTAGCTTTCTACCTAGAAAATAATAATACGTAGAGCTGGGGTCCTCATGATGAACCAATTAGTGTTTCAATGGTACAAAATGAAATATTCCCTGATAAAAACTTTCAAAACAATAAAATCCATCGATAAGATCCAGAAAAAACAAATACAGAGGCTTTAGCAATATCTGGGATTGAGTTAGCCAAAACAAAACCAAATATTTCCAGTTTCATCCAGTCATATCCAGACAAACTGGTGTTGAATTCTTTTGCAATGGACCGAGAAAATCACAGTACAAATGGTTTTGGAGAAAAGCAAAGTCTTTTCGTTGGGCAAGTGCATAAAATGTCATCGATACAAACAGAAATATCATGTTTGTTTGCCGCAGTTCCTCTAGCTTTCTGCATAGAAAATACGAATGTGTAGAGCTGGTGTCCCCATGATGAACCAATTAGTGTTTCAACGGTACAAAATGAAATGTTCATTGATAAAAAAATTCAAAACAATAAAGTCCATCGATAATATCCAGAAAACACAAACACAGAGGCTGTAGCAATATTTCGGATTGAGTTAACGAAAACACAACCGGATATTTCTGGTTGCATCCAGTCATATCTGGAAAAACTGGTGTAGAATTCGTATGCAATGGACTGAGAAAATCAGAGCTCAAATGGTTTTGGAGAAAAGCAATGTCTTTTCATTAGGCAAGTGCATAAAATGTCATCGATACAAACAGAAATATCAGGTTTGTTTTTCGCAGTTCCTCTAGCTTTCTCCCTAGAAAATACGAATGTGTAGAGCTGGTGTCTCCTTGTGGAAAAAATTACTGTATCCAAGCTCAAAATAAAATGTTCCCAGATAAAAAAAACATTCAAAACAATAAAGTCTGTGGATAATATCAGGAATACACAAACACAGAAGCTGTAGCAATATCTGGGATTGAGTTAGCCAAAACAAAACCGGATATTTCTGGTTTCATCCAGTCATATCCGGACAAAATGCTGTAGAATTCGTATGCAATGGACCGAGAAAATCACAGTGCAAATGGTTTTGGTGAAAAGCAATGTCTTTTCGTTAGGCAAGTGCATAAAATGTCATCTATACAAACAGAAATATCATGTTTCTTTGTCGCAGTTCCTCTAGCTTTCTACCTATCAATACGAATATGTAGAGCTGGAGTCTCCATGTGGAACCAATTACTGTATCCAAGCTCAAAATATAATGTTCCCCGATAAAAAACTTTCCAAACAATAAGTCCGTTGATGATATCCAGTAAACAGAAACACGGAGGCTTTCATGATATCTGGGATTGAGTTAGCCAAAACACAACCGGATATTTCCGGTTTCATCCAGTCATATCCGGACAAACTGGTGTGGAATTCGTATGCAATGGACTGAGAAAATGACAGTAAAAATGGTTTTGGAGAAAAGCAAAGGCTTTCATTAGGCAAGTGCATAAAATGTCATCTATACAAATAGAAATATCATGTTTGTTTGCCGCAGTTCCTCTTGCTTTCTCCCTAGAAAATACGAATGTGTAGAGCTGGTGTCCCCATGATGAACCAATTACTGTATCAGAGCTCAAAATAAAATGTTCCCCGATAAAAAACATTCAAAACAATAAAGTCCATCGATAATATCCAGAAAACACAAACACAGAGGTTTTCACATTATTTCGGATTGATTTAGCCAAAACTTAACCGTAAATTTCTGGTATCATCCAGTCATATCCGGACAAACTGGTGTGGAATTCGTATTCAATGGACCGAGAAAATCACAGTAAAAATGGTTTTGGAGAAAAGCAAGGTCTTTTCGTTAGGTAAGGTGCATAAAATGTCATCTAGACAAACAGAAATATCATGTTTGTTTGTCGCAGTTCCTGTAGCTTTCTCCCTAGAAATTATGAATATGTAGAGCTGGCGTCTCCATGTGGAACCAATTACTTTATCCAAGCTCAAAATAAAATGTTCCCCGATAAAAAACATTGAAAACAATAAAGTCCATTGATAATATTCAGAAAACACAAACACAGAGTCTTTCACAATATCTGGGATTGAGTTAGCCAAAACACAACCGGATATTTCTGGTTTCATCCAGTCATATCCGGACAAACTGGTTTGCAATTTGTATGCAATGGGCTGAGAAAATCAGAGTAAAAATGCTTTTGGAGAAAAGCAAAGTATTTTCATTAGGCAAGTGCATTAAATGTCATCTATAAAACAGAAATAACATATTTGTTTGTCACAGTTCCTGTAGGTTTCTATCTAGAAAATATGTATATGTAGAGCTGGTGTCTCCATGATGAACCAATTACTGTATCCAAGCTCAAAATAAAATGTTCCCCGATAAAAAATTTTCAAAACAATAAAGTCCACTGATGATATCCAGAAAACAAAACACAGAGGCTTTCACAATATCTGGGACTGAGCTAGCCAAAACACAAAGGGATATTTCTGGTTTCATCCAGTCATATCCGGACAAAGTGGTGTGGAATTTGTATGCAATGGGCTCAGAAAATCAGAATAAAAATGGTTTTGGAGAAAAGCCAAGTCTTTTCTTTAGGCAAGTGCATAAAATGTCATCTATACAAAAAGAAATATCACGTTTGATTGCCACAGTTTCTCTAGCTTTCTCCCTAGAAAATACGAATATGTAGGGCTGGTGTCCCCATGATGAACCAATTAGTGTTTCCAAGCTCAAAATCAAATGTTCCCTGATGAAAACACTCAAAATAATAAAGTCCATCGATAATATCCAAAAAACACAAACACAGAGGTTTTCATAATATTTCGGATTGAGTTATCCAAAACAAAATCAGATATTTCCGGTTGCATCCAGTCATATCCGGACAAAGTGGTGTGGAATTCCTATGCAATGGGCTGAGAAAATAAGAGTAAAAATGGTTTTGGAGAAAAGCAAAGTCTTTTCGTTAGGCAAGTGCATAAAATGTCATCTATACAAACACAAATATCATGTTTGTTTGTCGCAGTTCCTCTAGCTGTCTCCTTAGAAATACGAATGTTTAGAGCTGGTGTCCCCATGATGGACCAATTAGTGTTTCAATGGTACAAAATGAAATGTTCCCTGATAAAAACATTCCAAACAATAAAGTCCATTGATAATATCCAGAAAACACAAACACAGAGGCTTTCACAATATTTCTGATTGAGTTAGCCAAAACACAACCGAATATTTCTGGTTTCATCCAGTCATATCCGGAGAAAGTGGTGTGGAATTCGTATGCAATGGACCGAGAAAATCACAGTAAAAATGGTTTTGGAGAAAAGCAAAGTCTTTTCGTTAGGCATAAAATGTCATCTATACAATCATAAATATCATGATTGTTTGCCACATTTCCTCTAGCTTTCTACCTACAAAATCATAGTACCTAGAGCTGGTGTCTCCGTGTGAAACCAATTAATTTATGCAAGCTCAAAATAAAATGTTCCCCAATAAAAAACATTTGAAACAATAAAGTCCATTGATAATATCCAGAAATCACAAACACAGAGGCTGTAGCAATATCTGGGATTGAGTTAGCCAAAACAAAAAGGATATTTCCGGTTTCATCCAGTCATATCCGGACAAACTGGTGTGGAATTCGCATGCAATGGACCAAGAAAATCACAATACAAATGGTTTTAGAGAAAAGCAAAGTCTTTCGTTAGGCAAGTGCATAAAATGTCATCGATACAAACAGAAATATCATGTTTGTTTGTCGCAGTTGCTCTAGCTTTCTCCCTAGAAAATACGAATCTATAGAGCTGGTGTCCCCATGATGGAACAATTAGTGTTTCAACGGTACAAAATGAAATGTTCCCTGATAAACACATTCAAAACAATAAAGTCCATCGATAATATCCAGAAAACACAAACACAGAAGCTTTCACAATATTTCAGATTGAGTTATCCAAAACACAACTGAATATTTTTGGTTTCATCCAGTCATATCCGGACAAAGTGGTCTGGGATTCGTATGCAATGAACCGAGAAAATCACAGTAAAAATGGTTTTGGAGAAAAGCAAGGTCTTTTCGTTAGATAATTGCATAAAATGTCATCGATACAAACAGAAATATGGTTGTTTCCCGCAGTTCCTCTAGCTTTCTCCCTAGAAATTACGAATATGTAGAGCTGGTGTCTCCATTTGGAACCAATTACTGTATCCAAGCTCAAAATAAAATCTTCCACGATACAAAACATTCAAAACAATAAAGTCCATTGATACTATCCAGAAAACACAAACACAGAGGCTTTCACAATATTTCGGATTGAGTTAGCCAAAACACAACCGGATATTTCTGGCTTCATCCAGTTTATCCGGACAAACTAGTGTGGAATTCTTATGCAATGGACCGAGAAAATCACAGTAAAAATGGTTTTGGAGAAAAGCAATGTCTTTTCGTTAGGCAAGTGCATAAAATGTCATCTACACAAAGATAAATATCATGTTTGCCGCAATTTTTGTAGCTTTCTCCATAGAAAATACGAATGTGTAGAGCTGGTGTCTCCATGTTGAAACAATTAGTGTTTTGCAGCACAAAATGGAATGTTCCCTGAGAAAAAACAGTCAAAACAATAAAGTCCGTGGATAATATCAGGAATACACAAACACAGAGTCTGTAGCCATATTTCAGATTCAGTTAATGAACCCCCAACTGGATATTTCTGGTTTCATCCAGTCATATCCGGACAAAGTGATGTGGAAATCGTATGCCATGGACCGTGAACATCACAGTAAAAATGGTTTTGCAGAAAAGCAAAGTCTTTTCGTTAGGCAAGTGCATAAAATGTCACCTATACAAACAGAAATATCATGTTTGTTTGCCACAGTTCCTCCAGCTTTCTCCCCAGAAAATACGAATGTGTAGAGCTGGTGTCCCCATGATGAACAAATTAGTGTTTCTACAGTACTAAAATAAACGTTCCCTGATAAAAACATTCAAAACAATAAAGTCCATGGTTAATATCCGGAAAACACATACACAGAGTCTGTAGCAATATTTCGGATTGAGTTAGCCAAAACAAAAAGGATATTTCCGGTTTCATCCAGTCATATCCAGACAATGGGGTGTGGAATTTGTATGCAATGGACTGAGAAAATCACAGTAAAAATGGTTTTGGAGAAAAGCAAAGTCTTTTCGTTAGGCAAGTGCATAAAATGTCATCTATACAAACAGAAATATCATGTTTGTTTGCAGCAGTTCCTCTAGCTTTCTCCCTAGAAAATACAAATGTGTAGAGCTGGTGTCTCCATGTGGAACCAATTACTGTATCCAAGCTCAAAATAAAATGTTCCCCGATAAAAAACATTCTAAACAACGAAATCCATTGATAATATCCAGAAAACACAAATACAGAGGCTGTAGCAATATGTGGGATTGAGGTAGCCAAAACAAAACTGGATATTTCCGTTTTCATCCAATCATATCCGGACAAACTGATGTGGAATTCATATGCAATGGATCGAGAAAATCACAGTAAAAATGGTTTTGGAGATAAGCAAAGTCTTTTTTTAGGCAAGTGCATAAAATGTCATCGATACAAACAGAAATATCATGTTTGTTTGCCGCAGTTCCTCTAGCTTTCTCCCTAGAAAATACGAATGTGTAGAGCTGGTGTCCCCATGATGAACCAATTCGTGTTTCAACGGTACAAAATGCAATGTTCCCTGATAAATACATTCAAAAGTATAAATTCCGGGGGGCGGAGCCAAGATGGCGGATAGTGAGGACTTGTGCCTTAGCTTGGGAAAATAAAATTTTATAAAAGTGGAATTACTGTAGCCTCAGGAAAAGACTCAAGAAAAAAAACTGCAGAGGAAACGCTTCCAGATCTAGTGGATGTGAAACAGAGGACTTACAGGGAGCCCACCGCGTGGAAATCCAACCGAGACGACCCGAGCGGCGGGAGAGGAGCCAGAGCCACAGAATCTCGCCAGCATGGGAACCCGAGGAGGGTAAGACAAAGACCTCAGAAATCCAAGACATTGGGGGTGGGGGGAACAGAGGCCTCTCCCTTCACTCACCAAGCAAAACAAAGAGCACTGCGACTTTACATATGTAAAGCGCAGCCAAACTCAGTAACTTTAGCAAAACAGGAGAACACTTTGAGGGCTGCATAAACTCTTTGTGTGGTCCCAGGGGTAGATCAAACAAATACTCACAGAGGCCAGATTTCAACTACCCTCAACTCCACTCCCAACTGAGTCAAAAAAAAGAGAGAGAGAGAGAGAGAGAGAGAGAGAGAGAGAGCGCCAGCAAGGAGCAAGTGAGTGAGCAATCTGGGAGAGTCACTCTTTACACAGCCTTAAACCTAAAAAATCAAGCATAGCTCTCTGGCCACACCCATCACAGCCCATAAGGATGCAACAAAGCAAACAGCTCACTTAGAGGCATAGTATAACGAGAAAAAAAAACCACAGAAAAAAAAAACACCATAAATTATCTCCAACATGCCAAACAACAAACATAGAAGCCGAGGTAACAAGAGCAAGGAAGACACTATGACGCCCCCAAGCGAACAAGACACGCCAATGCAAGATTATGAAGATGAAGAGATAGAGGAAATGCAAGAAGCAGATCTCAAAAAATGATAAGAACATTAAGAAGTTCTCAAAAACAAATTCTTGAACTACAGAAATCCTTAATGGACAAGATAGAAAATCTCTCCCGTGA
This sequence comes from Lepus europaeus, assembly GCF_033115175.1. Taxonomy (NCBI): domain Eukaryota; kingdom Metazoa; phylum Chordata; class Mammalia; order Lagomorpha; family Leporidae; genus Lepus; species Lepus europaeus. The sequence continues at coordinate 5,852,611 of NW_026909177.1, forward strand.
AAATGAAATATTAAGGAGGAATCAAAATGAAATGAAACAACTAGTAGAACAGGAAACTGAGATAGTGACAAAAACCACAATGAAATGAAGAACTCAATAGATCAAATGGCAAACACATTAGAGAGCCTTAAAAACAGAATGGGTGAAGCAGAAGAGAGAATATCGGAATTAGAAGACAGAGAACAGGAAAGGAGACAGTCAAATCAAAGAAAAGAAGAAGAAATCAGAAATCTAAAAAATACTGTCAGGAATCTACAGGATACTATTAAAAAACCCAACATTCGGGTTCTAGGAGTTCCTGAAGGCATGGAAAGGGAGAAAGGATTAGAAGGCCTTTTTAGTGAGATACTAGCAGAAAATTTCCCAGGTTTGGAGAAGGACAGAGACATCCTAGTACAGGAAGCTCATAGAACCCCTAATAAACATGACCAAAAGAGATCCTCACCACGACACGTCGTAATCAAACTCACCACAGTGAAACACAAAGAAAAGATCCTAAAATGTGCAAGAGAGAAACGCCAGATTACTCTCAGAGGATCTCCAATTAGACTTACAGCTGACTTCTCATCAGAAACCCTACAAGCCAGGAGAGAATGGCGAGACATAGCCCAGGTACTAAGAGAGAAAAACTGCCAGCCCAGAATATTATATCCTGCAAAGCTCTCATTTGTGAATGAAGGCTAAATAAAGACCTTTCCCAGCAAACAGAAATTGAAAGAATTTGTCGCCACTCGTCCAGCCCTGCAAAAGATGCTTAAAGATGTCTTACATACAGAAACACAGAAACACGGTAACCAATATGAAAGAAGGTAAAGGAAGGAAAACTCACAGCAAGACCACAAGAATCTCAAACCAGATATTAGAAAATATCTTTGGCAAATGGCAGGGCAAAGTTACTCCTTCACAATAGTCACATTGAACTGTCCAGTGAAAAGACACGGATTGGCTGATTGGGTTAAGGAACAAAACCCATCTTTTTGCTGCTTACAAGAAACTCATCTTTCCAACAATGATCCATACAGACTGAAAGTGAAAGGCTGGAAAAAGTTATACCATGCCAACAGAAATGAAAAAAGAGCGGGCGTAGCCATCTTAATATCGGACAACATAAACTTTACCACAAAAACTGTCAGGAGAGACAAAGAGGGGCACTATTTAATGATTAAGGGATCCATTCAACAGGAAGATATAACAATTATCAATGTATATGCACCTAATCACAGGGCACCAGCTTATTTAAAAGACTTGTTAAGGGACTTAAAGGGAGACTTAGACCCCAATACAATAGTACTGGGGGGACTTCAATACTCCACTCTCAGAGATAGACAGATCAACAGGACAGAAGATCAACAAGGAGACAGCAGATTTAAATGACACTATAGCCGAAATGGATCTAACAGATATCTACAGAACATTTCATCCTACATCTAAGGACTTTACATTCTTCTCAGCAGTATATGGAACCTTCTCTAGGATTGACCACATACTAGGCCATAAAGCAAGTCTCAGCAAATTCAAAAGAATTAGAATCATACCATGCAGCTTCTCAGACCACAAAGGAATGAAATTGGAAATTAGCAACTCGGGAATCCCCAGAGCACGTGCAAACACATGGAGATTGAACAACATGCTCCTGAATGAACAATGGGTCATAGAAGAAATTAAAAGAGAAATCAAAAATTTTCTGGAAGTAAATGAGGATACCAGCACAACATACCAAAACCTATGGGAAACAACAAAAGCAGTGTTAAGAGGAAAGTTTATATCAATAGGTGCCTACATCAAGAAATTGGACAGGCACCAAATAGATGAGCTTTCAAGTCATCTCAAGGATCTAGAAAATCTGCAGCAAACCAAACCCAAACCCAGTAGAAGAAGGGACATAATTAAAAGCAAAGAAGAAATCAACAGGATTGAATCCAAAAAAACGTTACAAAAAATCAGCCAAACGTGGAGCTGGTTTTTTGAAAAAATAAACAAAATTGACACCCCATTGGCCCAACTAACTAAAAAAAGAAAAAAAAAGACACAAATCAATAGGATCAGAGATGAAAAAGGAAACATAACAAAAGACACCACAGAAATAAAAAGAATCATCAGAGATTACTACAAGGACTTGTATGCCAGCAAACAGGGAAATCTAGCAGAAATGGACAGATTCTTGGACACATACAACCTACCTAAATTGAGTCAGGAAGACATAGAAAACCTAAACAGACCCATAACTGACACAGAAATTGAAACAGTAATAAAGGCCCTCCCAACAAAGAAAAGCCCAGGACCATATGGATTCACGGCTGAGTTCTACCAGACATTTAGAGAAGAACTAACTCCAATTCTTCTCAAACTATTCAGAACAATCGAAAAAGAGGGAATCCTCCCAAATTCTTTCTATGAAGCCAGCATCACCTTAATTCCTAAGCCGGAAATAGATGCAGCATTGAAAGAGAATTACAGACCAATATCCCTGATGAAAATAGATGCAAAAATACTCAATAAAATTCTGGCCAATAGAATGCAACAACACATCAGAAAGATCATCCACCCAGACCTAGTGGGATTTATCCCTGGTATGCAAGGATGGTTCAACGTCCCAAAACAATCAACGAAATACACTACATTAACAGGCTGCAGAAGAAAATCCAGATGATTCTCTCAATAGACGCAGAGAAAGCATTTGATAAAATACAACATCCTTTCATGATGAAAATTCTAAGCAAACTGGGTATGGAAGGAACATTCCTCAATACAATCAAAGCAATATATGAAAAACCCACGGCCAACATCCTATTGAATGGGGAAAAGTTGGAAGCATTTCCACTGAGATCTGGTACCAAACAGGGATGCCCACTCTCACCACTGCTATTCAATATAGTTCTGGAAGTCTTAGCCAGAGCTATTAGGCAAGAAAAAGAAATTAAAGGGATACTAATCGGGAAGGAAGAACTCAAACTATCCCTCTTTGCAGATGATATGATTCTTTATTTAGGGGACCCAAAGAACTCTACTAAGAGACTGCTGGAACTCATCGAAGAGTTTGGCAAAGTAGCAGGATATAAAATCAATCCACAAAAGTCAACAGCCTTTGTATACACAGGCAATGCCACGGCTGAGGAAGAACTTCTAAGATCAATCCCATTCACAATAGCTACAAAAACAATCAAATACCTAGGAATAAACTTAACCAAAGACGTTAAACATCTCTACGATGAAAACTACAAAACCTTACAGAAAGAAATAGAAGAGGATACCAAAAAATGGAGAAATCTTCCATGCTCATGGATTGGAAGAATCAATATCAAAATGTCTATTCTCCCAAAAGCAATTTATACATTCAATGCAATACCAATCAAGATACCGAAGACATTCTTCTCAGATCTGGAAAAAATAATGCTGAAATTTATATGGAGACACAGAAGACCTCGAATAGCCAAAGCAATCTTGTACAACAAAAACAAAGCCGGAGGCATCACAATACCAGATTTCAGGGCATACTACAGGGCAGTTGTTATCAAAACACCATGGTACTGGTACAGAAACAGATGGATAGACCAATGGAACAGAATAGAAACACCAGAAATCAATCCAAACATCTACAGCCAACTTATATTTGATCAAAGATCCAAAACTAATCCCTGGAATAAGGACAGCCTATTCAATAAATGGTGCTGGGAAAATTGGATTTCCATGTGCAGAAGCTTGAAGCAAGACCCATACCTTTCACCTTACACAAAAATTCACTCAACGTGGATTAAAGACTTAAATCTACGACCCGAAACCATCAAATTAGTAGAGAGCATTGGAGAAACCCTGCAAGATATAGGTACAGGCAAAGACTTCTTGGAAAAGACCCCAGGAGCACAGGCAGTCAAAACCAAAATTAACATTTGGGATTGCATCAAATTGAGAAGTTTCTGTACTTCAAAAGAAACAGTTAGGAAAGTGAAGAGGCAACTGACAGAATGGGAAAAATATTTGCAAACTATACTACAGATAAAGGGTTGATAACCAGAATCTACAAAGAAATCAAGAAAATCCACAACAACAGAACAAACAACCCACTGAAGAGATGGGCCAAGGAATTCAATAGACATTTTTCAAAAGAGGAAATCCAAATGGCCAACAGACACATGAAAAAATGTTCAAGATCACTAGCAATCAGAGAAATGCAAATCAAAACCACAGTGAGGTTTCACCTCACCCCTGTGAGAATGGCTCACATCCAGAAATCTACCAACAATAGATGCTGGAGAGGATGTGGGGAAAAAGGGACAATAACCCACTGTTGGTGGGTATGCAAACTGGTTAAGCCACTATGGAAGTCAGTCTGGAGATTCCTCTGAAACCTGAACATAACCCTGCCATACAACCCAGCCATCCCACTCCTTGGAATTTACCCAAAGGAAATTAATTTGGCTAATAAAAAAGCCATCTGCACATTAATGTTTATTGCAGCTCAATTCACAATAGCTAAGACCTGGAACCAACCCAAATGCCCATCAACAGTAGACTGGATAAAGAAATTATGGGACATGTACTCCATAGAATACTATACAGCAGTAAGGAACAATGAAACCCAGTCATTTGCAACAAGATGGAAGGATCTGGAAAGCATCATGCTGAGTGAATTAAGCCAGTCCCAAAGAGACAAATATCATTTGTTTTCCCTGATCGGCGACAACTGAACACCAAAGGGGAAACCTGTTGAAGTGAAATAGACACTATAAGAAACAATGACCTGATCAGCTCTTGTCCTGACTCTAGATGTACAATGTAATACTTTATCCTTTTTAGTATTTGTTGTTGTTGTTGTTGTTCTAGTACTAGCAGTTGAACTCTGTAATTAACACACAATTATTCTTAGGTGTTTAAATTTTAACTGAAAAGTGATCCCTGTTAAATTTCAGAGTGGAAAAAGAGAGGGAGGAGATGCACAATTTGGGACATGCACAATCAGTCTTGCCCCCAATTATGGAGTTAGAAATGTGCCAGGGGATTCCAATACAATCCCATCAAGGTGGCATGTACCAATGCCATCTCACTAGTCCAAGTGATCAATTTCAGTTCACATTCGATGGCCTGGATAGGTCTAAGAAACAAAGGGATCACACAAACAAGACAAGTGTCTGCTAGTACTAACTGATAGAATCAAAAAGGAAGAGAAAGATCCAGCATGGGAAGTGGGATACAGAGCAGACTCATAGAATGGCAGATGTCCTAAACAACACTCTGGCCTCAGAATCAGCCCTTAAGGCATTCAGACCTAGCTGAAGAGCCCATGAGAGTATTGTAGGCATGGAAAGCCAAGATACCATGGAAAAGAAAAAAAGAAGAAGACCTGGATGGGGGATCTCTGTTAGTGACATCCCAGTGGAAAGAACGGGGCCATCAAAGAAAGAGGTACCTTTCTCTGAAGGGAGGAGAGAACTTCCACTTTGACTGTGACCCTATCGCAATAAGATCAAAGTCGGAGAACCCTAAAGGCTTCCATAGCCCTGGCAACTCATGACTAGAGCCTAGGGAGAGTACTGATGCCATGAACAGGAGTGTCAAATTGTTAAGTCAGCAACAGGAGTCACTGTGTACTTACATCCCATGTGAGATCTTTCCTTAATGTGTTGTCTAATGTGCAGTGAGGCTATAACTAGTACTGAAACAGTATTTTTACACTTTGTGTTTCTGCGTGGGTACAAACTGATGAGATCTTTACTAATTATATACTGAATCGATCTTCTGTATATAAAGATAATTGGAAATAAAAAAAAACCTGGTGTTAAATTGGAAACGGCATATAAAATTAATTAATTTTTAAAAAATATTATGTAGGATCTCTGCCTTTAAAGTGCTGTACACTCTTATTTAATGCTATAACTAATATTCCAACAGTATTTTTTTTTCAATTTGTGTTGCTATATGGGGGCAAACTGTAGAAATCGTTACCTAATATATACTAAACTGATCTTTTGTATATTAAGAGAACTGAAAATGAATCATGATGTCATCGGAAGGGGAGAGGGAGTGGAAAAGGGGAGGGTTGTGGGTGGGAGGGAAGTTTTGGGAGGGGGAAGCCATTGTAATCCATAAGCTAAAATTTGGAAATTTATATTCACTAAATAAAAGATTAATTAAAAAAAAGAAATAATAGTTCTGACTGGCAAGCAATTTGCAAAGGCAGACTGCTTTAGCTGTATAACATGAATATCCACCTGCACGTACTAGCACTAATCAAACTGTGAAATTAAACTTTTTATTCAAAGAGAAAAAAAAAACAATAAAGTCCATCGTTAATATCCAGAAAACAGGAACACAGAGGCTTTCACAATATTTCGGATTGAATTAGCCAAAACAGAACCGGATATTTCTGGTTTCATCCAGTCATATCCGGACAAACTACTGTGGAATTCGTATGCAACGAACCGAGAAAATCACAGTAAAAATGGTTTTGGAGAAAAGAAAAGTCTTTACGTTAGGCAAGTGCATAAAATGTCATCTATACAAATAGAAATATCATGTTTGCCGCAGTTCCTCTAGCTTTCTCCCCAGAAAATACGAATGTGTAGAGCTGGTGTCCCCATGATGAACCAATTAGTCTTTCTACGGTACTAAAATAAACGTTCCCTGATAAAAACATTCAAACAATAAAGTCCGTCGATAATATCCGGAAAACACAAACAGAGAGGCTTTCACAATATTTCGGATTGAGTTAGCCAAAACAGAACTGGATATTTCTGGTTTCATCCAGCCATATCCGGACAAACTGATGTGGAATTCGTATGCAATGGACGGAGAAAATCACAGTAAAAATGGTTTTGGAGAAAAGCAAAGTCTTTTCGTTAGGCAAGTGCATAAAATGTCATCTATACAAAGAGAAATATCATATTCGTTTGTCACTTCCTATACCTTTCTCCCTAGAAAATAGGAATATGTGGAGCTGGTGTCTCCATGTGGAACCAATTACTATATCCAAGGTCAAAATAAAATGTTCCCCGATAAAAAACATTCAAAACAATACAGTCCATTGATAATATCAAGAAAAAACAATCACAGAGGCTGTAGCAATATCTGGGATTGAGATAGCCAAAACAGAACCGGATATTTCCGGTTTCATCCAATCATATCCGGAAAAACTGGTGTGGTATTCGTATGAAATGGACCGAGAAAATCACAGTAAAAATGGTTTTGGGGAAAACAAAAGTCTTTATGTTAGGCAAGTGCATAAAATGTCATCTATACAAACAGAAATATCATGCTTGTTTCCCACAGTTCCTCAAGCTTTCTCCCTAGAATATAGGAATGTGTAGAGCTGGTGTCTCCATGTGGAACTAATTAGTGTTTCCAAGCACAAAATTGAATGTTCCTTGAAAAAAAATTTTGAAAAAAATAAAATCCGTGGATAATATCAGGAATACACAAACACAGAGGCTGTAGCAATATTTCGGATTGAGTTAGCCAAAACACAATCGGATATTTCTGGTTTTATCCAGTCATATCTGGACAAAGTGGTGTGGAATTCGTATGCAATGGATCGAGAAAATCACAGTAAAAATGCTTTTGGAGACAAACAAAGTCTTTTCATTTGGCAAGTAGATAAAATATCATCAATACAAGCAGAAAATATCATGTTTGTTTGTGGCAGTTCCTCTAAATTTCTCCCTAGAAAATACAAATATGTAGAGCTAGTGTCACCGTGTGGAAACAATTAGTATTTCCAAGTTCAAAATTAAATGTTCCCTGATAAAAAACATTCAGATCAATAAAGTCCATTGATAATATCAGGAATACACAAACACAGAGTCTTTCACAATATTTCGGATTGAGTTAGCCAAAACACAACCGGATATTTCCGGTTTCATCCAGCCATATCCAGGCAAACTGTTGTGGAATTCTTATGCAATGGACCGAGAAAATCACAGTAGAAATGGTTTTGGAGAAAAGCAAAGTCTTTATGTTAGGCAAGTGCATAAAATGTCATCGATACAAACAGAAAATATCATGTTTGTTTGTGGCAGTTCCTCTAAATTTCTCCCTAGAAAATACAAATATGTAGAGCTAGTGTCACCGTGTGGAAACAATTAGTATTTCCAAGCTCAAAATTAAATGTTCCCTGATAAAAAACATTCAGATCAATAAAATCCATTGATAATATCAGGAATACACAAACACAGAGTCTTTCACAATATTTCAGATTGAGTTAGCACAAACACAACCGGATATTTCTGGTTTCATCCAGTGATATCCGGACAAAGTGGTGTGGAATTCTTTTGCAATGGACCTAGAAAATAAGAGTACAAATGGTTTTAGAGAAAAGCAAAGTCTTTTCATTAGGCAAGTGCATAAAATGTCATCTATACAAACAGAAATATCATGTTTGTTTGCCACAGTTCCTCTAGCTTTCTCCCTAGATAATAAGAATGTTTAGAGCTGGTGTTCCCATGATGAACCAATTACTGTATCCAAGCTCAAAATAAAATGTTCCCTGATAATAAACTTTCAAAACATTAAAGTCCATTTGAGAAAATAAGGCAGGATGGGGTTAAAAATTGAGTTGCTTGAGCTAACTGCATACTGTTTTCCTTCTGTGCAAAATAGCTGGGCTTGCAAAATGCTTTCATGAGATAAATGAGCATGTGATAATTATTTTAGGAGCTATGTTAAGTTTTTGGTCACGATGACCCCGTATTTGTGCTTGCTCAAGTACTTTGTTCCTTTACCCTGGAAAAACCCTTTACCTTGTGATTTGTTTTGTCATGCTGTGGTTTATCTTGTGATCTTTTGTAATGCTGTGGAGATATGCTAATGTTGTGGTTTTAAGCCTTAAATACTCTGTGCGGTTGATGGTCGGGGCCTCTCTTCTCGCACTGCACCAGAGGGTGCTGTTGTGCTTTGAGACGGCCCATCTGCGCAGATGTAATAAACTTCCTCATGCTCTTTGCATCGATTGGAGTGGAATTCGTGCATCTGGGGTCGGTCGGATCGTGAGACACCTTTCGGGGTCTTACATTCTTGGGGGCTCGTCCGGGATTCGAGACCCCAGACCCACGCTCCATTCTCCAATCGGAGGTAAGTTCCTTGTTTTCTGTGAGTCTGTAAAAATTTTTTTTATTGATTTTTTCTGTAGGCGCCTTTTTGAAGTTGTGCCTGTACGGGACCTGTATCTGAAAAGAGCCAGTAGTAGGCAAGACAGACGTGTCAAGACCCCTGGCTCAGGCCCTGGAGGATGCTCCAGTGGCGGTATTCTGGGGGAGCCTGGCGGGTGGCAGCCGCTCCACTCCCATCGCTCTCACCACTTGGTGGGGAAGGGCTTCCCTGGGGAGCCTGGCGTGTGGCAGCCGCTCCGCTCCCATCAGAAGTTTTGGTTTCAGTTTTGTCTTGGTTTTGCGCGCAGTGTCTTTGTGAGTCTTGTGGTTGTTTTCTGTGTTCTAATATATCTTACTTATTTGCCTTTCCCCTCCAACATGGGACAGGAATTAACTACACCTTTGAGTCTTACTCTACGTCATTGGAGAGAGGTCCGGGAGTGGGCCCAAAACTTGTCTATAAGAGTGCAGAAGAAGAACTGGACAAGTTTCTGTACGTCCGAGTGGCCAGCCTTAAACATCGGGTGGCCACGGGATGGGACTTTTGACTCTCGAATTATCTTACAGGTGAAGAGCCAGGTCTGCAGGGGAGGTAAAGAAGGGCACCCGAAACAAGTGCCCTACATCTTTGTGTGGGAGGACCTGGCGAAAAACCCCCCAGACTGGGTAAAACTTTCCTCCTTTCCAACAGGGCGGTGGCAGAGCTCGACCCTACTATACCCACCACCGCCCTGAGGATGAAGCCCAGTTCTGAGTTGTCAGCAGTTGCCCTGGGGGTGGCGTCGAGCCCCAAACCCACTCCGATCCTACCCGCAACACCCCTAGTATCGGAACTTGCAGACCAGGGAAAATACCCTACCTCAACCCTCTATCCATTACAGGAACTGGACACCCTCAAACCTGAAAAACCCTTAGCTCCTCCAGGCAAGCAGGAAGATATTCCACCACCTTATTCCCCCCCGCCTCCTTAGAAGGGCACCTTATATCCCCCGCTTCCCAAAAAGGCCCGCGGTGCCCTTTTTGGAAACCAGAAGAGAAATGGAGGAGGAAGAATCCGATGAAATAGAGGAGGAAGGACCCCCGGCCTGTTCTAACTGGCCGTCCTCCTCCTCCATATAACTGGGATCACAAGCCCTGACAGGACTTGCAGGGCCTGTTTTACTAACATTAATTTTACTATACTTAAATGGAACTCTGTAGGAGACTCAGACTCTACTGCCAGACTCTCCTGAGGAGCTTAGCTGAAGGGGTTAAAGTTATTTAGTTGAAAAAGGGGAAGTTTAAGATGGGCTAAGAAAGAGGAACTAACTAGGATCCTGGCCACCACAGTTAAAAGGAAGCAGAGTAAGGGAGAATTAGGATAGGCAGGGACCCCGGAGACTGACAAAAGCACAGAGAAGTGCCCAAAAGGACAAGTCTGCCTAAGGTCCGGCCAACAACGGGAAGATCCGACTAACAACGAGAATCTAGTGGTGTACGACTGCCACACGAGACTGAACTGACCGAAACGGCCCCTGCAAGATGACAAGAGAGAAGACGACAGCAGCGGAGTGGTGAGACTGGGCGACAGCGGCCCCTCGGCCCCTCCCTCGTTGGGACACGTGTGGTCCGACACGGTTGGGGATAGTGTTGGGGATGCGGGCTCTGCCCAGGCTCCCGTGGATAATGCTCCATCACCCCCTGCGGTGTCTGGGATGGGCCCACGCGATATCCCCCTAGCGTCTGGAGGTCAATGGAGATAACACTGGGAGATGGCCGAACGAGGACAGTGGTCTGGGTTTCCACCTTCAACCACCCCCCCGAGGACTCTGCTCGGCAGGCAGGGCTGATCGCTATGGACCATGCCCTCCGTGCAGCTAAGAAAAAGGAGCAGGTGGCAATGCACAAGAACAGCAGGTACGCTCTCGCCACTATCCACGGGGAACTCAAAATGGACAGAGGCTTTATCGACCAGGAAGAAGAATTGCGCCAATGTTTCCCTGATTTGGACTACCAAAGGTACTGGGGTCAGACACCGGGCCGGCTTTCGTCTCCAGGGTAAGTCAGACGGTGGCACAGGTGTTGGAAATAGAAAGTTACATTGTGTTTATAGGGTAAGTCAGATGGTGGTAGCGGTAGCCAAAGTACTGGGGATATAGTTAGGTAAAACGTATGATTAATGGTGGAGACTGGCACTGCAGACTGGGTCAAATTGCTGCTACATAATTTTTATATAACACTACATTTTTATACTGCCACCCTTTTGCAACTTTCCCTACCCTGCTGACTTGCTTCCGTGCCTTGTAGCTGACTTACGAGCACATAGGGAAGCAGCTGGCTGCCGTATACCAGTCCAAGTGCCCTGTGCTCCCACACTCGTTCCAGGCTGGAACATCGTCTACACTCGTAAGCATCTGACCGAGACTCCTGAGCCGCGCTGAAGTACTGACCACGCCAACAGCAATAAAAGTAGACGGGATTGCCGCCTGGGTTCACGTTAGGAGGGCAGCAGCTGATCAGAGTCAAGGGACTGGCAGTCCTGCCGACAAGCCGACACTGGAATGGAGATGACAACACACCCAAAATCTCCTCAAGATAAGACTTACTTGCGCCTCATTGTTCTTTTCTCCCTCATTCTGTACCCCCTAATTGTTAAATCTGTTAAGACTAGCATAAGTCCCCATCAAATTTACAATTTTACCTGGTTAATCTATAACCAAGCTGGGGATGTGGTTAACTCCACCTCCAAAGTACAAGCTACCATCCCTTGGGATCCTCTCCAGGTGGACCTTTGTGCGTTAGCGCTGGGGGCTGGGCCCAAATGGGGAACCCCTGATCTTTTTCACCCACAGTTGTCTGCTCCCAAGCAACACTCTTCGGGTACAGGCCCCGGGTGCGGGAGTGACACCCAGAGGGCAGTACTGGCCCTTCAAGACGGGATATACGTTTGCCCTGGAAGTCACCGGCCCAGGGAAACTCATTATCGTTGTGGGTGGGTGCCTCACTATTGTGGCTCATGGGGATGTGAAACCACCGGGGATGCCTACTGGAAGCCTTCCTCTAAGTGGGACTACATATTAGTCAAAAGAACTAACCCCCCTCGGCGGACGTATGGGTCCCCCGACCAGTGGCCGTTAAATTCCCAATGTGGCTCAACCTCGCAACGAAAAGGGTGGTGCAACCCACTTGAAATCTCCTTTACTCAAGCAGGACAAAATGCTCCATGGGGCACCACGGCCCGAGGGTTCGAGTGGAGCCTTTGCCTCTACCAAGATGGTCGGGATTCTTGTCTCAATTTTAGGCTTAAACTCAAAATGACATCCCCATCCAAAATGGCAGTTGGGCCAAATAAAGTATTAACAAATCAAAAGAGCCCGAGCTCCCCATATCTCGCGAGGGGACATTTCCTTGGGCAGGTGCCTGTTAAAACTCAGTCCAGTCAGGAGCCTGCCAAAAATCAGTCCAATCCGATTTCCCCGACACCCTCCTTTTCAAATGTGGTAACGCCTCCTCCGTTAGGCCATAAAAACTCCTCCTTACCTTCCTTACCTGGGACGGGGGATAGGCTCCTTAACCTAATACATGGGGCCTTCCAAGCACTAAATGGCTCAGTCCCCGATAGGACCCGGGATTGCTGGCTGTGCCTTGCCTCACCTCCCCCTTATTATGAGGGAATAGCTGTTATTGGAAATTGGACTAACCATACCACTGTCCCTCCCCAGTGCTCCAATCTGCCATCCCACCGACTAACTCTCACGGAAGTGTCAGGACAGGGATCTTGCGTAGGCTCCGTCCCCTCTCAATATCAAGGCCTCTGTAATAAAACTGAGACTCTCAAGCCTGGTACCTACTACCTGACAGGACCAAATGGGACATTTTGGGCGTGCAATATGGGCCTAACCCCCTGTTTGGCAGGACAAGTTCATAATCAAACTCATGAATGGTGTGTCTTAGTTGAGGTGTGGCCTCGAGTCACAGTACATAACCCCGAGGAAGTCTACCGACAGTATGAGGGAAACCTTCGGCTCCCTAGAGAGCCCCTGACCATGACGTTAGCCCTCATATTAGGAGGACTCACAGTCGGGGGCATCGGGGCAGGCATAGGTACCAGAGCCACTGCCCTTTCAAAGGCAAATCATTATCACCAGTTACAGCAAGCCATGCATTTAGACTTACAAGCTCTAGAAGAATCGGTCAGTGCATTAGAAAAATCCTTAACCTCACTCTCGGAGGTAGTATTACAAAATAGACGGGGGCTGGATAAGAATGTTGTTTTTATGCGGATCACACTGGGGTGGTCAGAGATAGCATGGCAAAATTAAGGGAAAGACTAAAACAACGGCAGAGCCAATTTGAGGCAGGGCAGTCATGGTTCCATAGCTGGTTTAACTCATCCCCTTGGCTTACAACTTTGATTTCCTCTATCGCAGGGCCCTTGGTAATATTACTCTTAATTTTAACCATTGGACCCTGCATAATAAATAGGCTTATTCAGTTTGTTAACGATAGGTTGTCTGTCACCCACGCCTTGATCTTAACTCAACAATAGCAAAGTTTACTTTAAAATGCAGCTATCCCTTAAATTTTAAGATTAAAATTTGACAAAAAGAAAAGGGGGGAATGAGAAAATAAGGCAGGATGGGGTTAAAAATGGAGTTGCTTGAGCTAACTGCATACTGTTTTGCTTCTGTGCAAAATAGCTGGGCTTGCAAAATGCTTTCATGAGATAATTGAGCATGTGATAATTATTTTAGGAGCTATGTTAAGTTTTTGGTCACAATGACCCCATATTTGTGCTTGCTCAAGTACTTTGTTCCTTTACCCTGGAAAAAACCCTTTACCTTGTGATTTGTTTTGTCATGCTGTGGTTTATCTTGTGATCTTTTGTAATGCTGTGGAGATATGCTAATGTTGTGGTGTTAAGCCTTAAATACTCTGTGCGGTTGATGATCGGGGCCTCTCTTCTCGCACTGCACCAGAGGGTGCTGTTGTGCTTTGAGACGGCCCATCTGCGCAGATGTAATAAACTTTCTCATGCTCTTTGCATCGATTGGAGTGGAATTCGTGCATCTGGGGTCGGTCGGATCGTGAGACACCTTTCGGGGTCTTACACATTGATAATATCCAGAAAACACAAACACAGAGGCTGTAGCAAAATCTGGGATTCAGTTAGCCAAAACACAACCGGATATTTCCCGTTTCATCCAGTCACATCCGGAAAAACTGGTGTGGTATTCGTATGAAATGGACCGAGAAAATCACAGTAAAAATGGTTTTGGAGAAAACAAAAGTCTTTATGTTAGGCAAGTGCATAAAATGTCATCTATACAAACAGAAATATCATGCTTGTTTCCCACAGTTCCTCAAGCTTTCTCCCTAGAATATAGGAATGTGTAGAGCTGGTGTCTCCATGTGGAACTAATTAGTGTTTCCAAGCACAAAATTGAATGTTCCTTGAAAAAAAATTTTGAAAAAAATAAAGTCCGTGGATAATATCAAGAATACACAAACACAGAGGCTGTAGCAATATTTCGGATTGAGTTAGCCAAAACACAACCGGATATTTCTGGTTTCATCCAGTCATATCTGGACAAAGTGGTGTGGAATTCGTATGCAATGGACCGAGAAAATCACAGTAAAAATGCTTTTGGAGACAAACAAAGTCTTTTCCTTTGGCAAGTAGATAAAATATCATCGATACAAACAGAAAATATCATGTTTGTTTGTGGCAGTTCCTCTAAATTTCTCCCTAGAAAATACAAATATGTAGAGCTAGTGTCACCGTGTGGAAACAATTAGTATTTCCAAGCTCAAAATTAAATGTTCCCTGACAAAAAACATTCAGATCAATAAAGTCCATTGATAACATCAGGAATACACAAACACAGAGTCTTTCACAATATTTCGGATTGAGTTAGCCAAAACACAACCGGATATTTCCGGTTTCATCCAGCCATATCCGGACAAACTACTGTGGAATTCGTATGCAATGGACCGAGAAAATCACAGTAGAAATGATTTTGGAGAAAAGCAAAGTCTTTTCGTTAGGCAAGTGCATAAAATGTCATCTATTCAAACAGAAATATCATGTTTGTTTGCCTCAGTTCCTCTAGCTTTCTACCTAGAAAATACGAATATATAGCGCTGGTGTCCCCATGATGAACCAATTAGTGTTTCAACGGAACAAAATTAAATGTTCCCTGATAATAAAAAACATTCAAAAAAACAAAGTCTGCTGATAATATGAGGAATACACAAACACAGAGGTTTTCACAATATTTCAGATTGAGTTAGCCAAAACACAACCGGATATTTCTGGTTTCATCCAGTCATATCCGGACAAAGTGGTGTGGAATTCTTTTCTTTGGACCTAGAAAATCAGAATACAAATGGTTTTAGAGAAAAGCAAAGTCTTTTCATTAGGCAAGTGCATAAAATGTCATCTATACAAACAGAAATATCATGTTTGTTTGCCACAGTTCCTCTAGCTTTCTCCCTAGAAAATAAGAATGTGTAGAGCTGGTGTCTCCATGTGGAACCAATTACTGTATCCAAGCTAAAAATAAAATGTTCCCTGATAAAAGACATTCAAAACAATGAATTCCGTTGATAATATCCAGAAAACACAAACACAGTGTCTGTAGCAATATCTGGGATTGTGTTAGCCAAAAAAAACCGGATATTTCCCGTTTCATCCAGTCATATCCAGACAAACTGGTGTGGAATTCATATGCAATGGGCCGACAAAATCACAGTACAAATGGTTTTGGAGAAAAGCAAAGTGTTTTCGTTAGGCAAGTGCATAAAATGTCATCTATACAAACAGAAATATCATGTTTGTTTGCCACAGTTCCTCTAATTTTCTCCCTAGAAATACGAATGTTTAGAGCTGGTGTCCCCATGATGAACCAATTACTGAATCCAAGCTCAAAATAAAATGATCCCTGATAAAAAATTTTCAAAACATTAAAGTCCATTGATAATATCCAGAAAACACAAACACAGAGGCTGTAGCAAAATCTGGGATTGAGTTAGCCAAAATAACACCGGATATTTATGGTTTCATCCAGTCATATCCGGACAAACTACTGTGGAATCTGTATGCAACGGACCGAGAAAATCACAGTAAAAATGATTTTGGGGAAAAGCGAAGTCTTTTCCTTAGACAAGTGCATAAAATGTCATCTATACAAACAGAAATATCTTGTTTGTTTGACACAGTTCCTCTACCTTTCTGCATAGAAAATACGAATATGTAGAGGTGGTGTCTCCATGTGGAAACAATTATAGTTTGGTAGCACAAAATTAAATGTTCCCTGATACAAACATTCAAAAAAATGAAGTCTGTGGATAATAACCGGTATACACAAACACAGAGGCTGTAGCAATATCTGGGATTGAGTTAGCCAAAACACAACCGGATATTTCCCGTTTCATCCAGTCAAACCCGGACAAAGTACTGTAGAATTCGTATTCAATGGACTGAGAAAATCAGAGTAAAAATGGTTTTGGAGAAAAGTAAAGTCTTTTCGTTACCCAAGTGCATAAAATGTCATCGATACAAACAGAAATATCATGTTTGTTTGCCGCAGTTCCTCTAGCTTTCTCCTAGAAAATACAAATATGTAGAGCTGGTGTCTCCATGTGGAACACATGAGTGTTTCCAAACACAAAATTAATTGTTCCCTGATAAAAACATTCAAAACAATAAAGTCCGTGGATAATATCTGGAATACACAGACACAGAGGCTGTAGCAATATCTGGGATTGAGTTAGCCAAAACACAAGAAGATATTTCCGGTTTCATCCAGTCATATCCACACAAACTCGTGTGAAATTCGTATGCAATGGACCAAGAAAATCACAGTAAAAATTGTTTTGTAGAAAACCAAAGTCTTTTCATTAGGCAAGTGCATAAAATGTCATTTATACAAACAGAACTATCACGTTTGTATGCCGTAGTTCCTCTAGCTTTCTCGCTAGAAAATAAGAATGTGTAGAGCTGGTGTCCCCATGATGAACCAATTAGTGTTTCCAAGCTCAAAATAAAATGTTCCCTGATAAAAACATTCAAAACAATAAAGTCCGTTGATAATATCCAGAAAACACAAACACAGGGGTTTTCACTATATTTCGGATTGAGTTCCAAAAACACAACCGGATATTTCCAGTTTCATCCAGTCATATCCGGACAAAGTCGTGTGGAATTGGTATGCAATGGATCGAGAAAATCACAGTACAAATGGTTTTGGAGAAAAGCAAAGTCTTTTCGTTAGACAAGTGCATAAAATGTCATCTGGACAAACAGAAATATCATGTTTGTTTGCCACATTTCATCTAGCTTTCTACCTAGAAAATACAAATATGTAGAGCTGGTATCTGCATGTGGAACCAATTATTGTATCGAAGCTCAAAATAAAATATTCCCCAATAAAAAACATTCAAAACAATAAAGTCCATTGATAATATCCAGAAAACACAAACACAGAGGCTGTAGCAATATTTCGCATTGAGTTAGCCAAAACAGAACCGGATATTTCCGGTTTCATCCAGTCATATCCGGACAAAGTGGTGTGGAATTCATATGCAATGGACCAAGAAAATCACAGAAAAATGATTTTGGAGAAAAGCAAAGTCTTTTCGTTAGGTAAGTGCATAAAATGTCATCTACACAAACAGAAATATCATGTTTGTTTTCTGCATTTACTCTAGCTTCTTCAAAATACTAATGTGTAGAGCTGGTGTCTCCTTGTGGAACCAATTAGTGTTTCAATGGTACAAAAATCAATGTTCCCTGATAAAAATACTCAAAACAATAAAGTCCATCGATAATATCAGGAATACACAAACAGAGAGGCTTTCACAATATTTGGGATTGAGTTAGCCAAAACAAAACTGGATATTTCTGGTTTCGTCCAGTCATATCCGGAGAAACTGGTGTGTAATTCGTATGCAATGGACCGAGAAAATCACAGTAAAAATGGTTTTGGAGAAAAAAAAAGTCTCTCATTAGGGAAGTAGATAAAATGCCATCTATACAAACAGAAATATCATGTTTGTTTGTTGCCTTTAATCTAGCTTTCTCCCTAGAAAATACGAAAGTGTAGAGCTGGTGTCTCTATGTGTAACCAATTACTGTATCTAAGCTCAAAATAAATAATGCTCCGATAAAAAACATTCAAAACAATAAAGTCCATTGATAATATCTGGAAAAAACAAACACAGAGGCTTTCACAATATTTGGGATTGAGTTAGCCCAAACAAAACCGGATATTTCCAGTTTACTCCAGTCATATCCGGACAAACTGCTGTGGAATTCGTATGCAACGGACCGAGAAAATCAGAGTACAAATGGTTTTGGAGAAAAGCAAAGTCTTTTCGTTAGGCAAGTGCATAAAATGTCATCTATACAAACAGAAATATCATGTTTGTTTGCCGCAGTTCCTCTAGCTTTCTCCTTACAAAATACGAATGTGTAGAGCTGCTGTACCCATGATGAACCAATTAGTGTTTCAACGGTACAGAATTAAATGTTCCATGATAAAAACATTTAAAAAAATAAGTCCATCGATAATATCCAGAAAACACAAACACAGAGCCTGTAGCAAAATATGGGATTGAGTTAACCAAAACAAAACCGGATATTTCCGGTTTCATCCAGTCATACCGGACAGAGTGGTGTGGAATTTGCATTTAATGGACCGAGAAAATCACAATCAAAATGGTTTTGGAAAAAAGCAAAGTCATTACTTTAGGCAAGTGCATAAAATGTCATCTGTACAAATAGAAATATCATGTTTCTTTGCCGCAGTTCCTCTAGCTTTCTACATAGAAAATAATAATACGTAGAGCTGTTGTCTCCATGTGGAACCAATTACTCTATTCAAGCTCAAAATAAAATATTCCCCGATAAAAAACATTCAAAACAATAAAGTCCATTGATAATATCCAGAAAACACAAACACAGAGGCCTAGCCATATCTGGGATGGAGTTAGCCAAAACAAAACCGGATATTTCTGGTTTCATCCAGTCATATCCGGAGAAAGTGGTGTGGAATTCGTATGCAATGGACCGCAAAAATCACAGTAAAAATGGTTTTGTAGAAAAGCAAAGTCATTACGTTAGGCAAGTGCATACAAAGTCATCTATAGAAACAGAAATATCATGTTTGTTTGCCGCAGCTCCTCTAGCTTTCTCCCTAGAAAATACGAATGTGTAGAGCTGGTTTCTCCATGTGGAACCCATTAGTGTTTCCAAGCACAAAATTAAATGTTCCCTGAAAAAAAAACATTGAAAAAAATAAAGTCTGTGGATAATATCAGGAATACACAAACACAGAGGCTGTAGCAATATTTCGGATTGAGTTAGCCAAAACACAACCGGATATTTCTGGTTTCATCCAGTCATATCCGGACAAACTGGTGTGGAATTCGTATGCAATGGGCTGAGAAAATCAGAGTACAAATGGTTTTGGAGAAAAGCAAAGTCTTTTTGTTAGGCAAGTGCATAAAATGTCATCTATACAAACAGAAATATCATGTTTGTTTGTCGCTGTTCCTCTAGCTTTCTACCTAGAAAATACGAAATTGTAGGGCTGGTGTCTCCATGTGGAACCAATTACTGTATTCAAGCTCAAAATAAAATGTTCCCCTTAAAAAACATTCAAAACAATAAAGTCCATTGATAATATCCAGAAAACACAAACACAGAGCCTGTAGCAATATCTGGGATTGAGTTAGCCAAAACAAAACCGGATATTTCCGTTTTCATCCAGTCTTATCCAGACAAACTGGTGTGAAATTTGTATGCAATGGACCGAGAAAATCACAGTAAAAATGGTATTGGAGAAAAGCAAAGTCTTTTCGTTAGGCAAGTGCATAAAATGTCATTTATACAAACAGAAATATCACGTTTGTTTGCCGTAGTTCCTCTAGCTTTCTCGCTAGAAAATAAGAATGTGTAGAGCTGGTGTCCCCATGATGAACCAATTAGTGTTTCCAAGCTCAAAATAAAATGTTCCCTGATAAAAACATTCAAAACAATAAAGTCCGTTGATAATATCCAGAAAACACAAACACAGGGGTTTTCACTATATTTCGGATTGAGTTCCAAAAACACAACCGGATATTTCCGGATTCATCCAGTCATATCCGGACAAACGTGTCGAATTCGTATGCAATGGGCTGAGAAAATCAGAGTACAAATGGTTTTGGAGAAAAGCAAAGTCTTTTCGTTATGCCAGTGCATAAAATGTCATCGATACAATCAGAAATATCATGTTTCTTTGCCGCATTTCCTCTAGCTTTCTACCTAGAAAATACAAATATGTAGAGCTGGTATCTGCATGTGGAACCAATTACTCTATCGAAGCTCAAAATAAAATCTTCCCCAATAAAAAACATTCAATACAATAAAGTCCATTGATAATATCCAGAAAACACAAACACAGAGGCTGTAGCAATATCTGGGATTGAGTTAGCCAAAACACAACCGGATATTTCCCGTTCCATCCAGTCATATCTGGACAAACTGGTGTGGAATTCATATGAAATGGACTGACAAAATCACAGTACGAATGGTTTTGGAGAAAAGCAAAGTCTTTTCATTAGGCAAGTGCATAAAATGTCATCTATACAAACAGAAATATCATGTTTCTTTGCCGCAGTTCCTCTAGCTTTCTACCTAGAAAATAATAATACGTAGATTTGGTGTCTCCATGTGGAACCAATTACTGTATCCAAGGTCAAAATAAAATATTCCCCGATAAAAAACATCCAAAACAATAAAGTCCATTGATAATATCCAGAAAACACAAACACAAATGCTGTAGCAATATCTGGGATTGAGTTAGCCAAAACACAACTGGATATTTCGGTTTCATCCAGTCATATCCGGACAAAGTGGTGTGGAATTCATATGCAATGGACCGAGAAAATCACAGAAAAATGATTTTGGAGAAAAGCAAAGTCTTTTCGTTAGGTAAGTGCATAAAATGTCATCTACACAAACAGAAATATCATGTTTGTTTTCCGCATTTCCTCTAGCTTCTTCAAAATACTAATGTGTAGAGCTGGTGTCTCCTTGTGGAACCAATTAGTGTTTCAACGGTACAAAAATCAATGTTCCCTGATAAAAATACTCAAAAAAATAAAGTCCATCGATAGTATCAGGAATACACAAACAGAGAGGCTTTCACAATATTTGGGATTGTGTTAGCCAAAACACAACTGGATATTTCTGGTTTCGTCCAGTCATATCCGGACAAAGTTGTGTGGAATTGGTACGCAACGGATAGAGAAAATCACAGTACAAATGGTTTTGGAGAAAACCAAAGTCTTTTCGTTCGGCAAGTGCATAAAATGTCATCTATACAAACAGAAATATCATGTTTGTTTGCCGCAGTTCCTCTAGCTTTCTACCTAGAAAATAATAATACGTAGTGCTGGTGTCTCCATGTGGAACCAATTACTGTATCCAAGCTCAAAATAAAATATTCCCCGATAAAAAACATTCAAAACAATAAAGACCATTGATAATATCCAGAAAACACAAACACAGAGGCTGTATCAATATCTGGGATTGAGTTAACCAAAACAAAACCGGATATTTCTGGTTTCATCCAGTCATACACGGACAGAGTGGTGTGGAATTCGTATTCAATGGACCGGGAAAATCACAGTCAAAATGGTTTCGGAAAAAAGCAAAGTCATTACATTAGGCAAGTGCATAAAATGTCATCTATACAAACAGAAATATCATGTTTGTTTGTCGCAGTTCTTCTAGTTTTCTCCTTAGAAAATACAAATGTTTAGAGCTGGTGTCTCCATGTTGAACCAAATAGTGTATCCACACACAAAATTAAATGTTCCCTGATAAATCCATTCAAAACAATAAAGTCCATGGATAATATCCGGAAAACACAAACACAGAGGCCCTAGCAATGTTTCAGATTGAAACAGCCAAAACACAACCAGATATTTCTGGTTTCATCCAGTCATATCCAGACAAACTGGTGTGGAATTTGTATGCAATGGACCGAGAAAATCACTGTACAAATGGTTTTGAAGAAAAGCAAAGTATTTTCATTAGGAAAGTGCATAAAATGTCATCGATACAAACAGAAATAACATGTTTGTTTGTCGCAGTTCTTCTAGTTTTCTCCCTAGAAAATATGAATGTTTAGAGCTGGTGTCTCCATGTGGAACCAAATAGTGTATCCAAGCACAAAATTAAATGTTCCCTGATAAAACCATTCAAAACAATAAAGTCCATGGATAATATCCGGAAAACACAAACACAGAGGCCGTAGCAATATTTCGGATTGAGACAGCCAAAACACAGCCAGATATTTCTGGTTTCATCCAGTCATATCTGGACAAACTGGTGTGGAATTTGTATGCAATGGACTGAGAAAATCACTATACAAATGGTTTTAAGAAAAGCAAAGTATTTTCATTAGGAAAGTGCATAAAATGTCATCGATACAAACAGAAATAACATGTTTGTTTGTTGCAGTTCTTCTAGTTTTCTCCCTAGAAAATACGAATGTTTAGAGCTGGTGTCTCCATGTGGAACCAAATAGTGTATCCAAGCACAAAATTAAATGTTCCCTGATAAAAACATTCAAAACAATAAAGTCCATGGATAATATCCGGAAAACACAAACAAAGAAGCTTTAGCAATATCTGGGATTGAGTTAGCCAAAACACAACCGGATATTTCTCGTGTCATCCAATATTCTCGGGACAAAATGGTGTGTAATTCATATGAATTGGACCAAGAAAATCACAGTAAAAATGGTTTTGGAGAGAAGCAAAGTCTTTTCCTTCGGCCAGTGCATAAAATGCCATGTATACAAACAGAAATATCATCTTTCTTTGCAGCAGATCCTCTGGCTTTCTCCCTAGAAAATACGAATGTGTCGAGCTGGTGGCTCCATGTGGAGTCAACTAGTGTTTCCCAGCACAAAACTAAATGTTCTCTGACAAAAAACATTCAAACTAATAAAGTCTGTTGATAATATCCGGAAAACATCAACACAGAGCCTGTAGCAATATCTGGGATATAGTTAGCGAAAACAAAACAGGATATTTCTTGTTTCATCCAGGCATATCTGGACAAAGTGGTGTGGAATGCAATGGACCAAGAGAATCACAGTAAAAATGGTTTTGGAATAAAGCAAAGTCTTTGAGTTTGACAAGTGCATAAAATGTCATCTATACAAAGAGAAAGATCATGTTTGTTTTCCGCAGCTCCTCCAGCTTTCGCCCTAGAAAATATGAATGTGTAGAGCTGGTGTCTCCATGTAGAACCAATTAGTGTTTCCCAGCAAATAATTTAAAGCTCCCTGGTAAAAAAACAGTCAAAACAATAAAGTACATCGATAATATCCAGAAAACACAAACACAGAGGCTTTCAGAATATTTCAGATGGAGTTAGCCAAAACACAACCGGATATATCTCGTTAATCTAATAATATCTGGAGAAAGTGTTGTGGAATTCGTATGGAATGGACTGAGAAAATCAGAGTACAAATGGTTTTAGAGAAAAGCAAAGTATTTTCTTTAGGAAAGTGTATAAATTATCATCTATTCAAACAGAAATGTCATGATTTTTTGGCACAGTTCATCTAGCTTTCACCCTAGAAAATATGAATGTGTAGAGCTGGTGTCTCCATGTGGAACCTATTAGTGTTTCAATGGTACAAAATTAAATGTTCCCTGATAAAAACATTCAAAACAATAAAGTCCATCGATAATATCCAGAAAACACAAACACAGAGGCTTTCACAATATTTCGGATTGAGTTAGTCAAAACACAACCGGATATTTCTGGTTTCATACAGTCATATGGGGACAAAGTTGTGTGGAATTCGTATGCAATGGACCGGATTGAGAAAGTCACAGTAAAAATGGTTTTGGAGAAAAGCAAATTCTTTTCGTTAGGCAATTGCATAAAATGTAATCTGTAAAAAAAGAAATGTCATGTTTGTTTGCCGCAGTTCCTCTAGCTTTCTCCCTAGAAAATACAAATGTGTAGAGCTGGTGTCTGCATGTGAAACCAGTCAGAGTTTCACAGCAAAAAATTAAATGTTTCCTGATAAAAAACATTCAAAACAATAAAGTCCGTTGATAATATCCTGAAAGCACAACCACAGAGGCTGTAGCAATATCTGGGATTGAGTTAGCCAAAACACAACCGGATATCTCTGGTTTCATATAGTCATACCGGGACAAACTGGTGTGGAATTCGTATGCAATGGACCGAGAAAATCATAGTAAAATGTTTTGGAGTAAAACAAAGTCTTTTCGTGAGGCAAGTGCATAAAATGTTATCTATACAAACAGAAATGTCATGTTTATTTGACGCAGTTCCTCTAGATTTCTCCTTAGAAAATACAAATGTGTAGAGCTGGTGTATCCATGTGGAACTAATTAGTGTTTCTACGGTTCAAAATTAAATGTTCCCTTATAAAAAAACATTCAAATCAATAAAGTCATCTGATAATATCTGGGAAACACAATCAAAGAGGTTGTAACAATATTTGGGTTTGAGATAGCCAAAACACAACCGGATATTTCTGGTATAATAATGTCATATGGGACAAACTGGTGTGGAATTCGTATGCAATGGATCGAGTTAATCACAGTAAAAATGGTTTTGGAGAAAAGCAAATCTTCTCATTAGGCAAGTGTATAAAATGTCATCTATACAAACAGAAATATCATGATTATTTGCCTCAGTTCCTGTAGATTTCTCCCTAGAAAATTAGAATGTGTATAGCTGGTGTCTCCATGTGGAGTCAACTACTGTTTCGCAGCAAAAAATTAAATGTTCACTGATAAAAAACATTCAAAACAATAAAGCTTGTCGATAATATCCAGAAAATATTATCAGTGTCTGTAGCAATATCTGGGATTGAGTTAGCCAAAACGAAACCGGATATTTCTGGTTTCATCCAGTCATATCCTGACAAAGTTTTGTGAAATTCGTATACAATGGACACAGACAATCACAGTAAAAATGGTTTTGGAGAAAAGCAAAGTCTTTTCGTCAGACAAGTGCATAAAATGTCATCTATACAAAGAGAAAGATCATGTTTGTTTGGACAGTTCCTCTAGCTTTCTCCCTAGAAAACACGAATGTGTAGAGTTGGTGTCTCCATGTGGAACCAATTAGTGTTTCAAGCAAAAAATTAAATGTTCACTGATAAAAAACATTCAAAATGATAAAGACCATCGATAATATCCAGAAAACACAAACGCAGAGGCCATCAGAATATCTGGGATTGAGTTAGACAAAACACAACCGAATATTTCTGGTTTCATCCAAGCATATCCGGACAAAGTGGTGTGGATTTCATAAGCAACAGACCGGGAACATCACAATAAAAATGGGTTTGGAGAAAAGCGATTCTTTTCATTAGGCAAGTGTATAAAATGTCACCTATACAAACACAAATATCATGTTTGTTTGCCGCTGATCCTCCAACTTTCTCCTTGGAAAATACGAATGTTAGAGCTGGTGTCTCCATGTGGATCCAATTATTGTATCCAAGCTCAAAATTAAATGTTCCCTGATAAAAACAGTCAAAACCATAAAGTCGATCGATAATATCCAGAAATCACAAACACAGGAGCTTTCGCAATATCTGGGATTGGGTTAGCCAAAAAAACCCAGATATTTCCGGTTTCATCCAGTCATATCCGGACAAACTGGTGTGGAATTCCTATGCAATGGGCTGAGAAAATCACAGTGAAAAAGGTTTTGGAAAAAAGCAAAGTCTTTTCGTTAGGCAAGTGCATAAAATGTCATGTATACAAACAGAAATATCATGTTTTTTGCTGCAGTTCCTCTAGCTTTCCCTCTAGAAAATATTAATGTGTAGAGCTGCTGTCTCCATGTGGAGTCAACTAGTGTTTCTACGGTACAAAATTAAATGTTCCCTGATAACAAAATTTGAAAACAAGAAAGTCTGTCGAGGATATCCGGAAAACTTTAACACAGAGGCTGTAGCAATATCTGGGATTGAGATAGCCAAAACAAAACCGGATATTTCCGATTTCATCCAGTCATAACGGACAAATTGTTTTGGAATTCGTATGTAATGCACCGAGAAAATCACAGTAAAAATGCTTTTGGAGAAAATCAAAGTCTTTTCGTTAGGCAAGTGCTTAAAATGTCATCTATACAAACAGAAATATCATGTTTGTTTGCCAGAGTTCTTCTAGCAATCTCCCTAGAAAAGACGAATGTGTAGAGCTGGTGTCTCCATATGGAGTCAACTAGTGTTTCCCAGCACAAAATTCAATGTTCCCTGATAAAAAAATATTCAAAACAATAAAGTCCATCGATAATATCCAGAAAACACAAACACAGAGACTGTAGCAATATATGGGATTAAGTTAGCCAAAACACAACCGGATATTTCTGGTGTCATCCAATCATCTCCGGACAATGTGGTGTGGAATTCGTATGCAATGGAACGAGAAAATCAAAGTAAAAATGGTTTTGGAGAAAAGCAAAGTCTTTTGCTTCTGCCAGTGCATAAAATGAAATGTATTTAAACAGAAATATCATGTTTGTTTTCCGCAGTTCCTCTAGCTTTCTCCTAGAAAATACGAATATGTAGAGCTGGTGTCTCCATGTGGAACCAAATAGTGTTTCTACGGTACAAAATTAAATGTTCCCTGATAAAAACATTCAAATCTATAAAGTCCTTCGATAATATCCTAAAAACACAAACACAGAGGTGGTAGCAAGATCTGGGATTGAGTTAGCCATAACAGAAGAGGATAGTTCTGGTCTCATCCAGGCATATCCAAAGTGCTGTGGAACTGGTATGCAACGGACTCAGATAATCACAGTCAAACTGGTTTTGGAGAATAGCAAAGTATTTTCTTAGGCAAGTGCATAAAATGTCATCTACACATACACAAATATCATGTTTCTTTGCAGCAATTGCTGTAGTTTTCTGCCTAGACAGCACGAATGTGTTGAGTTTGTGTCTCCATGTGGAATTAATTACTGCCTCCCAGCACGAAAGAAAATATTCCCTGTTTAAATACATTCAAAACAATAAAGTGCATTGATAATAACAAAAAAAAAAAAACCAAAAAGCAGAGCCTGCAGCAAGATCTGGGATTGAGTTAGCCATAACACAAGAGGACATTTCTGGTCTCATCCAGGCATATGCAGACAAAGTGCTGTGGAACTGGTATGCAATGGACTCAGAAAATCGCAGTCAAACTGGTTTTGGAGAATAGCAAAGTATTTTCTTAGGCAAGTGCCTAAAATGTCATCTACACAAACACAAATATTATGTTTCTTTGCAGGAATTGCTGTAGTTTTCTGCCTAGACAGCACGAATGTTTTGAGTTTGTCTCTCCATGTGGAGCTAATTAGTGCTTCCTAGCACAAAAGAAAATATTCCCAGCTTCAATTCATTCAAAACCATAAAGTCCATTGATAATATCAAAAAACACAAAGCAGAGCCTGTAGCAAGATCTGGGTTTCAGTTAGCCATAACACAAGAGGCTATTTCTGGTTTCATCCATCATTTGATTCAACCTGTTGTGGAACTGGTATGCAATGGACTCAGAAAATCACCCTCAAACTGGTTTTGGAGAAAAGCAAACTCTTTTTCTTGGCCAAGTGGATAAAAAGTCATGTTTGCAAATATCAATATCCTGTTTGTTTGCAATGATAGCTCTAGCTTTCTGCGTAGAAAACACAAATGGGAACATGTTTGGCCTGCAAAGGAAACCAATTAGCATTTCCTGCACAAAACAAAATTTCCTCTACTGAAATTTATTCTAAAACATAAAGTCCATTGATAATATCAAAAAACACAAAGCAGAGCCTGTAGCAAGATCTGGGATTGAGTTAGCCATAATACAAGAGGATATTTCTGGTCTCATCCCGGCATTTCCAGACTAAGTGCTGTTGAAATGGTATGCAATGGACTCAGATAATCACCGTCAAACTGGTTTTGGAGAAAAGCAAACTCTTTTTCGTGGCCAAGTGGATAAAAAGTCATGTTTGCAAATATCAATATCCTGCTTTTTTGCAATGATAGTTCTAGCTTTCTGTGTAGAAAACACAAAGGTGAACACGTTGGGCCTGCATATGGAATCACTTAGCATTTCCAGCACAAAACAGAATTTCTTCTACTGAAATTCATTCTAAAACGTAAAGTCAATTGATAATATCAAAAAACACAAAGCAGAGCCTGTAGCAAGATCTGGGATTGGGTTAGCCATAACATAAGAGGATAGTTCTGGTTTTATCCAGGCATATCCAGACAAAGTGCTGTGGAACTGGTATGCAATGGACTCAATAATCACAGTCAAAATGGTTTTGGAGACTAGAAAAATATTTTCTTAGGCAAGTGCATAAAATGTCATCTACACCAACACAAATATCATGTTTGTTTGCAGCAATTGCTGTAGTTTTCTGCCTAGACAGCACGAATGTGTTGAGTTTGTGTCTCCATGTGGAGCTAATTAGTGCTTCCCAGCAGCAAAGAAAATATTCCCTGCTTCAATTCATTCAAAACCATAAAGTCCATTGATAATATCAAAAAACACAAAGCAGAGCCTGTAGCAAGATCTGGGTTTCAGTTAGCCATAACACAAGAGGTTATTTCTGGTCTCATCCATCATTTCCATTCAACCTGTTGTGGAACTGGTAGGCGATGGACTCAGAAAATCACCCTCAAACTGGTTTTGGAGAAAAGCAAATTCTTTTACTTGGCCAAGTGGATAAAATGTCATGTTTGCAAATATCAATATCCTGTTTGTTTGCAATGATAGCTCTAGCTTTCTGCGTAGAAAACACAAATATGAACATGTTTGGCCTGCAAAGGAAACCAATTAGCATTTCCTGCACAAAACAAAATTTCCTCTACTGAAATTTATTCTAAAACATAAAGTCCATTGATAATATCAAAAAACACAAAGCAGAGCCTGTAGCAAGATCTGGGATTGAGTTAGCCATAACACAAGAGGATATTTCTGGTCTCATCCAGGCATATCCAGACTAAGTGCTGTTGAAATGATATGCAATGGACTCAGATAATCACTGTCAAACTGGTTTTGGAGAAAAGCAAACTCTTTTTCGTGGCCAAGTGGATAAAAAGTCATGTTTGCAAATATCAGTATCCTGCTTGTTTGCAATGATAGTTCTAGCTTTCTGCGTAGAAAACACAAAGGTGAACACGTTGGGCCTGCATATGGAATCACTTAGCATTTCCAGCAAAAAACAGAATTTCTTCTACTGAAATTCATTCTAAAACGTAAAGTCAATTGTTAATATCCAGAAAGCACAATCACAGCAGTTGTAGCAAGATCTGGGATTGAGTTAGCCATAACACAAGAGGATATTTCTGGTCTCATCCAGGCATATCCAGACAACGTGCTGTGGAACTGGTATGCAATGGACTCAGAAAATCACAGTCAAACTGGTTTTGGAGAATAGCAAAGTATTTTCTTAGGCAAGTGCATAAAATGTCATCTACACCAACACAAATATTATGTTTCCTTGCAGCAATTGCTGTAGTTTTCTGCCTAGACAGCACGAATGTGTTGAGTTTGTGTCTCCATGTGGAGCTAATTAGTGCTTCCCAGCACCAAAGAAAATATTCCCTGCTTCAATTCATTCAAAACCATAAAGTGCATTGATAATATCAAAAAACACAAAGCAGAGCCTGTAGCAAGATCTGGGATTGAGTTAGCCATAACACAAGAGGCTATTTCTGGTTTCATCAGGTCATTTCCATTCAACCTGTTGTGGAACTGGTATGCAATGGACTCAGAAAATCACCGTCAAACTGGTTTTGGAGAAAAGCAAACTCTTTTTCTTGGCCAAGTGGATAAAAAGTCATGTTTGCAAATATCAATATCCTGTTTGTTTGCAATGATAGCTCTAGCTTTCTGCGTAGAAAACACAAATGTGAACACGTTGGGCCTGCATATGGAATCACTTAGCATTTCCAGCACAAAACAGAATTTCTTCTACTGAAATTCATTCTAAAATGTAAAGTCCACTGATAATATCAAAAAACAAAAAGCAGAGCCTGTAGCAAGATCTGAGATTGAATTAGCCATAACATAACAGGATAGTTCTGGTTTCATCCAGGCATATCCGGACAACGTGCTGTGGAACTGGTATGCAATGGACACAGATAATCACCGTCACACTGGTTTTGGAGACTAGCAAAGTATTTTCTTAGGCAAGTGCATAAAATGTCATCTACACCAACACAAATATCATGTTTCTTTGCAGCAATTGCTGTAGTTTTCTGCCTAGACAGCACGAAAGTGTTGAGTTTCTGTCTCCATGTGGAGCTAATTAGTGCTTCCCAGCACAAAGTAAATATTCCCTGCTTCAATTCATTAAAACCATACAGTCCATTGATAATATCAAAAAACACAAAGCAGAGCCTGTAGCAAGATCTGGGATTGAGTTTGCCATAACACAAGATGATATTTCTGGTTTCATCCAGTCATTTCCAGAGAAAGTGTTGTGGAACTGGTATGCAATGGACTCAGAAAATGACCGTCAAACTGGTTTTGGAGAAAAGCAAACTCTTTTTTCTTGGCCAAGTGGATAAAAAGTCATGTTTGCAAATATAAATATAATGTTTGTTTGCAATGATAGCTCTAGCTTTCTGCGTAGAAAACAAAAATGTGAACATGCTTGGCCTGCATATGAAACCAATTAGCATTTCCAGCACAAAACAAAATTTCCTCTACTGAAATTCATTCTAAAACATAAAGTCCATTGATAATATCCAGAAAACACAAACACAAAGGTTGTAGCAAGATCGTTGATTCATTTAGCCATAACAAAAAAGGATAGTTCTGATTTCATCCAGGCATATCCAGACAAAGTGCTGTGGAACTGGTATGCAAAGGACTCAGATAATCACAGTCAATCTGGTTTTGGAGAATAGCAAAGTATTTTCTTAGGCAAGTGCATAAAATGTCATCTACACCAACACAAATATTATGTTTCCTTGCAGCAATTGCTGTTGTTTTCTGCCTAGACAGCAAGAATGTGTTGAGTTTGTCTCTCCATGTGGATCTAATTAGTGCTTCCCAGCACCAAAGAAAATATTCCCTGCTTACATTCATTCAAAACCATTAAGTGAATTGATAATATCAAAAAACACAAAGCAGAGCCTGTAGCAAGATCTGGGATTGAGTTAGCCATAACACAAGAGGATATTTCTGGTTTCATCCAGGCATATCCAGACAAAGTGCTGTGGAACTGGTATGCAATGGACTCAGATAATCACAGTCAAACTGGTTTTGGAGACTAGCAAAGTATTTTCTTAGGCAAGTGCATAAATTATCATCTACACCAAGACAAATATTATGTTTCTTTGCAGCAATTGCTGTAGTTTTCTGCCTAGACAGCACGAATGTGTTGAGTTTGTTTCTCCATGTGGAGCTAATTAGTGCTTCCTAGCACCAAAGAAAATATTCCCTGCTTCAATTCATTCAAAACCATAAAGTGCATTGATAATATCAAAAAACACAAAGCAGAGCCTGTAGCAAGATATGGGTTTCAGTAAGCCATAACACAAGAGGCTATTTCTGGTTTCATCCATCATTTCCATTCAACCTGTTGTGGAACTGGTAGGCAATGGACTCAGAAAATCACCCTCAAACTGGTTTTGGAGAAAAGCAAACTCTTCTTCTTGCCCAAGTGGATAAAAAGTCATGTTTGCAAATATCTATATCCTGTTTGTTTGCAATGATAGCTCTAGCTTTCTGCGTAGAAAACACAAATGTGAACATGTTTGGCCTGCAAAGGAAACCAATTAGCATTTCCTGCACAAAACAAAATTTCCTCTACTGAAATTTATTCTAAAACATAAAGTCCATTGATAATATCAAAAACACAAAGCAGAGCCTGTAGCAAGATCTGGGATTGAGTTAGCCATAACACAAGAGGATATTTCTGGTCTCATCCAGGCATATCCAGACTAAGTGCTGTTGAAATGGTATGCAATGGACTCAGATAATCACAGTCAAACTGGTTTTGGAGAAAAGCAAACTCTTTTTCTTGGCCAAGTGGATAAAAAGTCATGTTTGCAAATATCAATATCCTGCTTGTTTGCAATGATAGTTCTAGCTTTCTGCGTAGAAAACACAAAGGTGAACACGTTGGGCCTGCATATGGAATCACTTAGCATTTCCAGCACAAAACAGAATTTCTTCTACTGAAATTCATTCTAAAACGTAAAGTCAATTGTCAATATCCAGAAAGCACAATCACAGCAGTTGTAGCAAGATCTGGGATTCAGTTAGCCATAACACAAGAGGATATTTCTGGTCTCATCCAGGCATATCCAGACAAAGTGCTGTGGAATTGGTATAGAATGGACTCAGATAATCACAGTCAAACTGGTTTTGGAGACTAGCAAAGTATTTTCTTAGGCAAGTGAATAAAATGTCATCTACACCAACACAAATATTATGTTTCCTTGCAGCAATTGCTGTAGTATTCTGCCTAGACAGCACGAATGTGTTGAGTTTGTGTCTCCATGTGGAGCTAATTAGTGCTTCCCAGCAATAAAGAAAATATTCCTGCTTCAATTCATTCAAAACCATAAAGTCCATTGATAATATCAAAAAACACAAAGCAGAGCCTGTAGCAAGATCTGGGATTCAGTTAGCCATAACACAAGAGGATATTTCTGGTTTCATCCAGTCATTTCCATTCAACCTGTTGTGGAACTGGTATGCAATGGACTCAGATAATCACAGTCACATTGGTTTTGGAGACTAGCAAAGTATTTTCTTTGGCAAGTGCATAAAATGTCATCTACACCAACACAAATATCATGTTTGTTTGCAGCAATTGCTGTAGTTTTCTGCCTAGACAGCACGAATGTGTTGAGTTTGTGTCTCCATGTGGAGCTAATTAGTGCTTCCCAGCACCAAAGAAAATATTCCCTGCTTCAATTCATTCAAAACCATACAGTCCATTGATAATATCAAAAAACACAAAGCAGAGCCTGTAGCAAGATCTGGGATTGAGTTTGGCATAACACAAGATGATATTTCTGGTTTCATCCAGTCATTTCCAGAGAAAGTGTTGTGGAACTGGTATGCAATGGACTCAGAAAATGACCGTCAAACTGGTTTTGGAGAAAAGCAAACTCTTTTTTCTTGGCCAAGTGGATAAAAAGTCATGTTTGCAAATATAAATATCCTGTTTGTTTGCAATGATAGCTCTAGCTTTCTGCGTAGAAAACACAAATGTGAACATGCTTGGCCTGCATATGAAACCAATTAGCATTTCCAGCACAAAACAAAATTTCCTCTACTGAAATTTATTCTAAAACATAAAGTCCATTGATAATATCAAAAAACACAAAGCAGAGCCTGTAGCAAGATCTGGGATTGAGTTAGCCATAACACAAGAGGATATTTCTGGTCTCATCCAGGCATATCCAGACTAAGTGCTGTGGAAATGGTATGCAATGGACTCAGATAATCACTGTCAAACTGGTTTTGGAGAAAAGCAAACTCTTTTTCGTGGCCAAGTGGATAAAAAGTCATGTTTGCAAATATCAGTATCCTGCTTTTTTGCAATGATAGTTCTAGCTTTCTGCGTAGAAAACACAAAGGTGAACACGTTGGGCCTGCATATGGAATCACTTAGCATTTCCAGCAAAAAACAGAATTTCTTCTACTGAAATTCATTCTAAAACGTAAAGTCAATTGTTAATATCCAGAAAGCACAATCACAGCAGTTGTAGCAAGATCTGGGATTGAGTTAGCCATAACACAAGAGGATATTTCTGGTCTCATCCAGGCATATCCAGACAATGTGCTGTGGAACTGGTATGCAATGGACTCAGAAAATTACAGTCAAACTGGTTTTGGAGAATAGCAAAGTATTTTCTTAGGCAAGTGCATAAAATGTCATCTACACCAACACAAATATTATGTTTCCTTGCAGCAATTGCTGTAGTTTTCTGCCTAGACAGCACGAATGTGTTGAGTTTGTGTCTCCATGTGGAGCTAATTAGTGCTTCCCAGCACCAAAGAAAATATTCCCTGCTTCAATTCGTTCAAAACCATAAATTGCATTGATAATATCAAAAAACACAAAGCAGAGCCTGTAGCAAGATCTGGGATTGAGTTAGCCATAACACAAGAGGCTATTTCTGGTTTCATCCAGTCATTTCCATTCAACCTGTTGTGGAACTGGTATGCAATGGACTCAGAAAATCACCGTCAAACTGGTTTTGGAGAAAAGCAAACTCTTTTTCTTGGCCAAGTGGATAAAAAGTCATGTTTGCAAATATCAATATCCTGTTTGTTTGCAATGATAGCTCTAGCTTTCTGCGTAGAAAACACAAATGTGAACACGTTGGGCCTGCATATGGAATCACTTAGCATTTCCAGCACAAAACAGAATTTCTTCTACTGAAATTCATTCTAAAATGTAAAGTCCACTGATAATATCAAAAAACAAAAAGCAGAGCCTGTAGCAAGATCTGAGATTGAATTAGCCATAACATAACAGGATAGTTCTGGTTTCATCCAGGCATATCCGGACAACGTGCTGTGGAACTGGTATGCAATGGACACAGATAATCACCGTCACACTGGTTTTGGAGACTAGCAAAGTATTTTCTTAGGCAAGTGCATAAAATGTCATCTACACCAACACAAATATCATGTTTCTTTGCAGCAATTGCCGTAGTTTTCTGCCTAGACAGCACGAAAGTGTTGAGTTTCTGTCTCCATGTGGAGCTAATTAGTGCTTCCCAGCACAAAGTAAATATTCCCTGCTTCAATTCATTAAAACCATACAGTCCATTGATAATATCAAAAAACACAAAGCAGAGCCTGTAGCAAGATCTGGGATTGAGTTTGCCATAACACAAGATGATATTTCTGGTTTCATCCAGTCATTTCCAGAGAAAGTGTTGTGGAACTGGTATGCAATGGACTCAGAAAATCACCGTCAAACTGGTTTTGGAGAAAAGCAAACTCTTTTTTCTTGGCCAAGTGGATAAAAAGTCATGTTTGCAAATATAAATATAATGTTTGTTTGCAATGATAGCTCTAGCTTTCTGCGTAGAAAACAAAAATGTGAACATGCTTGGCCTGCATATGAAACCAATTAGCATTTCCAGCACAAAACAAAATTTCCTCTACTGAAATTCATTCTAAAACATAAAGTCCATTGATAATATCCAGAAAACACAAACACAAAGGTTGTAGCAAGATCGTTGATTCATTTAGCCATAACAAAAAAGGATAGTTCTGATTTCATCCAGGCATATCCAGACAAAGTGCTGTGGAACTGGTATGCAAAGGACTCAGATAATCACAGTCAATCTGGTTTTGGAGAATAGCAAAGTATTTTCTTAGGCAAGTGCATAAAATGTCATCTACACCAACACAAATATTATGTTTCCTTGCAGCAATTGCTGTTGTTTTCTGCCTAGACAGCAAGAATGTGTTGAGTTTGTCTCTCCATGTGGATCTAATTAGTGCTTCCCAGCACCAAAGAAAATATTCCCTGCTTACATTCATTCAAAACCATTAAGTGAATTGATAATATCAAAAAACACAAAGCAGAGCCTGTAGCAAGATCTGGGATTGAGTTAGCCATAACACAAGAGGATATTTCTGGTTTCATCCAGGCATATCCAGACAAAGTGCTGTGGAACTGGTATGCAATGGACTCAGATAATCACAGTCAAACTG
This sequence comes from Lepus europaeus, assembly GCF_033115175.1. Classification (NCBI taxonomy): domain Eukaryota; kingdom Metazoa; phylum Chordata; class Mammalia; order Lagomorpha; family Leporidae; genus Lepus; species Lepus europaeus. The sequence continues at coordinate 5,888,409 of NW_026909177.1, forward strand.
GTTTTGGAGACTAGCAAAGTATTTTCTTAGGCAAGTGCATAAATTATCATCTACACCAAGACAAATATTATGTTTCTTTGCAGCAATTGCTGTAGTTTTCTGCCTAGACAGCACGAATGTGTTGAGTTTGTTTCTCCATGTGGAGCTAATTAGTGCTTCCTAGCACCAAAGAAAATATTCCCTGCTTCAATTCATTCAAAACCATAAAGTGCATTGATAATATCAAAAAACACAAAGCAGAGCCTGTAGCAAGATATGGGTTTCAGTAAGCCATAACACAAGAGGCTATTTCTGGTTTCATCCATCATTTCCATTCAACCTGTTGTGGAACTGGTAGGCAATGGACTCAGAAAATCACCCTCAAACTGGTTTTGGAGAAAAGCAAACTCTTCTTCTTGCCCAAGTGGATAAAAAGTCATGTTTGCAAATATCTATATCCTGTTTGTTTGCAATGATAGCTCTAGCTTTCTGCGTAGAAAACACAAATGTGAACATGTTTGGCCTGCAAAGGAAACCAATTAGCATTTCCTGCACAAAACAAAATTTCCTCTACTGAAATTTATTCTAAAACATAAAGTCCATTGATAATATCAAAAACACAAAGCAGAGCCTGTAGCAAGATCTGGGATTGAGTTAGCCATAACACAAGAGGATATTTCTGGTCTCATCCAGGCATATCCAGACTAAGTGCTGTTGAAATGGTATGCAATGGACTCAGATAATCACAGTCAAACTGGTTTTGGAGAAAAGCAAACTCTTTTTCTTGGCCAAGTGGATAAAAAGTCATGTTTGCAAATATCAATATCCTGCTTGTTTGCAATGATAGTTCTAGCTTTCTGCGTAGAAAACACAAAGGTGAACACGTTGGGCCTGCATATGGAATCACTTAGCATTTCCAGCACAAAACAGAATTTCTTCTACTGAAATTCATTCTAAAACGTAAAGTCAATTGTCAATATCCAGAAAGCACAATCACAGCAGTTGTAGCAAGATCTGGGATTCAGTTAGCCATAACAAAAGAGGATATTTCTGGTCTCATCCAGGCATATCCAGACAAAGTGCTGTGGAATTGGTATAGAATGGACTCAGATAATCACAGTCAAACTGGTTTTGGAGACTAGCAAAGTATTTTCTTAGGCAAGTGAATAAAATGTCATCTACACCAACACAAATATTATGTTTCCTTGCAGCAATTGCTGTAGTATTCTGCCTAGACAGCACGAATGTGTTGAGTTTGTGTCTCCATGTGGAGCTAATTAGTGCTTCCCAGCAATAAAGAAAATATTCCTGCTTCAATTCATTCAAAACCATAAAGTCCATTGATAATATCAAAAAACACAAAGCAGAGCCTGTAGCAAGATCTGGAATTCAGTTAGCCATAACACAAGAGGATATTTCTGGTTTCATCCAGTCATTTCCATTCAACCTGTTGTGGAACTGGTATGCAATGGACTCAGATAATCACAGTCACATTGGTTTTGGAGACTAGCAAAGTATTTTCTTTGGCAAGTGCATAAAATGTCATCTACACCAACACAAATATCATGTTTGTTTGCAGCAATTGCTGTAGTTTTCTGCCTAGACAGCACGAATGTGTTGAGTTTGTGTCTCCATGTGGAGCTAATTAGTGCTTCCCAGCACCAAAGAAAATATTCCCTGCTTCAATTCATTCAAAACCATACAGTCCATTGATAATATCAAAAAACACAAAGCAGAGCCTGTAGCAAGATCTGGGATTGAGTTTGGCATAACACAAGATGAGATTTCTGGTTTCATCCAGTCATTTCCAGAGAAAGTGTTGTGGAACTGGTATGCAATGGACTCAGAAAATGACCGTCAAACTGGTTTTGGAGAAAAGCAAACTCTTTTTTCTTGGCCAAGTGGATAAAAAGTCATGTTTGCAAATATAAATATAATGTTTGTTTGCAATGATAGCTCTAGCTTTCTGCGTAGAAAACAAAAATGTGAACATGCTTGGCCTGCATATGAAACCAATTAGCATTTCCAGCACAAAACAAAATTTCCTCTACTGAAATTCATTCTAAAACATAAAGTCCATTGATAATATCCAGAAAACACAAACACAAAGGTTGTAGCAAGATCGTTGATTCATTTAGCCATAACAAAAAAGGATAGTTCTGATTTCATCCAGGCATATCCAGACAAAGTGCTGTGGAACTGGTATGCAAAGGACTCAGATAATCACAGTCAATCTGGTTTTGGAGAATAGCAAAGTATTTTCTTAGGCAAGTGCATAAAATGTCATCTACACCAACACAAATATTATGTTTCCTTGCAGCAATTGCTGTTGTTTTCTGCCTAGACAGCAAGAATGTGTTGAGTTTGTCTCTCCATGTGGATCTAATTAGTGCTTCCCAGCACCAAAGAAAATATTCCCTGCTTACATTCATTCAAAACCATTAAGTGAATTGATAATATCAAAAAACACAAAGCAGAGCCTGTAGCAAGATCTGGGATTGAGTTAGCCATAACACAAGAGGATATTTCTGGTTTCATCCAGGCATATCCAGACAAAGTGCTGTGGAACTGGTATGCAATGGACTCAGATAATCACAGTCAAACTGGTTTTGGAGACTAGCAAAGTATTTTCTTAGGCAAGTGCATAAATTATCATCTACACCAAGACAAATATTATGTTTCTTTGCAGCAATTGCTGTAGTTTTCTGCCTAGACAGCACGAATGTGTTGAGTTTGTTTCTCCATGTGGAGCTAATTAGTGCTTCCTAGCACCAAAGAAAATATTCCCTGCTTCAATTCATTCAAAACCATAAAGTGCATTGATAATATCAAAAAACACAAAGCAGAGCCTGTAGCAAGATATGGGTTTCAGTAAGCCATAACACAAGAGGCTATTTCTGGTTTCATCCATCATTTCCATTCAACCTGTTGTGGAACTGGTAGGCAATGGACTCAGAAAATCACCCTCAAACTGGTTTTGGAGAAAAGCAAACTCTTCTTCTTGCCCAAGTGGATAAAAAGTCATGTTTGCAAATATCTATATCCTGTTTGTTTGCAATGATAGCTCTAGCTTTCTGCGTAGAAAACACAAATGTGAACATGTTTGGCCTGCAAAGGAAACCAATTAGCATTTCCTGCACAAAACAAAATTTCCTCTACTGAAATTTATTCTAAAACATAAAGTCCATTGATAATATCAAAAACACAAAGCAGAGCCTGTAGCAAGATCTGGGATTGAGTTAGCCATAACACAAGAGGATATTTCTGGTCTCATCCAGGCATATCCAGACTAAGTGCTGTTGAAATGGTATGCAATGGACTCAGATAATCACAGTCAAACTGGTTTTGGAGAAAAGCAAACTCTTTTTCTTGGCCAAGTGGATAAAAAGTCATGTTTGCAAATATCAATATCCTGCTTGTTTGCAATGATAGTTCTAGCTTTCTGCGTAGAAAACACAAAGGTGAACACGTTGGGCCTGCATATGGAATCACTTAGCATTTCCAGCACAAAACAGAATTTCTTCTACTGAAATTCATTCTAAAACGTAAAGTCAATTGTCAATATCCAGAAAGCACAATCACAGCAGTTGTAGCAAGATCTGGGATTCAGTTAGCCATAACAAAAGAGGATATTTCTGGTCTCATCCAGGCATATCCAGACAAAGTGCTGTGGAATTGGTATAGAATGGACTCAGATAATCACAGTCAAACTGGTTTTGGAGACTAGCAAAGTATTTTCTTAGGCAAGTGAATAAAATGTCATCTACACCAACACAAATATTATGTTTCCTTGCAGCAATTGCTGTAGTATTCTGCCTAGACAGCACGAATGTGTTGAGTTTGTGTCTCCATGTGGAGCTAATTAGTGCTTCCCAGCACCAAAGAAAATATTCCCTGCTTCAATTCATTCAAAACCATACAGTCCATTGATAATATCAAAAAACACAAAGCAGAGCCTGTAGCAAGATCTGGGATTGAGTTTGGCATAACACAAGATGAGATTTCTGGTTTCATCCAGTCATTTCCAGAGAAAGTGTTGTGGAACTGGTATGCAATGGACTCAGAAAATGACCGTCAAACTGGTTTTGGAGAAAAGCAAACTCTTTTTTCTTGGCCAAGTGGATAAAAAGTCATGTTTGCAAATATAAATATAATGTTTGTTTGCAATGATAGCTCTAGCTTTCTGCGTAGAAAACAAAAATGTGAACATGCTTGGCCTGCATATGAAACCAATTAGCATTTCCAGCACAAAACAAAATTTCCTCTACTGAAATTCATTCTAAAACATAAAGTCCATTGATAATATCCAGAAAACACAAACACAAAGGTTGTAGCAAGATCGTTGATTCATTTAGCCATAACAAAAAAGGATAGTTCTGATTTCATCCAGGCATATCCAGACAAAGTGCTGTGGAACTGGTATGCAAAGGACTCAGATAATCACAGTCAATCTGGTTTTGGAGAATAGCAAAGTATTTTCTTAGGCAAGTGCATAAAATGTCATCTACACCAACACAAATATTATGTTTCCTTGCAGCAATTGCTGTTGTTTTCTGCCTAGACAGCAAGAATGTGTTGAGTTTGTCTCTCCATGTGGATCTAATTAGTGCTTCCCAGCACCAAAGAAAATATTCCCTGCTTACATTCATTCAAAACCATTAAGTGAATTGATAATATCAAAAAACACAAAGCAGAGCCTGTAGCAAGATCTGGGATTGAGTTAGCCATAACACAAGAGGATATTTCTGGTTTCATCCAGGCATATCCAGACAAAGTGCTGTGGAACTGGTATGCAATGGACTCAGATAATCACAGTCAAACTGGTTTTGGAGACTAGCAAAGTATTTTCTTAGGCAAGTGCATAAATTATCATCTACACCAAGACAAATATTATGTTTCTTTGCAGCAATTGCTGTAGTTTTCTGCCTAGACAGCACGAATGTGTTGAGTTTGTTTCTCCATGTGGAGCTAATTAGTGCTTCCTAGCACCAAAGAAAATATTCCCTGCTTCAATTCATTCAAAACCATAAAGTGCATTGATAATATCAAAAAACACAAAGCAGAGCCTGTAGCAAGATATGGGTTTCAGTAAGCCATAACACAAGAGGCTATTTCTGGTTTCATCCATCATTTCCATTCAACCTGTTGTGGAACTGGTAGGCAATGGACTCAGAAAATCACCCTCAAACTGGTTTTGGAGAAAAGCAAACTCTTCTTCTTGCCCAAGTGGATAAAAAGTCATGTTTGCAAATATCTATATCCTGTTTGTTTGCAATGATAGCTCTAGCTTTCTGCGTAGAAAACACAAATGTGAACATGTTTGGCCTGCAAAGGAAACCAATTAGCATTTCCTGCACAAAACAAAATTTCCTCTACTGAAATTTATTCTAAAACATAAAGTCCATTGATAATATCAAAAACACAAAGCAGAGCCTGTAGCAAGATCTGGGATTGAGTTAGCCATAACACAAGAGGATATTTCTGGTCTCATCCAGGCATATCCAGACTAAGTGCTGTTGAAATGGTATGCAATGGACTCAGATAATCACAGTCAAACTGGTTTTGGAGAAAAGCAAACTCTTTTTCTTGGCCAAGTGGATAAAAAGTCATGTTTGCAAATATCAATATCCTGCTTGTTTGCAATGATAGTTCTAGCTTTCTGCGTAGAAAACACAAAGGTGAACACGTTGGGCCTGCATATGGAATCACTTAGCATTTCCAGCACAAAACAGAATTTCTTCTACTGAAATTCATTCTAAAACGTAAAGTCAATTGTCAATATCCAGAAAGCACAATCACAGCAGTTGTAGCAAGATCTGGGATTCAGTTAGCCATAACAAAAGAGGATATTTCTGGTCTCATCCAGGCATATCCAGACAAAGTGCTGTGGAATTGGTATAGAATGGACTCAGATAATCACAGTCAAACTGGTTTTGGAGACTAGCAAAGTATTTTCTTAGGCAAGTGAATAAAATGTCATCTACACCAACACAAATATTATGTTTCCTTGCAGCAATTGCTGTAGTATTCTGCCTAGACAGCACGAATGTGTTGAGTTTGTGTCTCCATGTGGAGCTAATTAGTGCTTCCCAGCAATAAAGAAAATATTCCTGCTTCAATTCATTCAAAACCATAAAGTCCATTGATAATATCAAAAAACACAAAGCAGAGCCTGTAGCAAGATCTGGAATTCAGTTAGCCATAACACAAGAGGATATTTCTGGTTTCATCCAGTCATTTCCATTCAACCTGTTGTGGAACTGGTATGCAATGGACTCAGATAATCACAGTCACATTGGTTTTGGAGACTAGCAAAGTATTTTCTTTGGCAAGTGCATAAAATGTCATCTACACCAACACAAATATCATGTTTGTTTGCAGCAATTGCTGTAGTTTTCTGCCTAGACAGCACGAATGTGTTGAGTTTGTGTCTCCATGTGGAGCTAATTAGTGCTTCCCAGCACCAAAGAAAATATTCCCTGCTTCAATTCATTCAAAACCATACAGTCCATTGATAATATCAAAAAACACAAAGCAGAGCCTGTAGCAAGATCTGGGATTGAGTTTGGCATAACACAAGATGAGATTTCTGGTTTCATCCAGTCATTTCCAGAGAAAGTGTTGTGGAACTGGTATGCAATGGACTCAGAAAATGACCGTCAAACTGGTTTTGGAGAAAAGCAAACTCTTTTTTCTTGGCCAAGTGGATAAAAAGTCATGTTTGCAAATATCAATATCCTGTTTGTTTGCAATGATAGCTCTAGCTTTCTGCGTAGAAAACACAAATGTGAACATGCTTGGCCTGCATATGAAACCAATTAGCATTTCCAGCACAAAACAAAATTTCCTCTACTGAAATTTATTCTAAAACATAAAGTCCATTGATAATATCAAAAAACACAAAGCAGAGCCTGTAGCAAGATCTGGGATTGAGTTAGCCATAACACAAGAGGATATTTCTGGTCTCATCCAGGCATATCCAGACTAAGTGCTGTGGAAATGGTATGCAATGGACTCAGATAATCACTGTCAAACTGGTTTTGGAGAAAAGCAAACTCTTTTTCTTAGACAAGTGGATAAAAAGTCATGTTTGCAAATATCAATATCCTGCTTGTTTGCAATGATAGTTCTAGCTTTCTGCGTAGAAAACACAAAGGTGAACACGTTGGGCCTGCATATGGAATCACTTAGCATTTCCAGCACAAAACAGAATTTCTTCTACTGAAATTCATTCTAAAACGTAAAGTCAATTGTTAATATCCAGAAAGCACAATCACAGAGGTTGTAGCAAGATCTGGGATTCAGTTAGCCATAACACAAGAGGATATTTCTGGTCTAATCCAGGCATATCCAGACAAAGTGCTGTGGAACTGGTATGCAATGGACTCAGAAAATCACAGTCAAACTGGTTTTGGAGAATAGCAAAATATTTTCTTAGGCAAGTGCATAAAATGTCATCTACACCAACACAAATATTATGTTTCCTTGCAGCAATTGCTGTAGTTTTCTGCCTAGACAGCACGAATGTGTTGAGTTTGTGTCTCCATGTGGAGCTAATTAGTGTTTCCCAGCAGCAAAGTAAATATTCCCTGCTTCAATTCATTCAAAACCATAAAGTGCATTGATAATATCAAAAAACACAAAGCAGAGCCTGTAGCAAGATCTGGGATTGAGTCAGCCATAACACAAGAGGCTATTTCTGGTTTCATCCATCATTTCCATTCAACCTGTTGTGGAACTGGTATGCAATGGACTCAGAAAATCACCCTCAAACTGGTTTTGGAGAAAAGCAAACTCTTCTTCTTGGCCAAGTGGATAAAAAGTCATGTTTGCAAATATCAATATCCTGTTTGTTTGCAATGATAGCTCTAGCTTTCTGCGTAGAAAACACAAATGTGAACACGTTGGGCCTGCATATGGAATCACTTAGCATTTCCAGCACAAAACAGAATTTCTTCTACTGAAATTCATTCTAAAACGTAAAGTCAATTGATAATATCAAAAAACACAAAGCAGAGCCTGTAGCAAGATCTGGGATTGGGTTAGCCATAACATAAGAGGATAGTTCTGGTTTCATCCAGGCATATCCAGACAAAGTGCTGTGGAACTGGTATGCAATGGACTCAGATAATCACAGTCAAACTGGTTTTGGAGAATCGCAAAGTATTTTCTTAGGCAAGTGCCTAAAATGTCATCTACACCAACACAAATATCATGTTTGTTTGCAGCAATTGCTGTAGTTTTCTGCCTAGACAGCACGAATGTGTTGAGTTTGTGTCTCCATGTGGAGCTAATTAGTGTTTCCCAGCACAAAGTAAATATTCCCTGCTTAAATTCATTCAAAACCATAAAGTCCATTGATAATATCAAAAAACACAACGCAGAGACTGTAGCAACAGCTGGGATTGAGTTTGCCATAACACAAGATGATATTTCTGGTTTCATCCAGTCATTGCTAGAGAAAGTGTTGTCGAACTGGTATGCAATGGACTCAGAAAATCACCGTCAAACTGGTTTTGGAGAAAAGCAAACTCTTTTTCTTGGCCAAGTGGATAAATAGTCATGTTTGAAAATATCAATATCCTGTTTGTTTGCAATGATAGCTCTAGCTTTCTGCATAGAAAACACAAATGTGAACATGCTTGGCCTGCATATGAAACCAATTAGCATTTCCAGCACAAAACAAAATTTCCTCTACTGAAATTTATTCTAAAATATAAAGTCCATTGATAATATCCAGAAAACACAAACACAAAGGTTTTAGCAAGATCGTTGATTCAGTTAGCCATAACAAAAAAGGATAGTTCTGATTTTATCCAGGCATATCCGGACAAAGTGCTGTGGAACTGGTATGCAATGGACTCAGATAATCACAGTCACACTGGTTTTGGAGACTAGCAATGTATTTTCTTTGGCAAGTGAATAAAATGTCATCTACACCAACACAAATATCATGTTTGTTTGCAGCAATTGCTGTAGTTTTCTGCCTAGACAGCACGAATGTGTTGAGTTTGTGTCTCCATGTGGAGCTAATTAGTGCTTCCCAGCACCAAAGAAAATATTCCCTGCTTAAATTCATTCAAAACCATAAAGTCCATTGATAATATCAAAAAACACAAAGCAGAGCCTGTAGCAAGATCTGGGATTGAGTTAGCCATAACATAACAGGATAGTTCTGGTTTCATCCAGGATTATCCAGACAAAGTGCTGTGGAACTGGTATGCAACGGACTCAGATAATCACAGTCAAACTGGTTTTGGAGACTAGCAAAGTATTTTCTTAGGCAAGTGCCTAAAATGTCATCTACACCAACACAAATATCATGTTTCTTTGCAGCAATTGCTGTAGTTTTCTGCCTAGACAGCACGAATGTGTTGAGTTTGTGTCTCCATGTGGAGCTAATTAGTGCTTCCTAGCACCAAAGAAAATATTCCCTGCTTCAATTCATTCAAAACCATAACGTCCATTGATAATATCAAAAAACACAAAGCAGAGCCTGTAGCAAGATCTGGGATTCAGTTAGCCATAACACAAGAGGCTATTTCTGGTTTCATCCAGTCATTTCCATTCAACCTGTTGTGGAATTGGTAGGCAATGGACACAGAAAATCACCCTCAAACTGGTTTTGGAGAAAAGCAAACTCTTTTTCTTGGCCAAGTGGATAAATAGTCATGTTTGAAAATATCAATATCCTGTGTGTTTGCAATGATAGCTCTAGCTTTCTGCGTAGAAAACACAAATGTGAACATGTTTGGCCTGCAAAGGAAACCAATTAGCATTTCCAACACAAAACAAAATTTCCTCTACTGAAATTTATTCTAAAACATAAAGTGCATTGATAATATCCAGAAAACACAAACACAAAGGTTGTAGCAAGATCTGGGATTCAGTTAGCCATAATACAAAAGGATATTTCTGGTTTCATCCAGGCGTATCCGGACAAAGTGCTGTGGAACTGGTATGCAATGGACTCAGATAATCACAGTGAAACGGGTTTCAGAGAATAGCACAGTTTTTTCTTAGGCAAGTGAATAAAATGTCATCTTCACCAACACAAATATTATGTTTCCTTGCAGCAATTGCTGTTGTTTTCTGCCAAGATGCACGAATGTGTTGAGTTTGTCTCTCCATGTGGAGCTAATTAGTGCTTCCCAGCACCAAAGAAAATATTCCCTGCTTCAATTCATTCAAAACCATAAAGTGCATTGATAATATCAAAAAACACAAAGCAGAGCCTGTAGCAAGATCTGGGATTGAGTTTGCCATAACACAAGAGGATACTTCTGGTCTCATCCAGGCATATCCAGACAAAGTGCTGTGGAACTGGTATGCAATGGACTCAGATAATCACAGTGAAACGGGTTTCGGAGAATAGCACAGTTTTTTCTTAGGCAAATGAATAAAATGTCATCTACACCAACACAAATATCATGTTTGTTTGCAGCAATTGCTGTTGTTTTCTGCCTAGACAGCACGAATGTGTTGAGTTTGTCTCTCCATGTGGAGCTAATTAGTGCTTCCCAGCACCAAAGAAAATATTCCCTGCTTCAATTCATTCAAAACCATAAAGTGCATTGATAATATCAAAAAACACAAAGCAGAGCCTGTAGCAAGATCTGGGATTGAGTTTGAGATAACACAAGAGGATGCTTCTGGTCTCATCCAGGCATATCCAGACAAAGTGCTGTGGAACTGGTATGCAATGGACTCAGATAATCACAGTGAAATGGGTTTCGGAGAATAGCACAGTTTTTTCTTAGGCAAGTGAATAAAATGTCATCTACACCAACACAAATATTATGTTTCCTTGCAGCAATTGCTGTTGTTTTCTGCCTAGACAGCACGAATATGTTGAGTTTGTCTCTCCATGTGGAGCTAATTAGTGCTTCCCAGCACCTAAGAAAATATTCCCTGCTTCAATTCATTCAAAACCATAAAGTGCATTGATAATATCAAAAAACACAAAGCAGAGCCTGTAGCAAGATCTGGGATTGAGTTTGCCATAACACAAGAGGATACTTCTGGTCTCATCCAGGCATATCCAGACAAAGTGCTGTGGAACTGATATGTAATGGACTCAGATAATCACCGTCAAAGTGGTTTTGGAGAAAAGCAAACTCTTTTTCTTGGCCAAGTGGATAAAAAGTCATGTTTGCAAATATCAATATCCTGTTTGTTTGCAATGATAGCTCTAGCTTTCTGCGTAGAAAACACAAAGGTGAACACGTTGGGCCTCCATATGGAATCACTTAGCATTTCCAGCACAAAACAGAATTTCTCCCACTGAAATTCATTCTAAAACGTAAAGTCTATTTATAATATCCAGAAAGCACAATCACAGAGGTTGTTGCAAGATCTGGGATTGAGTTAGCCGTAACACAAGAGGACATTTCTGGTCTCATCCAGGCATATCCAGACAAAGTGCTCTGGAACTGGTATGCAATGGACTAAGAAAATCACAGTCAAACTGGTTTTGGAGAATAGCAAAGTATTTTCTTAGGCAAGTGCATAAAATGTCATCTACACCAACACAAATATCATGTTTGTTTGCAGCAATTGCTGTAGTTTTCTGCCTAGACTTCACGAATGTGTTGAGTTTGTGTCTCCATGTGGAGCTAATTAGTGCTTCCCAGCACCAAAGAAAATATTCGCTGCTTAAATTCATTCAAAACCATAAAGTCCATTGATAATATCAAAAAACACAAAGCACAGACTGTAGCAAGAGCTGGGATTGAGTTTGCCATAACACAAGATGATATTTCTGGTTTCATCCAGTCATTTCTAGAGAAAGTGTTGTGGAACTGGTATGCAATGGACTCAGAAAATCACCGTCAAACTGGTTTTGGAGAAAAGCAAACTCTTTTTCTTGGCCAAGTGGATAAAAAGTCATGTTTGCAAATATCAATATCCTGTTTGTTTGCAATGATAGCTCTAGCTTTCTGCGTAGAAAACACAAATGTGAACACGTTGGGCCTGCATATGGAATCACTTAGCATTTCCAGCACAAAACAGAATTTCTTCTACTGAAATTCATTCTAAAATGTAAAGTCCACTGATAATATCAAAAAACAAAAAGCAGAGCCTGTAGCAAGATCTGGGATTGAATTAGCCATAACATAACAGGATAGTTCTGGTTTCATCCAGGCATATCCGGACAACGTGCTGTGGAAATGGTATGCAATGGACTCAGATAATCACCGTCACACTGGTTTTGGAGAATAGCAAAGTATTTTCTTAGGCAAGTGCATAAAATGTCATCTACACCAACACAAATATCATGTTTGTTTGCAGCAATTGCTGTAGTTTTGTGCCTAGACAGCACGAATGTGTTGAGTTTGTGTCTCCATGAGGAGCTAATTAGTGTTTCCCAGCACAAAGTAAATATTCCCAGCTTCAATTCATTCAAAACCATACAGTCCATTGATAATATCAAAAAACACAAAGCAGAGCCTGTAGCAAGATCTGGGATTGAGTTTGCCATAACACAAGATGAGATTTCTGGTTTCATCCAGTCATTTCCAGAGAAAGTGTTGTGGAACTGGTATGCAATGGACTCAGAAAATCACCGTCAAACTGGTTTTGGAGAAAAGCAAACTCTTTTATCTTGGCCAAGTGGATAAAAAGTCATGTTTGCAAATATAAGTATCCTGTTTGTTTGCAATGATAGCTCTAGCTTGCTGCGTAGAAAACACAAATGTGAACATGCTTGGCCTGCATATGAAACCAATTAGCATTTCAAGCACAAAACAAAATTTCCTCTACTGAAATTTATTCTAAAACATAAAGTCCATTGATAATATCAAAATCACAAAGCAGAGCCTGTAGCAAGATCTGGAATTCAGTTAGCCATAACACAAGAGGATATTTCTGGTTTCATCCAGTCATTTCCATTCAACCTGTTGTGGAACTGGTATGCAATGGACTCAGATAATCACAGTCACATTGGTTTTGGAGACTAGCAAAGTATTTTCTTTGGCAAGTGCATAAAATGTCATCTACACCAACACAAATATCATGTTTGTTTGCAGCAATTGCTGTAGTTTTCTGCCTAGACAGCACGAATGTGTTGAGTTTGTGTCTCCATGTGGAGCTAATTAGTGCTTCCCAGCACCAAAGAAAATATTCCCTGCTTCAATTCATTCAAAACCATACAGTCCATTGATAATATCAAAAAACACAAAGCAGAGCCTGTAGCAAGATCTGGGATTGAGTTTGGCATAACACAAGATGAGATTTCTGGTTTCATCCAGTCATTTCCAGAGAAAGTGTTGTGGAACTGGTATGCAATGGACTCAGAAAATGACCGTCAAACTGGTTTTGGAGAAAAGCAAACTCTTTTTTCTTGGCCAAGTGGATAAAAAGTCATGTTTGCAAATATAAATATCCTGTTTGTTTGCAATGATAGCTCTAGCTTTCTGCGTAGAAAACACAAATGTGAACATGCTTGGCCTGCATATGAAACCAATTAGCATTTCCAGCACAAAACAAAATTTCCTCTACTGAAATTTATTCTAAAACATAAAGTCCATTGATAATATCAAAAAACACAAAGCAGAGCCTGTAGCAAGATCTGGGATTGAGTTAGCCATAACACAAGAGGATATTTCTGGTCTCATCCAGGCATATCCAGACTAAGTGCTGTGGAAATGGTATGCAATGGACTCAGATAATCACTGTCAAACTGGTTTTGGAGAAAAGCAAACTCTTTTTCTTAGACAAGTGGATAAAAAGTCATGTTTGCAAATATCAATATCCTGCTTGTTTGCAATGATAGTTCTAGCTTTCTGCGTAGAAAACACAAAGGTGAACACGTTGGGCCTGCATATGGAATCACTTAGCATTTCCAGCACAAAACAGAATTTCTTCTACTGAAATTCATTCTAAAACGTAAAGTCAATTGTTAATATCCAGAAAGCACAATCACAGAGGTTGTAGCAAGATCTGGGATTCAGTTAGCCATAACACAAGAGGATATTTCTGGTCTAATCCAGGCATATCCAGACAAAGTGCTGTGGAACTGGTATGCAATGGACTCAGAAAATCACAGTCAAACTGGTTTTGGAGAATAGCAAAATATTTTCTTAGGCAAGTGCATAAAATGTCATCTACACCAACACAAATATTATGTTTCCTTGCAGCAATTGCTGTAGTTTTCTGCCTAGACAGCACGAATGTGTTGAGTTTGTGTCTCCATGTGGAGCTAATTAGTGTTTCCCAGCAGCAAAGTAAATATTCCCTGCTTCAATTCATTCAAAACCATAAAGTGCATTGATAATATCAAAAAACACAAAGCAGAGCCTGTAGCAAGATCTGGGATTGAGTCAGCCATAACACAAGAGGCTATTTCTGGTTTCATCCATCATTTCCATTCAACCTGTTGTGGAACTGGTATGCAATGGACTCAGAAAATCACCCTCAAACTGGTTTTGGAGAAAAGCAAACTCTTCTTCTTGGCCAAGTGGATAAAAAGTCATGTTTGCAAATATCAATATCCTGTTTGTTTGCAATGATAGCTCTAGCTTTCTGCGTAGAAAACACAAATGTGAACACGTTGGGCCTGCATATGGAATCACTTAGCATTTCCAGCACAAAACAGAATTTCTTCTACTGAAATTCATTCTAAAACGTAAAGTCAATTGATAATATCAAAAAACACAAAGCAGAGCCTGTAGCAAGATCTGGGATTGGGTTAGCCATAACATAAGAGGATAGTTCTGGTTTCATCCAGGCATATCCAGACAAAGTGCTGTGGAACTGGTATGCAATGGACTCAGATAATCACAGTCAAACTGGTTTTGGAGAATCGCAAAGTATTTTCTTAGGCAAGTGCCTAAAATGTCATCTACACCAACACAAATATCATGTTTGTTTGCAGCAATTGCTGTAGTTTTCTGCCTAGACAGCACGAATGTGTTGAGTTTGTGTCTCCATGTGGAGCTAATTAGTGTTTCCCAGCACAAAGTAAATATTCCCTGCTTCAATTCATTCAAAACCATAACGTCCATTGATAATATCAAAAAACACAACGCAGAGACTGTAGCAACAGCTGGGATTGAGTTTGCCATAACACAAGATGATATTTCTGGTTTCATCCAGTCATTGCTAGAGAAAGTGTTGTCGAACTGGTATGCAATGGACTCAGAAAATCACCGTCAAACTGGTTTTGGAGAAAAGCAAACTCTTTTTCTTGGCCAAGTGGATAAATAGTCATGTTTGAAAATATCAATATCCTGTTTGTTTGCAATGATAGCTCTAGCTTTCTGCGTAGAAAACACAAATGTGAACATGCTTGGCCTGCATATGAAACCAATTAGCATTTCCAGCACAAAACAAAATTTCCTCTACTGAAATTTATTCTAAAATATAAAGTCCATTGATAATATCCAGAAAACACAAACACAAAGGTTTTAGCAAGATCGTTGATTCAGTTAGCCATAACAAAAAAGGATAGTTCTGATTTTATCCAGGCATATCCGGACAAAGTGCTGTGGAACTGGTATGCAATGGACTCAGATAATCACAGTCACACTGGTTTTGGAGACTAGCAATGTATTTTCTTTGGCAAGTGCATAAAATGTCATCTACACCAACACAAATATCATGTTTGTTTGCAGCAATTGCTGTAGTTTTCTGCCTAGACAGCACGAATGTGTTGAGTTTGTGTCTCCATGTGGAGCTAATTAGTGCTTCCCAGCACCAAAGAAAATATTCCCTGCTTAAATTCATTCAAAACCATAAAGTCCATTGATAATATCAAAAAACACAAAGCAGAGCCTGTAGCAAGATCTGGGATTGAATTAGCCATAATATAACAGGATAGTTCTGGTTTCATCCAGGATTATCCAGACAAAGTGCTGTGGAACTGGTATGCAACGGACTCAGATAATCACAGTCAAACTGGTTTTGGAGACTAGCAAAGTATTTTCTTAGGCAAGTGCCTAAAATGTCATCTACACCAACACAAATATCATGTTTCTTTCCAGCAATTGCTGTAGTTTTCTGCCTAGACAGCACGAATGTGTTGAGTTTGTGTCTCCATGTGGAGCTAATTAGTGCTTCCTAGCACCAAAGAAAATATTCCCTGCTTCAATTCATTCAAAACCATAACGTCCATTGATAATATCAAAAAACACAAAGCAGAGCCTGTAGCAAGATCTGGGATTCAGTTAGCCATAACACAAGAGGCTATTTCTGGTTTCATCCAGTCATTTCCATTCAACCTGTTGTGGAATTGGTAGGCAATGGACACAGAAAATCACCCTCAAACTGGTTTTGGAGAAAAGCAAACTCTTTTTCTTGGCCAAGTGGATAAATAGTCATGTTTGAAAATATCAATATCCTGTGTGTTTGCAATGATAGCTCTAGCTTTCTGCGTAGAAAACACAAATGTGAACATGTTTGGCCTGCAAAGGAAACCAATTAGCATTTCCAACACAAAACAAAATTTCCTCTACTGAAATTTATTCTAAAACATAAAGTGCATTGATAATATCCAGAAAACACAAACACAAAGGTTGTAGCAAGATCTGGGATTCAGTTAGCCATAATACAAAAGGATATTTCTGGTTTCATCCAGGCGTATCCGGACAAAGTGCTGTGGAACTGGTATGCAATGGACTCAGATAATCACAGTGAAACGGGTTTCAGAGAATAGCACAGTTTTTTCTTAGGCAAGTGAATAAAATGTCATCTTCACCAACACAAATATTATGTTTCCTTGCAGCAATTGCTGTTGTTTTCTGCCAAGATGCACGAATGTGTTGAGTTTGTCTCTCCATGTGGAGCTAATTAGTGCTTCCCAGCACCAAAGAAAATATTCCCTGCTTCAATTCATTCAAAACCATAAAGTGCATTGATAATATCAAAAAACACAAAGCAGAGCCTGTAGCAAGATCTGGGATTGAGTTTGCCATAACACAAGAGGATACTTCTGGTCTCATCCAGGCATATCCAGACAAAGTGCTGTGGAACTGGTATGCAATGGACTCAGATAATCACAGTGAAACGGGTTTCGGAGAATAGCACAGTTTTTTCTTAGGCAAGTGAATAAAATGTCATCTACACCAACACAAATATCATGTTTGTTTGCAGCAATTGCTGTTGTTTTCTGCCTAGACAGCACGAATGTGTTGAGTTTGTCTCTCCATGTGGAGCTAATTAGTGCTTCCCAGCACCAAAGAAAATATTCCCTGCTTCAATTCATTCAAAACCATAAAGTGCATTGATAATATCAAAAAACACAAAGCAGAGCCTGTAGCAAGATCTGGGATTGAGTTTGAGATAACACAAGAGGATGCTTCTGGTCTCATCCAGGCATATCCAGACAAAGTGCTGTGGAACTGGTATGCAATGGACTCAGATAATCACAGTGAAACGGGTTTCGGAGAATAGCACAGTTTTTTCTTAGGCAAGTGAATAAAATGTCATCTACACCAACACAAATATTATGTTTCCTTGCAGCAATTGCTGTTGTTTTCTGCCTAGACAGCACGAATATGTTGAGTTTGTCTCTCCATGTGGAGCTAATTAGTGCTTCCCAGCACCTAAGAAAATATTCCCTGCTTCAATTCATTCAAAACCATAAAGTGCATTGATAATATCAAAAAACACAAAGCAGAGCCTGTAGCAAGATCTGGGATTGAGTTTGCCATAACACAAGAGGATACTTCTGGTCTCATCCAGGCATATCCAGACAAAGTGCTGTGGAACTGATATGTAATGGACTCAGATAATCACCGTCAAAGTGGTTTTGGAGAAAAGCAAACTCTTTTTCTTGGCCAAGTGGATAAAAAGTCATGTTTGCAAATATCAATATCCTGTTTGTTTGCAATGATAGCTCTAGCTTTCTGCGTAGAAAACACAAAGGTGAACACGTTGGGCCTGCATATGGAATCACTTAGCATTTCCAGCACAAAACAGAATTTCTCCCACTGAAATTCATTCTAAAACGTAAAGTCTATTTATAATATCCAGAAAGCACAATCACAGAGGTTGTTGCAAGATCTGGGATTGAGTTAGCCGTAACACAAGAGGACATTTCTGGTCTCATCCAGGCATATCCAGACAAAGTGCTCTGGAACTGGTATGCAATGGACTAAGAAAATCACAGTCAAACTGGTTTTGGAGAATAGCAAAGTATTTTCTTAGGCAAGTGCATAAAATGTCATCTACACCAACACAAATATCATGTTTGTTTGCAGCAATTGCTGTAGTTTTCTGCCTAGACTTCACGAATGTGTTGAGTTTGTGTCTCCATGTGGAGCTAATTAGTGCTTCCCAGCACCAAAGAAAATATTCGCTGCTTAAATTCATTCAAAACCATAAAGTCCATTGATAATATCAAAAAACACAAAGCACAGACTGTAGCAAGAGCTGGGATTGAGTTTGCCATAACACAAGATGATATTTCTGGTTTCATCCAGTCATTTCTAGAGAAAGTGTTGTGGAACTGGTATGCAATGGACTCAGAAAATCACCGTCAAACTGGTTTTGGAGAAAAGCAAACTCTTTTTCTTGGCCAAGTGGATAAAAAGTCATGTTTGCAAATATCAATATCCTGTTTGTTTGCAATGATAGCTCTAGCTTTCTGCGTAGAAAACACAAATGTGAACACGTTGGGCCTGCATATGGAATCACTTAGCATTTCCAGCACAAAACAGAATTTCTTCTACTGAAATTCATTCTAAAATGTAAAGTCCACTGATAATATCAAAAAACAAAAAGCAGAGCCTGTAGCAAGATCTGGGATTGAATTAGCCATAACATAACAGGATAGTTCTGGTTTCATCCAGGCATATCCGGACAACGTGCTGTGGAACTGGTATGCAATGGACTCAGATAATCACCGTCACACTGGTTTTGGAGAATAGCAAAGTATTTTCTTAGGCAAGTGCATAAAATGTCATCTACACCAACACAAATATCATGTTTGTTTGCAGCAATTGCTGTAGTTTTGTGCCTAGACAGCACGAATGTGTTGAGTTTGTGTCTCCATGAGGAGCTAATTAGTGTTTCCCAGCACAAAGTAAATATTCCCAGCTTCAATTCATTCAAAACCATACAGTCCATTGATAATATCAAAAAACACAAAGCAGAGCCTGTAGCAAGATCTGGGATTGAGTTTGCCATAACACAAGATGAGATTTCTGGTTTCATCCAGTCATTTCCAGAGAAAGTGTTGTGGAACTGGTATGCAATGGACTCAGAAAATCACCGTCAAACTGGTTTTGGAGAAAAGCAAACTCTTTTATCTTGGCCAAGTGGATAAAAAGTCATGTTTGCAAATATAAGTATCCTGTTTGTTTGCAATGATAGCTCTAGCTTGCTGCGTAGAAAACACAAATGTGAACATGCTTGGCCTGCATATGAAACCAATTAGCATTTCCAGCACAAAACAAAATTTCCTCTACTGAAATTTATTCTAAAACATAAAGTCCATTGATAATATCAAAAAACACAAAGCAGAGCCTGTAGCAAGATCTGGGATTGAGTTAGCCATAACACAAGAGGATATTTCTGGTCTCATCCAGGCATATCCAGACAAAGTGCTGTGGAACTGGTATGTAATGGACTCAGGTAATCACCGTCAAAGTGGTTTTGGAGAAAAGCAAACTCTTTTTCTTGGCCAAGTGGATAAAAAGTCATGTTTGCAAATATCAATATCCTGTTTGTTTGCAATGATAGCTCTAGCTTTCTGCGTAGAAAACACAAAGGTGAACACGTTGGGCCTGCATATGGAATCACTTAGCATTTCCAGCACAAAACAGAATTTCTCCTACTGAAATTCATTCTAAAACGTAAAGTCTATTTATAATATCCAGAAAGCACAATCACAGAGGTTGTAGCAAGATCTGGGATTGAGTTAGCCGTAACACAAGAGGACATTTCTGGTCTCATCCAGGCATATCCGGACAAAGTGCTGTGGAACTGGTATGCAATGGACTAAGAAAATCACAGTCAAACTGGTTTTGGAGAATAGCAAAGTATTTTCTTAGGCAAGTGCATAAAATGTCATCTACACCAACACAAATATCATGTTTGTTTGCAGCAATTGCTGTAGTTTTCTGCCTAGACAGCAGGAATGTGTTGAGTTTGTGTCTCCATGTGGAGCTAATTAGTGCTTCGCAGCACCAAAGAAAATATTCGCTGCTTAAATTCATTCAAAACCATAAAGTCCATTGATAATATCAAAAAACACAAAGCAGAGCCTGTAGCAAGATCTGGGATTGAGTTAGCCATAACACAAGTTGATATTTCTGGTCTCATCCAGGCATATCCAGACAAAGTGCTGTGGAATTGGTATGCAATGGACTCAGATAATCACAGTCAAACTGGTTTTGGAGACTAGAAAATATTTTCTTAGGCAAGTGCCTAAAATGTCATCTACACATACACAAATATCATGTTTCCTTGCAGCAATTGCTGTAGTTTTCTGCCTAGACAGAACGAATGTGTTGAGTTTGTGTCTCCATGTGGAGCTAATTAGTGTTTCCCAGCACAAAGTAAATATTCCCTGCTTCAATTCATTCAAAACCATACAGTCCATTGATAATATCAAAAAACACAAAGCAGAGACTGTAGCAAGTGCTGGGATTGAGTTTGCCATAACACAAGATGATATTTCTGGTTTCATCCAGTCATTTCTAGAGAAAGTGTTGTGGAACTGGTATGCAATGGACTCAGAAAATCACCGTCAAACTGGTTTTGGAGAAAAGCAAACTCTTTTTCTTGGCCAAGTGGATAAAAAGTCATGTTTGCAAATATCAATATCCTGTTTGTTTGCAATGATAGCTCTAGCTTTCTGCGTAGAAAACAAAAATGTGAACATGTTTGGCCTGCAAAGGAAACCAATTAGCATTTCCAGCACAAAACAAAATTTCCTCTACTGAAATTTATTCTAAAACATAAAGTCCATTGATAATATCCAAAAAACACAAACACAAAGTTTGTACCAAGATCGTTGATTCAGTTAGCCATAACAAAAAAGGATAGTTCTGATTTCATCCAGGCATATCCGGACAAAGTGCTGTGGAACTGGTATGCAATGGACTCAGAAAATCACCGTCAAACTGGTTTTGGAGAAACGCAAACACTTTTCTTGGCCAAGTGGATAAAAAGTCATGTTTGCAAATATCAATATCCTGTTTGTTTGCAATGATAGCTCTAGCTTTCTGCGTAGAAAACACAAAGGTGAACACGATGGGCCTGCATATGGAATCACTTAGCATTTCCAGCACAAAACAGAATTTCTTCTACTGAAATTCTTCTAAAATATAAAGTCAATTGATAATATCCAGAAAGCACCATCACAGAGGTTGTAGCAAGATCTGGGATTGAGTTAGCCATAACACAAGAGGACATTTCTGGTCTCATCCAGGCATATCCAGACAAAGTGCTGTGGAATTGGTATAGAATGGACTCAGATAATCATAGTCAAACTGCTTTTGGAGACTAGCAAAATATTGTCTTAGGCAAGTGCATAAAATGTCATCTACACATACACAAATATCTTGTTTCTTTGCAGCAATTGCTGTAGTTTTCTGCCTAGACAGCACGAATGTGTTGAGTTTGTGTCTCCATGTGGAGCTAATTAGTGCTTCCCAGCACCAAAGAAAATATTCCCTTCTTCAATTCATTCAAAACCATAAAGTCCATTGATAATATCAAAAAACACAAAGCAGAGCCTGTAGCAAGATCTGGGATTGAGTTAGCCATAACACAAGTTGATATTTCTGGTCTCATGCAGTCATTTCAAGAGAAAGTGTTCTGGAACTGGTATGCAATGGACTCAGAAAATCACCGTCAAACTGGTTTTGGAGAAAAGCAAACTCTTTTTCTTGGCCAAGTGGATAAAAAGTCATGTTTGCAAATATAAATATCCTGTTTGTTTGCAATGATAGCTCTAGCGTTCTGCGTAGAAAACACAAATGTGTACATGTTTGGCCTGCATATGAAACCCATAGGCATTTCCAGCACAAAACAAAATTTTCTCTACTGAAATTCATTCTAAAACATAAAGTCCATTGATAATATCCAGAAAACACAAACACAAAGGTTGTACCAATATCGTTGATTCAGTTAGCCATAACATAAGAGGATAGTTCTGGTTTCATCCAGGCATATCCGGACAACTTGCTGTGGAACTGGTATGCAATGGACTAAGATAATCACAGTCAAACTGGTTTTGGAGAATAGCAAAGTATTTTCTTAGGCAAGTGCATAAAATGTCATCTACACCAACACAAATATTATGTTTCTTTGCAGCAATTGCTGTAGTTTTCTGCCTAGACAGCACGAATGTGTTGAGTTTGTGTCTCCATGTGGAGCTAATTAGTGCTTCCTAGAACCAAAGAAAATATTCCCTGCTTAAATTCTTTCAAAACCATAAAGTGCATTGATAATATCAAAAAACATGAAGCAGAGCCTGTAGCAAGATCTGGGATTCAGTTAGCCATAACACAAGAGGCTATTTCTGGTTTCATCCATCATTTCCATTCAACCTGTTGTGGAACTGCTAGGCAATGGACTCAGAAAATCACCCTCAAACTGGTTGTGCAGAAAAGCAAACTCTTTTTCTTGGCCAAGTGGATAAAAAGTCATGTTTGCAAATATCAATATCCTGTTTTTTTGCAATGATAGCTCTAGCTTTCTGCGTAGAAAACACAAATGGGAACATGTTTGGCCTTCAAAGGAAACCAATTAGCATTTCCAGCACAAAGCAAAATTTCCTCTACTGAAATTTATTCTAAAACATAAAGTCCATTGATAATATCCAGAAAAAACAAACACAAAGGTTGTAGCAAGATCTGGGATTCAGTTAGCCATAACACAAAAGGATATTTCTGGTTTCATCCAGGCATATCCGGACAAAGTGCTGTGGAACTGGTATGCAATGGACTCAGATAATCACAGTCACACTGGTTTTGGAGACTAGCAAAGTATTTTCTTAGGCAAGTGAATAAAATGTCATCTACACCAACACAAATATTATGTTTCCTTGCAGCAATTGCTGTAGTTTTGTGCCTAGACAGCACGAATGTGTTGAGTTTGTCTCTCCATGTGGAGCTAATTAGTGCTTCCCAGCACCAAAGAAAATATTCCCTGCTTCAATTCATTCAAAACCATAAAGTGCATTGATAATATCAAAAAACACAAAGCAGAGCCTGTAGCAAGATCTGGGATTCAGTTAGCCATAACACAAGAGGATATTTTTGGTCTCATCCAGGCATATCCAGACAAGTGCTGTGGAATTGGTATCGAATGGACTCAGATAATCATAGTCAAACTGGTTTTGGAGACTAGCAAAGTATTTCTTAGGCAAGTGCATAAAATGTCATCTACACATATACAAATATCATGTTTCTTTTCAGCAATTGCTGTAGTTTTCTGCCTAGACAGCACGAATGTGTTGAGTTTGTGTCTCCATGTGGAGCTAATTAGTGCTTCCCAGCACCAAAGTAAATATTCCCTGCTTCAATTCATTCAAAACCATAACGTCCATTGATAATATCAAAAAACACAAAGCAGAGCCTGTAGCAAGATCTGGGATTGAGTTAGCCATAACACAAGTTGATATTTCTGGTCTCATGCACTCATTTCATGAGAAAGTGTTCTGGAACTGGTATGCAATGGACTCAGAAAATCACCCTCAAACTGGTTTTGGAGAAAAGCAAACTCTTTTTCTTGGCCAAGTGGATAAATAGTCATGTTTGCAAATATCAGTATCCTGTGTGTTTGCAATGATAGCTCTAGCTTTCTGCGTAGAAAACACAAATGTGTACATGTTTGGCCTGCATATGAAACCAATAGGCATTTCCAGCACAAAACAAAATTTTCTCTACTGAAATTCATTCTAAAACATAAAGTCCATTGATAATATCCAGAAAACACAAACACAAAGGTTGTACCAAGATCGTTGATTCAGATAGCCATAACATAAGAGGATATTTCTGGTTTCATCCAGGCATATCCAGACAAAGTGCTGTGGAACTGGTATGCAATGGACTCAGATAATCACAGTCAAACTGGTTTTGGAGACTAGCAAAGTATTTTCTTAGGCAGTGCCTAAAATGTCATCTAACCAACACAAATATTATGTTTCTTTGCAGCAATTGCTGTAGTTTTGTGCCTAGACAGCACGAATGTGTTGAGTTTGTCTCTCCATGTGGAGCTAATTAGTGCTTCCTAGAACCAAAGAAAATATTCCCTGCTTAAATTCATTCAAAACCATAAAGTGCATTGATAATATCAAAAAACATGAAGCAGAGCCTGTAGCAAGATCTGGGATTCAGTTAGCCATAACACAAGAGGCTATTTCTGGTTTCATCCATCATTTCCATTCAACCTGTTGTGGAACTGGTAGGCAATGGACTCAGAAAATCACCCTCAAACTGGTTTTGGAGAAAAGCAAACTCTTTTTCTTGGCCAAGTGGATAAAAAGTCATGTTTGCAAATATCAATATCCTGCTTGTTTGCAATGATAGCTCTAGCTTTCTGCGTAGAAAACACAAATGTGAACATGTTTGGCCTGCAAAGGAAACCAATTAGCATTTCCAGCACAAAACAAAATTTCCTCTACTGAAATTTATTCTAAAACATAAAGTCCATTGATAATATCCAGAAAACACAAACACAAAGGTTGTAGCAAGATCTGGGATTCAGTTAGCCATAACACAAAAGGATATTTCTGGTTTCATCCAGGCATATCCGGACAAAGTGCTGTGGAACTGGTATGCAATGGACTCAAATAATCACAGTCACACTGGTTTTGGAGAATAGCAAAGTATTTTCTTAGGCAAGTGCCTAAAATGTCATCTACACCAACACAAATATTATGTTTCCTTGCAGCAATTGCTGTAGTTTTCCGCCTAGACAGCACGAATGTGTTGAGTTTGTGTCTCCATGTGGAAATAATTAGTGCTTCCCAGCACCTAAGAAAAAATTCCCTGCTTAAATTCATTCAAAACCATAAAGTGCATTGATAATATCAAAAAACACAAAGCAGAGCCTGTAGCAAGATCTGGGATTGAGTTTGCCATAACACAAGAGGATATTTCTGGTCTCATCCAGGCATATCCAGACAAGTGCTGTGGAATTGGTAACGAATGGACTCAGATAATCATAGTCAAACTGGTTTTGGAGACTAGCAAAGTATTTTCTTAGGTAAGTGCAAAAAATGTCATCTACACATACACAAATATCATGTTTCTTTTTAGCAATTGCTGTAGTTTTCTGCCTAGAGAGCACGAATGTGTTGAGTTTGTGTCTCCATGTGGAAATAATTAGTGCTTCCCAGCACCAAAGTAAATATTCCCTGCTTAAATTCATTCAA
Organism: Lepus europaeus; assembly: GCF_033115175.1. Classification (NCBI taxonomy): domain Eukaryota; kingdom Metazoa; phylum Chordata; class Mammalia; order Lagomorpha; family Leporidae; genus Lepus; species Lepus europaeus. The sequence goes on from NW_026909177.1 coordinate 5,913,718, forward strand.
AACCATAACGTCCATTGATAATATCAAAAAACACAAAGCAGAGCCTGTAGCAAGATCTGGGATTGAGTTTGCCATAACACAAGTTGATATTTCTGGTCATCCAGTCATTTCAAGAGAAAGTGTTCTGGAACTGGTATGCAATGGACTCAGAAAATCACCCTCAAACTGGTTTTGGAGAAAAGCAAACTCTTTTTCTTGGCCAAGTGGATAAATAGTCATGTTTGCAAATATCAGTATCCTGTGTGTTTGCAATGATAGCTCTAGCTTTCTGCGTAGAAAACACAAATGTGTACATGTTTGGCCTGATATAAAAACAATAGGCATTTCCAGCACAAAACAAAATTTTCTCTACTGAAATTCATTCTAAAACATAAAGTCCATTGATAGTATCCAGAAAACACAAACACAAAGGTTGTACCAAGATCGTTGATTCAGATAGCCATAACATAAGAGGATATTTCTGGTTTCATCCAGGCATATCCAGACAAAGTGCTGTGGAACTGGTATGCAATGGACTCAGATAATCACAGTCAAACTGGTTTTGGAGAATAGCAAAGTATTTTCTTAGGCAAGTGCATAAAATGTCATCTACACCAACACAAATATTATGTTTCCTTGCAGCAATTGCTGTAGTTTTCTGCCTAGACAGCACGAATGTGTCGAGTTTGTGTCTCCATGTGGAGCTAATTAGTGCTTCCCAGCACCAAAGAAAATATTCCCTGCTTCAATTCATTCAAAACCATAAAGTGCATTGATAATATCAAAAATCACAAAGCAGAGCCTGTAGCAAGATCTGGGATTGAGTTAGCCATAACACAAGAGGCTATTTCTGGTTTCATCCAGTCATTTCCATTCAACCTGTTGTGGAACTGGTATGCAATGGACTCAGAAAATCACCGTCAAACTGGTTTTGGAGAAAAGCAAACTCTTTTTCTTGGCCAAGTGGATAAAAAGTCATGTTTGCAAATATCAATATCCTGTTTGTTTGCAATGATAGCTCTAGCTTTCTGCGTAGAAAACACAAATGTGAACACGTTGGGCCTGCATATGGAATCACTTAGCATTTCCAGCACAAAACAGAATTTCTTCTACTGAAATTCATTCTAAAATGTAAAGTCAACTGATAATATCAAAAAACACAAAGCAGAGCCTGTAGCAAGATCTGGGATTGAATTAGCCATAACATAAGAGGATAGTTCTGGTTTCATCCAGGCATATCTGGAAAAGTTGCTGTGGAACTGGTATGCAATGGACTCAGATAATCACAGTCAAACTGGTTTTGGAGAATAGCAAAGTATTTTCTTAGGCAAGTGCATAAAATGTCATCTACACCAACACAAATATCATGTTTCTTTGCAGCAATTGCTGTAGTTTTCTGCCTAGACAGCACGAATGTGTTGAGTTTGTGTCTCCATGTGGAACTAATTAGTGCTTCCCAGCACCAAAGTAAATATTCCCTGCTTAAATTCCTTCAAAACCATCACGTCCATTGATAATATCAAAAAACACAAAGCAGAGCCTGTAGCAAGTTCTGGGATTGAGTTTGCCATAACACAAGTTGATATTTCTGGTCTCATCCAGTCATTTCAAGAGAAAGTGTTCTGGAACTGGTATGCAATGGACTCAGAAAATCACCGTCAAACTGGTTTTGGAGAAAAGCAAACTCTTTTTCTTGGCCTAGTGGATAAATAGTCATGTTTGAAAATATCAATATCCTGTTTGTTTGCAATGATAGCTCTAGCGTTCTGCGTAGAAAACACAAAGGTGTACATGTTTGGCCTGCATATGAAACCCATAGGCATTTCCAGCACAAAACAAAATTTTCTCTACTGAAATTCATTCTAAAACATAAAGTCCATTGATAGTATCCAGAAAACACAAACACAAAGGTTGTACCAAGATCGTTGATTCAGATAGCCATAATATAAGAGGATAGTTCTGGTTTCATCCAGGCATATCCAGACAAAGTGCTGTGGAACTGGTATGCAATGGACTCAGATAATCACAGTCACACTGGTTTTGGAGACTAGCAAAGTATTTTCTTAGGCAAGTGCATAAAATGTCATCTACACCAACACAAATATTATGTTTCCTTGCAGCAATTGCTGTAGTTTTCTGCTTAGACAGCACGAATGTGTTGAGTTTGTCTCTCCATGTGGAGCTAATTAGTGCTTCCCAGCACCAAAGAAAATATTCCCTGCTTAAATTCATTCAAAACCATAAAGTCCATTGATAATATCAAAAAACACAAAGCAGAGCCTGTAGCAAGATCTGGGATTCAGTTTGCCATAACACAAGAGGATATTTCTGGTTTCATGCAGTCATTTCCATTCACCCTGTTGTGGAACTGGTATGCAATGGACTCAGAAAATCACCGTCAAACTGGTTTTGGAGAAAAGCAAACTCTTTTTCTTGGCCAAGTGGATAAAAAGTCATGTTTGCAAATATAAATATCCTGTTTGTTTGCAATGATAGCTCTAGCTTTCTGCGTAGAAAACACAAATGTGAACATGTTTGGCCTGCAAAGGAAACCAATTAGCATTTCCAGCACAAAACAAAATTTCCTCTACTGAAATTTATTCTAAAACATAAAGTCCATTGATAATTTCCAGAAAAAACAAACACAAAGGTTGTAGCAAGATCTGGGATTCAGTTAGCCATAACATAAAAGGATATTTCTGGTTTCATCCAGGCATATCCGGACAAAGTGCTGTGGAACTGGAATGCAATGGACTCAGATAATCACAGTCACACTGGTTTTGGAGACTAGCAAAGTATTTTCTTAGGCAAGTGAATAAAATGTCATCTACACCAACACAAATATTATGTTTCCTTGCAGCAATTGCTGTAGTTTTCTGCCTAGACAGCACGAATGTGTGGAGTTTGTGTCTCCATGTGGAGCTAATTAGTGCTTCCCAGCACCTAAGAAAATATTCCCTGCTTCAATTCATTCAAAACCATAAAGTGCATTGATAATATCAAAAAACACAAAGCAGAGCCTGTAGCAAGATCTGGGATTGAGTTAGCCATAACACAAGAGGATATTTCTGGTCTCATCCAGGCATATCCAGACAAACTGCTGTGGAATTGGTATCGAATGGACTCAGAAAATCACCCTCAAACTGGTTTTGGAGACTAGCAAAGTATTTTCTTAGGCAAGTGCCTAAAATGTCATCTACACCAACACAAATATTATGTTTCTTTGCAGCAATTGCTGTAGTTTTCTGCCTAGACAGCACGAATGTGTTGAGTTTGTGTCTCCATGTGGAACTAATTAGTGCTTCCCAGCACCAAAGTAAATATTCCCTGCTTAAATTCATTCAAAACCATAACGTCCATAGATAATATCAAAAAACACAAAGCAGAGCCTGTAGCAAGTTCTAGGATTGAGTTTGCCATAACACAAGTTGATAATTCTGGTCTCATCCAGTCATTTCAAGAGAAAGTGTTCTGGAACTGGTATGCAATGGACTCAGAAAATCACAGTCACACTGGTTTTGGAGACTAGCAAAGTATTTTCTTAGGCAAGTGCATAAAATGTCATCTACACCAACACAAATATTATGTTTCCTTGCAGCAATTGCTGTAGTTTTCTGCCTAGACAGCACGAATGTGTTGAGTTTGTGTCTCCATGTGGAGCTAATTAGTGCTTCCCAGCACCAAAGAAAATATTCCCTGCTTAAATTCGTTCAAAACCATAAAGTGCATTGATAATATCAAAAAACGCAAAGCAGAGCCTGTAGCAAGATCTGGGAATCAGTTAGCCATAACACAAGAGGCTATTTCTGGTTTCATCCAGTCATTTCCATTCAACCTGTTGTGGAACTGGTAGGCAATGGACTCAGAAAATCACCCTCAAACTGGTTTTGGAGAAAAGCAAACTCTTTTTCTTGGCCAAGTGGATAAAAAGTCATGTTTGCAAATATCAATATCCTGTTTGTTTGCAATGATAGCTCTAGCTTTCTGCGTAGAAAACACAAATGTGAACACGTTGGGCCTGCATATGGAATCACTTAGCATTTCCAGCACAAAACAGAATTTCTTCTACTGAAATTCATTCTAAAACGTAAAGTCAACTGATAATATCAAAAAACACAAAGCAGAGCCTGTAGCAAGATCTGGGATTGAATTAGCCATAACATAAGAGGATAGTTCTGGTTTCATCCAGGCATATCCGGACAACTTGCTGTGGAACTGGTATGCAATGGACTCAGATAATCACAGTCAAACTGGTTTTGGAGAATAGCAAAGTATTTTCTTAGGCAAGTGCCTAAAATGTCATCTACACCAACACAAATATTATGTTTCCTTTTAGCAATTGCTGTAGTTTTCTGCCTAGACAGCACGAATGTGTTGAGTTTGTGTCTCCATGTGGATCTAATTAGTGCTTCCCAGCACCAAAGAAAATATTCCCTGCTTAAATTCATTCAAAACCATAAAGTGCATTGATAATATGAAAAACACAAAGCAGAGCCTGTAGCAAGATCTGGGATTGAGTTAGCCATAACACAAGAGGATATTTCTTGTTTCATCCAGGCATATCCAGACAAAGTGCTGTGGAACTGGTATGCAACGGACTCAGATAATCACAGTCAAACTGGTTTTGGAGACTAGCAAAGTATTTTCTTAGGCAAGTGCATAAAATGTCATCTACACCAACACAAATATTATGTTTCTTTGCAGCAATTGCTGTAGTTTTGTGCCTAGACAGCACGAATGTGTTGAGTTTGTCTCCATGTGGAGCTAATTAGTGCTTCCTAGAACCAAAGAAAATATTCCCTGCTTAAATTCATTCAAAACCATAAAGTGCATTGATAATATCAAAAAACATGAAGCAGAGCCTGTAGCAAGATCTGGGATTCAGTTAGCCATAACACAAGAGGCTATTTCTGGTTTCATCCATCATTTCCATTCAACCTGTTGTGGAACTGGTAGGCAATGGACTCAGAAAATCACCCTCAAACTGGTTTTGGAGAAAAGCAAACTCTTTTTCTTGGCCAAGTGGATAAAAAGTCATGTTTGCAAATATCAATATCCTGTTTGTTTGCAATGATAGCTCTAGCTTTCTGCGTAGAAAACACAAATGTGAACATGTTTGGCCTGCAAAGGAAACCAATTAGCATTTCCAGCACAAAACAAAATTTCCTCTACTGAAATTCATTCTAAAACATAAAGTCCATTGATAATATCCAGAAAACACAAACACAAAGGTTGTAGCAAGATCTGGGATTCAGTTAGCCATAACACAAAAGGATATTTCTGGTTTCATCCAGGCATATCCGGACAAAGTGCTGTGGAACTGGTATGCAATGGACTCAGATAATCACAGTCACACTGGTTTTGGAGACTAGCAAAGTATTTTCTTAGGCAAGTGAATAAAATGTCATCTACACCAACACAAATATTATGTTTCCTTGCAGCAATTGCTGTAGTTTTGTGCCTAGACAGCACGAATGTGTTGAGTTTGTCTCTCCATGTGGAGCTAATTAGTGCTTCCCAGCAGCAAAGAAAATATTCCCTGCTTCAATTCATTCAAAATCATAAAGTTCATTGATAATATCAAAAAACACAAAGCAGAGCCTGTAGCAAGATCTGGGATTCAGTGAGCCATAACACAAGAGGATATTTCTGGTCTCATCCAGGCATATCCAGACAAGTGCTGTGGAATTGGTATCGAATGGACTCAGATAATCATAGTCAAACTGGTTTTGGAGACTAGCAAAGTATTTTCATAGGCAAGTGCATAAAATGTCATCTACACATACACAAATATCATGTTTCTTTGCAGCAATTGCTGTAGTTTTCTGCCTAGACAGCACGAATGTGTTGAGTTTGTGTCTCCATGTGGAACTAATTCGTGCTTCCCAGCACCAAAGAAAATATTCCCTGCTTAAATTCATTCAAAACTATAAAGTGCATTGATAATATCAAAAAACACAAAGCAGAGCCTGTAGCAAGATCTGGGATTGAGTTTGCCATAACACAAGTTGATATTTCTGGTCTCATCCAGTCATTTCAAGAGAAAGTGTTCTGGAACTGGTATGCAATGGACTCAGAAAATCACCGTCAAACTGGTTTTGGAGAAAAGCAAACTCTTTTTCTTGGCCAAGTGGATAAATAGTCATGTTTGAAAATATCAATATCCTGCTTGTTTGCAATGATAGCTCTAGCTTTCTGCATAGAAATCACAAAGGTGTACATGTTTGGCCTGATATGAAACCCATAGGCATTTCCAGCACAAAACAAAATTTTCTCTACTGAAATTCATTCTAAAACATAAAGTCCATTGATAGTATCCAGAAAACACAAACACAAAGGTTGTACCAAGATCGTTGATTCAGATAGTCATAACATATGAGGATATTTCTGGTTTCATCCAGGCATATCCAGACAAAGTGCTGTGGAACTGGTATGCAATGTACTCAGATAATCACAGTCAAACTGGTTTTGGAGAATAGCAAAGTATTTTCTTAGGCAAGTGCATAAAATGTCATCTACACCAACACAAATATTATGTTTCCTTGCAGCAATTGCTGTAGTTTTCTGCCTAGACAGCACGAATGTGTTGAGTTTGTCTCTCCATGTGGAGCTAATTAGTGCTTCCCAGCACCAAAGAAAATATTCCCTGCTTAAATTCGTTCAAAACCATAAAGTGCATTGATAATATCAAAAAACGCAAAGCAGAGCCTGTAGCAAGATCTGGGATTGAGTTAGCCATAACATAAGAGGCTATTTCTGGTTTCATCCAGTCATTTCCATTCAACCTGTTGTGGAACTGGTATGCAATGGACTCAGAAAATCACCGTCAAACTGGTTTTGGAGAAAAGCAAACTCTTTTTCTTGGCCAAGTGGATAAAAAGTCATGTTTGCAAATATCAATATCCTGTTTGTTTGCAATGATAGCTCTAGCTTTCTGCGTAGAAAACACAAATGTGAACACGTTGGGCCGGCATATGGAATCACTTAGCATTTCCAGCACAAAACAGAATTTCTTCTACTGAAATTCATTCTAAAATGTAAAGTCAACTGATAATATCAAAAAACACAAAGCAGAGCCTGTAGCAAGATCTGGGATTGAATTAGCCATAACATAAGAGGATAGTTCTGGTTTCATCCAGGCATATCTGGAAAAGTTGCTGTGGAACTGGTATGCAATGGACTCAGATAATCACAGTCAAACTGGTTTTGGAGAATAGCAAAGTATTTTCTTAGGCAAGTGCATAAAATGTCATCTACACCAACACAAATATCATGTTTCTTTGCAGCAATTGCTGTAGTTTTCTGCCTAGACAGCACGAATGTGTTGAGTTTGTGTCTCCATGTGGAACTAATTAGTGCTTCCCAGCACCAAAGTAAATATTCCCTGCTTAAATTCCTTCAAAACCATCACGTCCATTGATAATATCAAAAAACACAAAGCAGAGCCTGTAGCAAGTTCTGGGATTGAGTTTGCCATAACACAAGTTGATATTTCTGGTCTCATCCAGTCATTTCAAGAGAAAGTGTTCTGGAACTGGTATGCAATGGACTCAGAAAATCACCGTCAAACTGGTTTTGGAGAAAAGCAAACTCTTTTTCTTGGCCAAGTGGATAAATAGTCATGTTTGAAAATATCAATATCCTGTTTGTTTGCAATGATAGCTCTAGCGTTCTGCGTAGAAAACACAAAGGTGTACATGTTTGGCCTGCATATGAAACCCATAGGCATTTCCAGCACAAAACAAAATTTTCTCTACTGAAATTCATTCTAAAACATAAAGTCCATTGATAGTATCCAGAAAACACAAACACAAACGTTGTACCAAGATCGTTGGTTCAGATAGCCATAATATAAGAGGATAGTTCTGGTTTCATCCAGGCATATACAGACAAAGTGCTGTGGAACTGGTATGCAATGGACTCAGATAATCACAGTCACACTGGTTTTGGAGACTAGCAAAGTATTTTCTTAGGCAAGTGCATAATATGTCATCTACACCAACACAAATATTATGTTTCCTTGCAGCAATTGCTGTAGTTTTGTGCCTAGACAGCACGAATGTGTTGAGTTTGTCTCTCCATGTGGAGCTAATTAGTGCTTCCCAGCAGCAAAGAAAATATTCCCTGCTTCAATTCATTCAAAATCATAAAGTTCATTGATAATATCAAAAAACACAAAGCAGAGCCTGTAGCAAGATCTGGGATTCAGTGAGCCATAACACAAGAGGATATTTCTGGTCTCATCCAGGCATATCCAGACAAGTGCTGTGGAATTGGTATCGAATGGACTCAGATAATCATAGTCAAACTGGTTTTGGAGACTAGCAAAGTATTTTCATAGGCAAGTGCATAAAATGTCATCTACACATACACAAATATCATGTTTCTTTGCAGCAATTGCTGTAGTTTTCTGCCTAGACAGCACGAATGTGTTGAGTTTGTGTCTCCATGTGGAACTAATTCGTGCTTCCCAGCACCAAAGAAAATATTCCCTGCTTAAATTCATTCAAAACTATAAAGTGCATTGATAATATCAAAAAACACAAAGCAGAGCCTGTAGCAAGATCTGGGATTGAGTTTGCCATAACACAAGTTGATATTTCTGGTCTCATCCAGTCATTTCAAGAGAAAGTGTTCTGGAACTGGTATGCAATGGACTCAGAAAATCACCGTCAAACTGGTTTTGGAGAAAAGCAAACTCTTTTTCTTGGCCAAGTGGATAAATAGTCATGTTTGAAAATATCAATATCCTGCTTGTTTGCAATGATAGCTCTAGCTTTCTGCATAGAAATCACAAAGGTGTACATGTTTGGCCTGATATGAAACCCATAGGCATTTCCAGCACAAAACAAAATTTTCTCTACTGAAATTCATTCTAAAACATAAAGTCCATTGATAGTATCCAGAAAACACAAACACAAAGGTTGTACCAAGATCGTTGATTCAGATAGTCATAACATATGAGGATATTTCTGGTTTCATCCAGGCATATCCAGACAAAGTGCTGTGGAACTGGTATGCAATGGACTCAGATAATCACAGTCAAACTGGTTTTGGAGAATAGCAAAGTATTTTCTTAGGCAAGTGCATAAAATGTCATCTACACCAACACAAATATTATGTTTCCTTGCAGCAATTGCTGTAGTTTTCTGCCTAGACAGCACGAATGTGTTGAGTTTGTCTCTCCATGTGGAGCTAATTAGTGCTTCCCAGCACCAAAGAAAATATTCCCTGCTTAAATTCGTTCAAAACCATAAAGTGCATTGATAATATCAAAAAACGCAAAGCAGAGCCTGTAGCAAGATCTGGGATTGAGTTAGCCATAACATAAGAGGCTATTTCTGGTTTCATCCAGTCATTTCCATTCAACCTGTTGTGGAACTGGTATGCAATGGACTCAGAAAATCACCGTCAAACTGGTTTTGGAGAAAAGCAAACTCTTTTTCTTGGCCAAGTGGATAAAAAGTCATGTTTGCAAATATCAATATCCTGTTTGTTTGCAATGATAGCTCTAGCTTTCTGCGTAGAAAACACAAATGTGAACACGTTGGGCCGGCATATGGAATCACTTAGCATTTCCAGCACAAAACAGAATTTCTTCTACTGAAATTCATTCTAAAATGTAAAGTCAACTGATAATATCAAAAAACACAAAGCAGAGCCTGTAGCAAGATCTGGGATTGAATTAGCCATAACATAAGAGGATAGTTCTGGTTTCATCCAGGCATATCTGGAAAAGTTGCTGTGGAACTGGTATGCAATGGACTCAGATAATCACAGTCAAACTGGTTTTGGAGAATAGCAAAGTATTTTCTTAGGCAAGTGCATAAAATGTCATCTACACCAACACAAATATCATGTTTCTTTGCAGCAATTGCTGTAGTTTTCTGCCTAGACAGCACGAATGTGTTGAGTTTGTGTCTCCATGTGGAACTAATTAGTGCTTCCCAGCACCAAAGTAAATATTCCCTGCTTAAATTCCTTCAAAACCATCACGTCCATTGATAATATCAAAAAACACAAAGCAGAGCCTGTAGCAAGTTCTTGGATTGAGTTTGCCATAACACAAGTTGATATTTCTGGTCTCATCCAGTCATTTCAAGAGAAAGTGTTCTGGAACTGGTATGCAATGGACTCAGAAAATCACCGTCAAACTGGTTTTGGAGAAAAGCAAACTCTTTTTCTTGGCCAAGTGGATAAATAGTCATGTTTGAAAATATCAATATCCTGTTTGTTTGCAATGATAGCTCTAGCGTTCTGCGTAGAAAACACAAAGCTGTACATGTTTGGCCTGCATATGAAACCCATAGGCATTTCCAGCACAAAACAAAATTTTCTCTACTGAAATTCATTCTAAAACATAAAGTCCATTGATAGTATCCAGAAAACACAAACACAAAGGTTGTACCAAGATCGTTGGTTCAGATAGCCATAATATAAGAGGATAGTTCTGGTTTCATCCAGGCATATACAGACAAAGTGCTGTGGAACTGGTATGCAATGGACTCAGATAATCACAGTCACACTGGTTTTGGAGACTAGCAAAGTATTTTCTTAGGCAAGTGCATAATATGTCATCTACACCAACACAAATATTATGTTTCCTTGCAGCAATTGCTGTAGTTTTCTGCTTAGACAGCACGAATGTGTTGAGTTTGTCTCTCCATGTGGAGCTAATTAGTGCTTCCCAGCACCAAAGAAAATATTCCCTGCTTAAATTCATTCAAAACCATAAAGTCCATTGATAATATCAAAAAACACAAAGCAGAGCCTGTAGCAAGATCTGGGATTGAGTTTGCCATAACACAAGAGGATATTTCTGGTTTCATGCAGTCATTTCCATTCACCCTGTTGTGGAACTGGTATGCAATGGACTCAGAAAATCACCGTCAAACTGGTTTTGGAGAAAAGCAAACTCTTTTTCTTGGCCAAGTGGATAAAAAGTCATGTTTGCAAATATAAATATCCTGTTTGTTTGCAATGATAGCTCTAGCTTTCTGCGTAGAAAACACAAATGTGAACATGTTTGGCCTGCAAAGGAAACCAATTAGCATTTCCAGCACAAAACAAAATTTCCTCTACTGAAATTTATTCTAAAACATAAAGTCCATTGATAATTTCCAGAAAAAACAAACACAAAGGTTGTAGCAAGATCTGGGATTCAGTTAGCCATAACATAAAAGGATATTTCTGGTTTCATCCAGGCATATCCGGACAAAGTGCTGTGGAACTGGAATGCAATGGACTCAGATAATCACAGTCACACTGGTTTTGGAGACTAGCAAAGTATTTTCTTAGGCAAGTGAATAAAATGTCATCTACACCAACACAAATATTATGTTTCCTTGCAGCAATTGCTGTAGTTTTCTGCCTAGACAGCACGAATGTGTTGAGTTTGTGTCTCCATGTGGAGCTAATTAGTGCTTCCCAGCACCTAAGAAAATATTCCCTGCTTCAATTCATTCAAAACCATAAAGTGCATTGATAATATCAAAAAACACAAAGCAGAGCCTGTAGCAAGATCTGGGATTGAGTTAGCCATAACACAAGAGGATATTTCTGGTCTCATCCAGGCATATCCAGACAAACTGCTGTGGAATTGGTATCGAATGGACTCAGAAAATCACCCTCAAACTGGTTTTGGAGACTAGCAAAGTATTTTCTTAGGCAAGTGCATAAAATGTCATCTACACCAACACAAATATCATGTTTGTTTGCAGCAATTGCTGTAGTTTTATGCCTAGACAGCACGAATGTGTTGAGTTTGTGTCTCCATGTGGAACTAATTAGTGCTTCCCAGCACCAAAGTAAATATTCCCTGCTTAAATTCATTCAAAACCATAACGTCCATAGATAATATCAAAAAACACAAAGCAGAGCCTGTAGCAAGTTCTGGGATTGAGTTTGCCATAACACAAGTTGATAATTCTGGTCTCATCCAGTCATTTCAAGAGAAAGTGTTCTGGAACTGGTATGCAATGGACTCAGAAAATCACAGTCACACTGGTTTTGGAGACTAGCAAAGTATTTTCTTAGGCAAGTGCATAAAATGTCATCTACACCAACACAAATATTATGTTTCCTTGCAGCAATTGCTGTAGTTTTCTGCCTAGACAGCACGAATGTGTTGAGTTTGTGTCTCCATGTGGAGCTAATTAGTGCTTCCCAGCACCAAAGAAAATATTCCCTGCTTAAATTCGTTCAAAACCATAAAGTGCATTGATAATATCAAAAAACGCAAAGCAGAGCCTGTAGCAAGATCTGGGATTGAGTTAGCCATAACACAAGAGGCTATTTCTGGTTTCATCCAGTCATTTCCATTCAACCTGTTGTGGAACTGGTAGGCAATGGACTCAGAAAATCACCCTCAAACTGGTTTTGGAGAAAAGCAAACTCTTTTTCTTGGCCAAGTGGATAAAATGTCATGTTTGCAAATATCAATATCCTGTTTGTTTGCAATGATAGCTCTAGCTTTCTGCGTAGAAAACACAAAGGTGAACACGTTGGGCCTGCATATGGAATCACTTAGCATTTCCAGCACAAAACAGAATTTCTTCTACTGAAATTCATTCTAAAACGTAAAGTCAACTGATAATATCAAAAAACACAAAGCAGAGCCTGTAGCAAGATCTGGGATTGAATTAGCCATAACATAAGAGGATAGTTCTGGTTTCATCCAGGCATATCCGGACAACTTGCTGTGGAACTGGTATGCAATGGACTCAGATAATCACAGTCAAACTGGTTTTGGAGAATAGCAAAGTATTTTCTTAGGCAAGTGCCTAAAATGTCATCTACACCAACACAAATATTATGTTTCCTTTTAGCAATTGCTGTAGTTTTCTGCCTAGACAGCACGAATGTGTTGAGTTTGTGTCTCCATGTGGATCTAATTAGTGCTTCCCAGCACCAAAGAAAATATTCCCTGCTTAAATTCATTCAAAACCATAAAGTGCATTGATAATATGAAAAACACAAAGCAGAGCCTGTAGCAAGATCTGGGATTGAGTTAGCCATAACACAAGAGGATATTTCTTGTTTCATCCAGGCATATCCAGACAAAGTGCTGTGGAACTGGTATGCAACGGACTCAGATAATCACAGTCAAACTGGTTTTGGAGACTAGCAAAGTATTTTCTTAGGCAAGTGCATAAAATGTCATCTACACCAACACAAATATTATGTTTCTTTGCAGCAATTGCTGTAGTTTTGTGCCTAGACAGCACGAATGTGTTGAGTTTGTCTCCATGTGGAGCTAATTAGTGCTTCCTAGAACCAAAGAAAATATTCCCTGCTTAAATTCATTCAAAACCATAAAGTGCATTGATAATATCAAAAAACATGAAGCAGAGCCTGTAGCAAGATCTGGGATTCAGTTAGCCATAACACAAGAGGCTATTTCTGGTTTCATCCATCATTTCCATTCAACCTGTTGTGGAACTGGTAGGCAATGGACTCAGAAAATCACCCTCAAACTGGTTTTGGAGAAAAGCAAACTCTTTTTCTTGGCCAAGTGGATAAAAAGTCATGTTTGCAAATATCAATATCCTGTTTGTTTGCAATGATAGCTCTAGCTTTCTGCGTAGAAAACACAAATGTGAACATGTTTGGCCTGCAAAGGAAACCAATTAGCATTTCCAGCACAAAACAAAATTTCCTCTACTGAAATTCATTCTAAAACATAAAGTGCATTGATAATATCCAGAAAACACAAACACAAAGGTTGTAGCAAGATCTGGGATTCAGTTAGCCATAACACAAAAGGATATTTCTGGTTTCATCCAGGCATATCCGGACAAAGTGCTGTGGAACTGGTATGCAATGGACTCAGATAATCACAGTCACACTGGTTTTGGAGACTAGCAAAGTATTTTCTTAGGCAAGTGAATAAAATGTCATCTACACCAACACAAATATTATGTTTCCTTGCAGCAATTGCTGTAGTTTTGTGCCTAGACAGCACGAATGTGTTGAGTTTGTGTCTCCATGTGGAGCTAATTAGTGCTTCCCAGCAGCAAAGAAAATATTCCCTGCTTCAATTCATTCAAAATCATAAAGTTCATTGATAATATCAAAAAACACAAAGCAGAGCCTGTAGCAACATCTGGGATTCAGTGAGCCATAACACAAGAGGATATTTCTGGTCTCATCCAGGCATATCCAGACAAGTGCTGTGGAATTGGTATCGAATGGACTCAGATAATCATAGTCAAACTGGTTTTGGAGACTAGCAAAGTATTTTCTTAGGCAAGTGCATAAAATGTCATCTACACATACACAAATATCATGTTTCTTTGCAGCAATTGCTGTAGTTTTCTGCCTAGACAGCATGAATGTGTTGAGTTTGTGTCTCCATGTGGAACTAATTAGTGCTTCCCAGCACCAAAGAAAATATTCCCTGCTTAAATTCATTCAAAACCATAACATCCATTGATAATATCAAAAAACACAAAGCAGAGCCTGTAGCAAGATCTGGGATTGAGTTTGCCATAACACAAGTTGATATTTCTGGTCTCATCCAGTCATTTCCAGACAAAGTGTTCTGGAACTGGTATGCAATGGACTCAGAAAATCACCCTCAAACTGGTTTTGGAGAAAAGCAAACTCTTTGTCTTGGCCAAGTGGATAAATAGTCATGTTTGCAAATATCAATATCCTGTTTGTTCGCAATGATAGCTCTAGCTTTCTGCATAGAAATCACAAAGGTGTACATGTTTGGCCTGATATGAAACCCATAGGCATTTCCAGCACAAAACAAAATTTTCTCTACTGAAATTCATTCTAAAACATAAAGTCCATTGATAGTATCCAGAAAACACAAACACAAAGGTTGTACCAAGATCGTTGATTCAGATAGTCATAACATAAGAGGATATTTCTGGTTTCATCCAGGCATATCCAGACAAAGTGCTGTGGAACTGGTATGCAATGGACTCAGATAATCACAGTCAAACTGGTTTTGGAGAATAGCAAAGTATTTTCTTAGGCAAGTGCATAAAATGTCATCTACACCAACACAAATATTATGTTTCCTTGCAGCAATTGCTGTAGTTTTCTGCCTAGACAGCACGAATGTGTTGAGTTTGTCTCTCCATGTGGAGCTAATTAGTGCTTCCCAGCACCAAAGAAAATATTCCCTGCTTAAATTCATTCAAAACCATAAAGTGCATTGATAATATCAAAAAACACAAAGCAGAGCCTGTAGCAAGATCTGGGATTGAGTTAGCCATAACATAAGAGGCTATTTCTGGTTTCATCCAGTCATTTCCATTCAACCTGTTGTGGAACTGGTATGCAATGGACTCAGAAAATCACCGTCAAACTGGTTTTGGAGAAAAGCAAACTCTTTTTCTTGGCCAAGTGGATAAAAAGTCATGTTTGCAAATATCAATATCCTGTTTGTTTGCAATGATAGCTCTAGCTTTCTGCATAGAAAACACAAATGTGAACACGTTGGGCCTGCATATGGAATCACTTAGCATTTCCAGCACAAAACAGAATTTCTTCTACTGAAATTCATTCTAAAATGTAAAGTCAACTGATAATATCAAAAAACACAAAGCAGAGCCTGTAGCAAGATCTGGGATTGAATTAGCCATAACATGAGAGGATAGTTCTGGATTCATCCAGGCATATCTGGACAACTTGCTGTGGAACTGGTATGCAATGGACTCAGATAATCACAGTCACACTGGTTTTGGAGACTAGCAAAGTATTTTCTTAGGCAAGTGCATAAAATGTCATCTACACCAACACAAATATCATGTTTCTTTGCAGCAATTGCTGTAGTTTTCTGCCTAGACAGCACGAATGTGTTGAGTTTGTGTCTCCATGTGGAACTAATTAGTGCTTCCCAGCACCAAAGAAAATATTCCCTGCTTAAATGCATTCAAAACCATAACATCCATTGATAATATCAAAAAACACAAAGCAGAGCCTGTAGCAAGATCTGGGATTGAGTTTGCCATAACAAAAGTTGATATTTCTGGTCTCATCCAGTCATTTCCAGACAAAGTGTTGTGGAACTGGTATGCAATGGACTCAGAAAATCACCGTCAAACTGGTTTTGGAGAAAAGCAAACTCTTTTTCTTGGCCAAGTGGATAAATAGTCATGTTTGCAAATATCAATATCCTGTTTGTTTGCAATGATAGCTCTAGCTTTCTGCGTAGAAAACACAAAGGTGTACATGTTTGGCCTGATATGAAACCAATAGGCATTTCCAGCACAAAACAAAATTTTCTCTACTGAAATTCATTCTAAAACATAAAGTCCATTGATAATATCCAGAAAACACAAACACAGAGGTTTAGCAAGATCGTTGATTCAGTTAGCCATAATATAAGAGGATAGTTCTGATTTCATCCAGGCATATCCAGACAAAGTGCTGTGGAACTGGTATGCAATGGTCTCAGATAATCACAGTCACACTGGTTTTGGAGTATAGCAAAGTATTTTCTTAGGCAAGTGCATAAAATGTCATCTACACCAACACAAATATTATGTTTCCTTTCAGCAATTGCTGTACTTTTCTGCCTAGACAACACGAATGTGTTGAGTTTGTGTCTCCATGTGGAAATAATTAGTGCTTCCTAGAACCAAAGAAAATATTCCCTGCTTAAATTCATTCAAAACCATAAAGTGCATTGATAATATCAAAAACACAAAGCAGAGCCTGTAGCAAGATCTGGGATTGAGTTAGCCATAACACAAGAGGATATTTCTGGTTTCATCCAGGCATATCCAGACAAAGTGCTGTGGAAGTGGTATGCAAGGGACTGAGATAATCACAGTCAAACTGGTTTTGGAGAACAGCAAAGTATTTTCTTAGGCAAGTGCCTAAAATGTCATCTACACCAACACAAATATTATGTTTCTTTGCAGCAATTGCTGTAGTTTTGTGCCTAGACAGCACGAATGTGTTGAGTTTGTGTCTCCATGTGGAGCTAATTAGTGCTTCCTAGAACCAAAGAAAATATTCCCTGCTTAAATTCATTCAAAACCATAAAGTGCATTGATAATATCAAAAAACATGAAGCAGAGCCTGTAGCAAGATCTGGGATTCAGTTAGCCATAACACAAGAGGCTATTTCTGGTTTCATCCATCATTTCCATTCAACCTGTTGTGGAACTGGTAGGCAATGGACTCAGAAAATCACCCTCAAACTGGTTTTGGAGAAAAGCAAACTCTTTTTCTTGGCCAAGTGGATAAAAAGTCATGTTTGCAAATATCAATATCCTGTTTGTTTGCAATGATAGCTCTAGCTTTCTGCGTAGAAAACACAAATGTGAACATGTTTGGCCTTCAAAGGAAACCAATTAGCATTTCCAGCACAAAACAAAATTTCCTCTACTGAAATTTATTCTAAAACATAAAGTCCATTGATAATATCCAGGAAACACAAACACAAAGGTTGTAGCAAGATCTGGGATTCAGTTAGCCATAACACAAAAGGATATTTCTGGTTTCATCCAGGCATATCCGGACAAAGTGCTGTGGAACTGGTATGCAATGGACTCAGATAATCACAGTCACACTGGTTTTGGAGAATAGCAAAGTATTTTCTTAGGTAAGTGCCTATAATGTCATCTAAACCAACACAAATATTATGTTTCCTTGCAGCAATTGTTGTAGTTTTCCGCCTAGACAGCACGAATGTGTTGAGTTTGTGTCTCCATGTGGAACTAATTAGTGCTTCCCAGCACCAAAGAAAATATTCCCTGCTTAAATTCATTCAAAACCATAAAGTGCATTGATAATATCAAAAAACACAAAGCAGAGCCTGTAGCAAGATCTGGGATTCAGTGAGCCATAACACAAAAGGATATTTCTGGTCTCCTCCATTCATATCCAGACAAAGTGCTGTGGAATTGGTATGCAATGGACTCAGATAATCACAGTCAAACTGGTTTTGGACTAGCAAAGTATTTTCTTAGGCAAGTGCATAAAATGTCATCTACACATACACAAATATCATGTTTCTTTGCAGCAATTGCTGTAGTTTTCTGCCTAGACAGCACGAATGTGTTGAGTTTGTGTCTCCATGTGGAACTAATTAGTGCTTCCCAGCACCAAAGTAAATATTCCCTGCTTAAATTCCTTCAAAACCATCATGTCCATTGATAATATCAAAAAACACAAAGCAGAGCCTGTAGCAAGTTCTGGGATTGAGTTTGCCATAACACAAGTTGATATTTCTGGTCTCATCCAGTCATTTCAAGAGAAAGTGTTCTGGAACTGGTATGCAATGGACTCAGAAAATCACCGTCATACTGGTTTTGGAGAAAAGCAAACTCTTTTTCTTGGCCAAGTGGATAAATAGTCATGTTTGCAAATATCAATATCCTGTTTGTTTGCCATGATATCTCTAGCTTTCTGCGCAGAAAACACAAATGTGTACATGTTTGGCCTGCAAAGGAAACCAATTAGCATTTCCAGCACAAAACAAAATTTCCTCTACTGAAATTCATTCTAAAACATAAAGTCCATTGATAATATCCAGAAAACACAAACACAAAGGTTGTAGCAAGATCTGGGATTCAGTTAGCCATAACACAAAAGGATAGTTCTGATTTCATCCAGGCATATCCGGACAAAGTGCTGTGGAACTGGTATGCAATGGACTCAGAAAATCACAGTCAAACTGGTTTTGGAGAACAGCAAAGTATTTTCTTAGGCAAGTGCATAAAATGTCATCTACACCAACACAAATATCATGTTTTTTTGCAGCAATTCCTGTAGTTTTCTGCCTAGACAGCACGAATGTGTTGAGTTTGTGTCTCCATGTGGAGCTAATTAGTGCTTCCCAGCACCAAAGAAAATATTCCCTGCTTAAATTCATTCAAAACCATAAAGTGCATTGATAATATCAAAAAACACAAAGCAGAGCCTGTAGCAAGATCTGGGATTGAGTTAGCCATAACACAAGAGGATTTTTCTGGTCTCATCCAGGCATATCCAGACAAAGTGCTGTTAAACTGGTATGCAACGGACTCAGAAAATCACCCTCAAACTGGTTTTGGAGAAAAGCAAACTCTTTTCTTGGCCAAGTGGATAAAAAGTCATGTTTGCAAATATCAATATCCTGTTTGTTTGCAATGATAGCTCTAGCTTTCTGCGTAGAAAACACAAAGGTGAACACGTTTGGCCTGCATATGGAATCACTTAGCATTTCCAGCACAAAACAGAATTTCTTCTACTGAAATTCTTCTAAAACATAAAGTCAATTGATAATATCCAGAAAGCACCATCACAGAGGTTGTAGCAAGATCTGGGACTGAGTTAGCCATAACACAAGAGGACATTTCTGGTCTCATCCAGGCATATCCAGACAAAGTGCTGTGGAATTGGTATAGAATGGACTCAGATAATCATAGTCAAACTGCTTTTGGAGACTAGCAAAGTATTTTCTTAGGCAAGTGCATAAAATGTCATCTACACATACACAAATATCATGTTTCTTTGCAGCAATTGCTGTAGTTTTCTGCCTAGACAGCACAAATGTGTTGAGTTTGTGTCTCCATGTGGAGCTAATTAGTGCTTCCCAGCACCAAAGAAAATATTCCCTGCTTCAATTCATTCAAAACCATAAAGTCCATTGATAATATCAAAAAACACAAAGCAGAGCCTGTAGCAAGATCTGGGATTGAGTTAGCCATAACACAAGAGGATATTTCTGGTCTCATCCAGTCATTTCAAGAGAAAGTGTTCTGGAACTGGTATGCAATGGACTCAGAAAATCACCCTCAAACTGGTTTTGGAGACTAGCAAAGTATTTTCTTAGGCAAGTGCATAAAATGTCATCTACACATACACAAATATCATGTTTCTTTGCAGCAATTGCTGTAGTTCTCTGCCTAGACAGCACGAATGTGTTGAGTTTGTGTCTCCATGTGGAACTAATTAGTGCTTCCCAGCACCAAAGTAAATATTCCCTGCTTCAATTCATTCAAAACCATAACGTCCATTGATAATATCAGAAAACACAAAGCAGAGCCTGTAGCAAGATCTGGGATTGAGTTTGCCATAACACAAGTTGATATTTCTGGTCTCATCCAGTCATTTCAAGAGAAAGTGTTCTGGAACTGGTATGCAATGGACTTAGAAAATCACTCTCAAACTGGTTTTGGAGAAAAGCAAACTCTTTTTCTTGGCCAAGTGGATAAATAGTCATGTTTGCAAATATCAATATCCTGTTTGTTTGCAATGATAGCTCTAGCGTTCTGCGTAGAAAACACAAATGTGTACATGTTTGGCCTGCATATGAAACCCATAGGCATTTCCAGCACAAAAAAAAATTTTCTCTACTGAAATTCATTCTAAAACAAAAAGTCCATTGATAGTATCCAGAAAACACAAACACAAAGGTTGTACCAAGATCGTTGATTCAGTTAGCCATAACATAAGAGGATATTTCTGGTTTCATCCAGGCATATCCAGACAAAGTGCTGTGGAACTGGTATGCAATGGACTCAGAAAATCACAGTCACACTGGTTTTGGAGACTAGCAAAGTATTTTCTTAGGCAAGTGCATAAAATGTCATCTACACCAACACAAATATTAGGTTTCCTTGCAGCAATTGCTGTAGTTTTCTGCCTAGACAGCATGAATGTGTTGAGTTTGTCTCTCCATGTGGAGCTAAATAGTGCTTCCCAGCACCAAACAAAATATTCCCTGCTTAAATTCATTCAAAACCATAAAGTGCATTGATAATTTCAAAAAACACAAAGCAGAGCCTGTAGCAAGATCTGGGATTGAATTAGCCATAACATAAGAGGATAGTTCTGGTTTCATCCAGGCATATCCGGACAACTTGCTGTGGAACTGGTATGCAATGGACTCAGATAATCACAGTCAAACTGGTTTTGGAGAATAGAAAAGTATTTTCTTAGGCAAGTGCATAAAATGTCATCTACACCAACACAAACATCATGTTTCTTTTCAGCAATTGCTGTAGTTTTCTGCCTAGACAGCACGAATGTGTTGAGTTTGTGTCTCCATGTGGAACTAATTAGTGCTTCCCAGCACAAAGTAAATATTCCCTGCTTCAATTCATTCAAAACCATAACGTCAATTGATAATATCAAAAAACACGAAGCTGAGCCTGTAGCAAGATCTGGGATTGAGTTTACCTTAACACAAGTTGATATTTCTGGTCTCATGCAGTCATTTCAAGAGAAAGTGTTCTGGAACTGGTATGCAATGGAATCAGAAAATCACCCTCAAACTGGTTTTGGAGAAAAGCAAACTCTTTTTCTTGGCCTAGAGGATAAATAGTCATGTTTGCAAATATCAATATCCTGTATGTTTGCAATGATAGCTCTAGCTTTCTGGGTAGAAAACACAAATGTGTACATGTTTGGCCTGCATATGAAACCCATAGGCATTTCCAGCACAAAACAAAATTTTCTCTACTGAAATTCATTCTAAAACATAAAGTCCATTGATAATATCCAGAAAACACAAACACAAAGGTTGTAGCAAGATCGTTGATTCAGTTAGCCATAACATAAGAGGATAGTTCTGGTTTCATCCAGGCATATCCAGACAAAGTGCTGTGGAACTGGTATGCAATGGACTCAGAAAATCACAGTCAAACTGGTTTTGGAGAATAGCAAAGTATTTTCTTAGGCAAGTGAATAAAATGTCATCTACACCAACACAAATATTATGTTTCCTTGCAGCAATTGCTGTAGTTTTCTGCCTAGACAGCACGAATGTGTTGAGTTTGTGTCTCCATGTGGAGCTAATTAGTGTTTCCCAGCACCAAAGAAAATATTCCCTGCTTCAATTCATTCAAAACCATAAAGTCCATTGATAATATCAAAAAACACAAAGCAGAGCCTGTAGCAAGATCTGGGATTGAGTTAGCCATAACACAAGAGGATATTTCTGGTCTCATCCAGGAAAATCCAGACAAAGTGCTGTGGAATTGGTATCGAATGGACTCAGATAATCATAGTCAAACTGGTTTTGGAGATTAGCAAAGTATTTTCTTAGGCAAGTGCATAAAATGTCATCTACACATACACAAATATCATGTTTCTTTGCAGCAATTGCTGTAGTTTTCTGCCTAGACAGCACGAATGTGTTGAGTTTGTGTCTCCATGTGGAACTAATTAGTGCTTCCCAGCACCAAAGTAAATATTCCCTGCTTAAATTCATTCAAAACCATAAAGTCCATTGATAATATCAAAAAACACAAAGCAGAGCCTGTAGCAAGTTCTGGGATTGAGTTTGCCATAACACATGTTGATATTTCTGGTCTCATCCAGTCATTTCAAGAGAAAGTGTTCTGGAACTGGTATGCAATGGACTCAGAAAATCACCCTCAAACTGGTTTTGGAGAAAAGCAAACTCTTTGTCTTGGCCAAGTGGATAAATAGTCATGTTTGCAAATATCAATATCCTGTTTGTTTGCAATGATAGCTCTAGCGTTCTGCGTAGAAAACACAAATGTTTACATGTTTGGCCTGCATATGAAACCCATAGGCATTTCCAGCACAAAACAAAATTTTCTCTACTGAAATTCATTCTAAAACATAAAGTCCATTGATAGTATCCAGAAAACACAAACACAAAGGTTGTACCAAGATCGTTGATTCAGATAGCCATAATATAAGATGATAGTTCTGGTTTCATCCAGGCATATCCAGACAAAGTGCTGTGGAACTGGTATGCAATGGACTCAGATAATCACAGTCACACTGGTTTTGGAGAAAAGCAAACTCTTTTTCTTGGCCAAGTGGATAAAAAGTCATGTTTGCAAATATCAATATCCTGTTTGTTTTCAATGATAGCTCTAGCTTTCTGCGTAGAAAACACAAATGTGAACATGTTTGGCCTGCAAAGGAAACCAATTAGCATTTCCAGCACAAAACAAAATTTCCTCTACTGAAATTCATTCTAAAACATAAAGTGCATTGATAATATCCAGAAAACACAAACACAAAGGTTGTAGCAAGATCTGGGATTCAGTTAGCCATAACACAAAAGGATATTTCTGGTTTCATCCAGGCATATCCGGACAAAGTGCTGTGGAACTGGTATGCAATGGACTCAGATAATCACAGTCACACTGGTTTTGGAGACTAGCAAAGTATTTTCTTAGGCAAGTGAATAAAATGTCATCTACACCAACACAAATATTATGTTTCCTTGCAGCAATTGCTGTAGTTTTGTGCCTAGACAGCACGAATGTGTTGAGTTTGTGTCTCCATGTGGAGCTAATTAGTGCTTCCCAGCAGCAAAGAAAATATTCCCTGCTTCAATTCATTCAAAATCATAAAGTTCATTGATAATATCAAAAAACACAAAGCAGAGCCTGTAGCAAGATCTGGGATTCAGTGAGCCATAACACAAGAGGATATTTCTGGTCTAATCCAGGCATATCCAGACAAGTGCTGTGGAATTGGTATCGAATGGACTCAGATAATCATAGTCAAACTGGTTTTGGAGACTAGCAAAGTATTTTCTTAGGCAAGTGCATAAAATGTCATCTACACATACACAAATATCATGTTTGTTTGCAGCAATTGCTGTAGTTTTCTGCCTAGACAGCACGAATGTGTTGAGTTTGTGTCTCCATGTGGAACTAATTAGTGCTTCCCAGCACCAAAGAAAATATTCCCTGCTTAAATTCATTCAAAACCATAACATCCATTGATAATATCAAAAAACACAAAGCAGAGCCTGTAGCAAGATCTGGGATTGAGTTTGCCATAACACAAGTTGATATTTCTGGTCTCATCCAGTCATTTCCAGACAAAGTGTTGTGGAACTGGTATGCAATGGACTCAGAAAATCACCGTCAAACTGGTTTTGGAGAAAAGCAAACTCTTTTTCTTGGCCAAGTGGATAAATAGTCATGTTTGCAAATATCAATATCCTGTTTGTTCGCAATGATAGCTCTAGCTTTCTGCATAGAAATCACAAAGGTGTACATGTTTGGCCTGATATGAAACCCATAGGCATTTCCAGCACAAAACAAAATTTTCTCTACTGAAATTCATTCTAAAACATAAAGTCCATTGATAGTATCCAGAAAACACAAACACAAAGGTTGTACCAAGATCGTTGATTCAGATAGTCATAACATAAGAGGATATTTCTGGTTTCATCCAGGCATATCCAGACAAAGTGCTGTGGAACTGGTATGCAATGGACTCAGATAATCACAGTCAAACTGGTTTTGGAGAATAGCAAAGTATTTTCTTAGGCAAGTGCATAAAATGTCATCTACACCAACACAAATATTATGTTTCCTTGCAGCAATTGCTGTAGTTTTCTGCCTAGACAGCACGAATGTGTTGAGTTTGTCTCTCCATGTGGAGCTAATTAGTGCTTCCCAGCACCAAAGAAAATATTCCCTGCTTAAATTCATTCAAAACCATAAAGTGCATTGATAATATCAAAAAACACAAAGCAGAGCCTGTAGCAAGATCTGGGATTGAGTTAGCCATAACATAAGAGGCTATTTCTGGTTTCATCCAGTCATTTCCATTCAACCTGTTGTGGAACTGGTATGCAATGGACTCAGAAAATCACCCTCAAACTGGTTTTGGAGAAAAGCAAACTCTTTTTCTTGGCCAAGTGGATAAAAAGTCATGTTTGCAAATATCAATATCCTGTTTGTTTGCAATGATAGCTCTAGCTTTCTGCGTAGAAAACACAAATGTGAACACGTTGGGCCTGCATATGGAATCACTTAGCATTTCCAGCACAAAACAGAATTTCTTCTACTGAAATTCATTCTAAAATGTAAAGTCAACTGATAATATCAAAAAACACAAAGCAGAGCCTGTAGCAAGATCTGGGATTGAATTAGCCATAACATGAGAGGATAGTTCTGGTTTCATCCAGGCATATCTGGACAACTTGCTGTGGAACTGGTATGCAATGGACTCAGATAATCACAGTCACACTGGTTTTGGAGACTAGCAAAGTATTTTCTTAGGCAAGTGCATAAAATGTCATCTACACCAACACAAATATCATGTTTCTTTGCAGCAATTGCTGTAGTTTTCTGCCTAGACAGCACGAATGTGTTGAGTTTGTGTCTCCATGTGGAACTAATTAGTGCTTCCCAGCACCAAAGAAAATATTCCCTGCTTAAATGCATTCAAAACCATAACATCCATTGATAATATCAAAAAACACAAAGCAGAGCCTGTAGCAAGATCTGGGATTGAGTTTGCCATAACAAAAGTTGATATTTCTGGTCTCATCCAGTCATTTCCAGACAAAGTGTTGTGGAACTGGTATGCAATGGACTCAGAAAATCACCGTCAAACTGGTTTTGGAGAAAAGCAAACTCTTTTTCTTGGCCAAGTGGATAAATAGTCATGTTTGCAAATATCAATATCCTGTTTGTTTGCAATGATAGCTCTAGCTTTCTGCGTAGAAAACACAAAGGTGTACATGTTTGGCCTGATATGAAACCAATAGGCATTTCCAGCACAAAACAAAATTTTCTCTACTGAAATTCATTCTAAAACATAAAGTCCATTGATAATATCCAGAAAACACAAACACAGAGGTTTAGCAAGATCGTTGATTCAGTTAGCCATAATATAAGAGGATAGTTCTGATTTCATCCAGGCATATCCAGACAAAGTGCTGTGGAACTGGTATGCAATGGTCTCAGATAATCACAGTCACACTGGTTTTGGAGTATAGCAAAGTATTTTCTTAGGCAAGTGCATAAAATGTCATCTACACCAACACAAATATTATGTTTCCTTTCAGCAATTGCTGTACTTTTCTGCCTAGACAACACGAATGTGTTGAGTTTGTGTCTCCATGTGGAAATAATTAGTGCTTCCTAGAACCAAAGAAAATATTCCCTGCTTAAATTCATTCAAAACCATAAAGTGCATTGATAATATCAAAAACACAAAGCAGAGCCTGTAGCAAGATCTGGGATTGAGTTAGCCATAACACAAGAGGATATTTCTGGTTTCATCCAGGCATATCCAGACAAAGTGCTGTGGAACTGGTATGCAAGGGACTGAGATAATCACAGTCAAACTGGTTTTGGAGAACAGCAAAGTATTTTCTTAGGCAAGTGCCTAAAATGTCATCTACACCAACACAAATATTATGTTTCTTTGCAGCAATTGCTGTAGTTTTGTGCCTAGACAGCACGAATGTGTTGAGTTTGTGTCTCCATGTGGAGCTAATTAGTGCTTCCTAGAACCAAAGAAAATATTCCCTGCTTAAATTCATTCAAAACCATAAAGTGCATTGATAATATCAAAAAACATGAAGCAGAGCCTGTAGCAAGATCTGGGATTCAGTTAGCCATAACACAAGAGGCTATTTCTGGTTTCATCCATCATTTCCATTCAACCTGTTGTGGAACTGGTAGGCAATGGACTCAGAAAATCACCCTCAAACTGGTTTTGGAGAAAAGCATACTCTTTTTCTTGGCCAAGTGGATAAAAAGTCATGTTTGCAAATATCAATATCCTGTTTGTTTGCAATGATAGCTCTAGCTTTCTGCGTAGAAAACACAAATGTGAACATGTTTGGCCTTCAAAGGAAACCAATTAGCATTTCCAGCACAAAACAAAATTTCCTCTACTGAAATTTATTCTAAAACATAAAGTCCATTGATAATATCCAGGAAACACAAACACAAAGGTTGTAGCAAGATCTGGGATTCAGTTAGCCATAACACAAAAGGATATTTCTGGTTTCATCCAGGCATATCCGGACAAAGTGCTGTGGAACTGGTATGCAATGGACTCAGATAATCACAGTCACACTGGTTTTGGAGAATAGCAAAGTATTTTCTTAGGTAAGTGCCTAAAATGTCATCTAAACCAACACAAATATTATGTTTCCTTGCAGCAATTGCTGTAGTTTTCCGCCTAGACAGCACGAATGTGTTGAGTTTGTGTCTCCATGTGGAAATAATTAGTGCTTCCCAGCACCAAAGAAAATATTCCCTGCTTAAATTCATTCAAAACCATAAAGTGCATTGATAATATCAAAAAACACAAAGCAGAGCCTGTAGCAAGATCTGGGATTCAGTGAGCCATAACACAAAAGGATATTTCTGGTCTCCTCCATTCATATCCAGACAAAGTGCTGTGGAATTGGTATGCAATGGACTCAGATAATCACAGTCAAACTGGTTTTGGACTAGCAAAGTATTTTCTTAGGCAAGTGCATAAAATGTCATCTACACATACACAAATATCATGTTTCTTTGCAGCAATTGCTGTAGTTTTCTGCCTAGACAGCACGAATGTGTTGAGTTTGTGTCTCCATGTGGAACTAATTAGTGCTTCCCAGCACCAAAGTAAATATTCCCTGCTTAAATTCCTTCAAAACCATCATGTCCATTGATAATATCAAAAAACACAAAGCAGAGCCTGTAGCAAGTTCTGGGATTGAGTTTGCCATAACACAAGTTGATATTTCTGGTCTCATCCAGTCATTTCAAGAGAAAGTGTTCTGGAACTGGTATGCAATGGACTCAGAAAATCACCGTCAAACTGGTTTTGGAGAAAAGCAAACTCTTTTTCTTGGCCAAGTGGATAAATAGTCATGTTTGCAAATATCAATATCCTGTTTGTTTGCCATGATATCTCTAGCTTTCTGCGCAGAAAACACAAATGTGTACATGTTTGGCCTGCAAAGGAAACCAATTAGCATTTCCAGCACAAAACAAAATTTCCTCTACTGAAATTCATTCTAAAACATAAAGTCCATTGATAATATCCAGAAAACACAAACACAAAGGTTGTAGCAAGATCTGGGATTCAGTTAGCCATAACACAAAAGGATAGTTCTGATTTCATCCAGGCATATCCGGACAAAGTGCTGTGGAACTGGTATGCAATGGACTCAGAAAATCACAGTCAAACTGGTTTTGGAGAACAGCAAAGTATTTTCTTAGGCAAGTGCATAAAATGTCATCTACACCAACACAAATATCATGTTTTTTTGCAGCAATTCCTGTAGTTTTCTGCCTAGGCAGCACGAATGTGTTGAGTTTGTGTCTCCATGTGGAGCTAATTAGTGCTTCCCAGCACCAAAGAAAATATTCCCTGCTTAAATTCATTCAAAACCATAAAGTGCATTGATAATATCAAAAAACACAAAGCAGAGCCTGTAGCAAGATCTGGGATTGAGTTAGCCATAACACAAGAGGATTTTTCTGGTCTCATCCAGGCATATCCAGACAAAGTGCTGTTAAACTGGTATGCAACGGACTCAGAAAATCACCGTCAAACTGGTTTTGGAGAAAAGCAAACTCTTTTCTTGGCCAAGTGGATAAAAAGTCATGTTTGCAAATATCAATATCCTGTTTGTTTGCAATGATAGCTCTAGCTTTCTGCGTAGAAA
The DNA here is from genome assembly GCF_033115175.1 of Lepus europaeus. Classification (NCBI taxonomy): domain Eukaryota; kingdom Metazoa; phylum Chordata; class Mammalia; order Lagomorpha; family Leporidae; genus Lepus; species Lepus europaeus. The sequence continues at coordinate 5,942,054 of NW_026909177.1, forward strand.
ACACAAAGGTGAACACGTTTGGCCTGCATATGGAATCACTTAGCATTTCCAGCACAAAACAGAATTTCTTCTACTGAAATTCTTCTAAAACATAAAGTCAATTGATAATATCCAGAAAGCACCATCACAGAGGTTGTAGCAAGATCTGGGACTGAGTTAGCCATAACACAAGAGGACATTTCTGGTCTCATCCAGGCATATCCAGACAAAGTGCTGTGGAATTGGTATCGAATGGACTCAGATAATCATAGTCAAACTGCTTTTGGAGACTAGCAAAGTATTTTCTTAGGCAAGTGCATAAAATGTCATCTACACATACACAAATATCATGTTTCTTTGCAGCAATTGCTGTAGTTTTCTGCCTAGACAGCACGAATGTGTTGAGTTTGTGTCTCCATGTGGAGCTAATTAGTGCTTCCCAGCACCAAAGAAAATATTCCCTGCTTCAATTCATTCAAAACCATAAAGTCCATTGATAATATCAAAAAACACAAAGCAGAGCCTGTAGCAAGATCTGGGATTGAGTTAGCCATAACACAAGAGGATATTTCTGGTCTCATCCAGTCATTTCAAGAGAAAGTGTTCTGGAACTGGTATGCAATGGACTCAGAAAATCACGCTCAAACTGGTTTTGGAGACTAGCAAAGTATTTTCTTAGGCAAGTGCATAAAATGTCATCTACACATACACAAATATCATGTTTCTTTGCAGCAATTGCTGTAGTTCTCTGCCTAGACAGCACGAATGTGTTGAGTTTGTGTCTCCATGTGGAACTAATTAGTGCTTCCCAGCACCAAAGTAAATATTCCCTGCTTCAATTCATTCAAAACCATAACGTCCATTGATAATATCAAAAAACACGAAGCTGAGCCTGTAGCAAGATCTGGGATTGAGTTTACCTTAACACAAGTTGATATTTCTGGTCTCATGCAGTCATTTCAAGAGAAAGTGTTCTGGAACTGGTATGCAATGGACTTAGAAAATCACTCTCAAACTGGTTTTGGAGAAAAGCAAACTCTTTTTCTTGAACAACTGTATAAAATGTCATGTTTGCAAATATCAACATCCTGTTTGTTTGCAATGATAGCTCTAGCGTTCTGCGTAGAAAACACAAATGTGTACATGTTTGGCCTGCATATGAAACCCATAGGCATTTCCAGCACAAAAAAAAATTTTCTCTACTGAAATTCATTCTAAAACAAAAAGTCCATTGATAGTATCCAGAAAACAGAAACACAAAGGTTGTACCAAGATCGTTGATTCAGTTAGCCATAACATAAGAGGATATTTCTGGTTTCATCCAGGCATATCCAGACAAAGTGCTGTGGAACTGGTATGCAATGGACTCAGAAAATCACAGTCACGCTGGTTTTGGAGACTAGCAAAGTATTTTCTTAGGCAAGTGCATAAAATGTCATCTACACCAACACAAATATTAGGTTTCCTTGCAGCAATTGCTGTAGTTTTCTGCCTAGACAGCATGAATGTGTTGAGTTTGTCTCTCCATGTGGAGCTAAATAGTGCTTCCCAGCACCAAACAAAATATTCCCTGCTTAAATTCATTCAAAACCATAAAGTGCATTGATAATTTCAAAAAACACAAAGCAGAGCCTGTAGCAAGATCTGGGATTGAGTTAGCCATAACACAAGAGGCTATTTCTGGTTTCATCCAGTCATTTCCATTCAACCTGTTGTGGAACTGGTAGGCAATGGACTCAGAAAATCACCGTCAAACTGGTTTTGGAGAAAAGCAAACTCTTTTTCTTGGCCAAGTGGATAAAAACTCATGTTTGCAAATATCAATATCCTGTTTGTTTGCAATGATAGCTCTAGCTTTCTGCGTAGAAAACACAAATGTGAACACGTTGGGCCTGCATATGGAATAACTTAGCATTTCCAGCACAAAACAGAATTTCTTCTACTGAAATTCATTCTAAAACGTAAAGTCAACTGATAATATCAAAAAACACAAAGCAGAGCCTGTAGCAAGATCTGGGATTGAATTAGCCATAACATAAGAGGATAGTTCTGGTTTCATCCAGGCATATCCGGACAACTTGCTGTGGAACTGGTATGCAATGGACTCAGATAATCACAGTCAAACTGGTTTTGGAGAATAGAAAAGTATTTTCTTAGGCAAGTGCATAAAATGTCATCTACACCAACACAAACATCATGTTTCTTTGCAGCAATTGCTGTAGTTTTCTGCCTAGACAGCACGAATGTGTTGAGTTTGTGTCTCCATGTGGAACTAATTAGTGCTTCCCAGCACAAAGTAAATATTCCCTGCTTCAATTCATTCAAAACCATAACGTCAATTGATAATATCAAAAAACACGAAGCTGAGCCTGTAGCAAGATCTGGGATTGAGTTTACCTTAACACAAGTTGATATTTCTGGTCTCATGCAGTCATTTCAAGAGAAAGTGTTCTGGAACTGGTATGCAATGGAATCAGAAAATCACCCTCAAACTGGTTTTGGAGAAAAGCAAACTCTTTTTCTTGGCCAAGTGGATAAATAGTCATGTTTGCAAATATCAATATCCTGTATGTTTGCAATGATAGCTCTAGCTTTCTGCGTAGAAAACACAAATGTGTACATGTTTGGCCTGCATATGAAACCCATAGGCATTTCCAGCACAAAACAAAATTTTCTCTACTGAAATTCATTCTAAAACATAAAGTCCATTGATAATATCGAGAAAACACAAACACAAAGGTTGTAGCAAGATCGTTGATTCAGTTAGCCATAACATAAGAGGATAGTTCTGGTTTCATCCAGGCATATCCAGACAAAGTGCTGTGGAACTGGTATGCAATGGACTCAGAAAATCACAGTCAAACTGGTTTTGGAGAATAGCAAAGTATTTTCTTAGGCAAGTGAATAAAATGTCATCTACACCAACACAAATATTATGTTTCCTTGCAGCAATTGCTGTAGTTTTCTGCCTAGACAGCACGAATGTGTTGAGTTTGTGTCTCCATGTGGAGCTAATTAGTGTTTCCCAGCACCAAAGAAAATATTCCCTGCTTCAATTCATTCAAAACCATAAAGTCCATTGATAATATCAAAAAACACAAAGCAGAGCCTGTAGCAAGATCTGGGATTGAGTTAGCCATAACACAAGAGGATATTTCTGGTCTCATCCAGGCATATCCAGACAAAGTGCTGTGGAATTGGTATCGAATGGACTCAGATAATCATAGTCAAACTGGTTTTGGAGACTAGCAAAGTATTTTCTTAGGCAAGTGCATAAAATGTCATCTACACATACACAAATATCTTGTTTCTTTGCAGCAATTGCTGTAGTTTTCTGCCTAGACAGCACGAATGTGTTGAGTTTGTGTCTCCATGTGGAATTAATTAGTGCTTCCCAGCACCAAAGTAAATATTCCCTGCTTAAATTCATTCAAAACCATCACGTCCATTGATAATATCAAAAAACACAAAGCAGAGCCTGTAGCAAGTTCTGGGATTGAGTTTGCCATAACACAAGTTGATATTTCTGGTCTCATCCAGTCATTTCAAGAGAAAGTGTTCTGGAACTGGTATGCAATGGACTCAGAAAATCACCGTCAAACTGGTTTTGGAGAAAAGCAAACTCTTTGTCTTGGCCAAGTGGATAAATAGTCATGTTTGCAAATATCAATATCCTGTTTGTTTGCAATGATAGCTCTAGCGTTCTGCGTAGAAAACACAAATGTGTACATGTTTGGCCTGCATATGAAACCCATAGGCATTTCCAGCACAAAACAAAATTTTCTCTACTGAAATTCATTCTAAAACATAAAGTCCATTGATAGTATCCAGAAAACACAAACACAAAGGTTGTACCAAGATCGTTGATTCAGATAGCCATAATATAAGATGATAGTTCTGGTTTCATCCAGGCATATCCAGACAAAGTGCTGTGGAACTGGTATGCAATGGACTCAGATAATCACAGTCACACTGGTTTTGGAGAAAAGCAAACTCTTTTTCTTGGCCAAGTGGATAAAAAGTCATGTTTGCAAATATCAATATCCTGTTTGTTTTCAATGATAGCTCTAGCTTTCTGCGTAGAAAACACAAATGTGAACATGTTTGGCCTGCAAAGGAAACCAATTAGCATTTCCAGCACAAAACAAAATTTCCTCTACTGAAATTTATTCTAAAACATAAAGTCCATTGATAATATCCAGAAAAAACAAACACAAAGGTTGTAGCAAGATCTGGGATTCAGTTAGCCATAACACAAAAGGATATTTCTGGTTTCATCCAGGCATATCCGGACAAAGTGCTGTGGAACTGGAATGCAATGGACTCAGATAATCACAGTCACACTGGTTTTGGAGACTAGCAAAGTATTTTCTTAGGCAAGTGAATAAAATGTCATCTACACCAACACAAATATTATGTTTCCTTGCAGCAATTGCTGTAGTTTTCTGCCTAGACAGCACGAATGTGTTGAGTTTGTGTCTCCATGTGGAGCTAATTAGTGCTTCCCAGCACCAAAGAAAATATTCCCTGCTTCAATTCATTCAAAACCATAAAGTCCATTGATAATATCAAAAAACACAAAGCAGAGCCTGTAGCAAGATCTGGGATTGAGTTAGCCATAACACAAGAGGATATTTCTGGTCTCATCCAGGCATATCCAGACAAACTGCTGTGGAATTGGTATCGAATGGACTCAGAAAATCACCCTCAAACTGGTTTTGGAGACTAGCAAAGTATTTTCTTAGGCAAGTGCATAAAATGTCATCTACACATACACAAATATCATGTTTCTTTGCAGCAATTGCTGTAGTTTTCTGCCTAGACAGCACGAATGTGTTGAGTTTGTGTCTCCATGTGGAACTAATTAGTGCTTCCCAGCACCAAAGTAAATATTCCCTGCTTAAATTCATTCAAAACCATAACGTCCATAGATAATATCAAAAAACACAAAGCAGAGCCTGTAGCAATTTCTGGGATTGAGTTTGCCATAACACAAGTTGATATTTCTGGTCTCATCCAGTCATTTCAAGAGAAAGTGTTCTGGAACTGGTATGGAATGGACTCAGAAAATCACCGTCAAACTGGTTTTGGAGAAAAGCAAACTCTTTTTCTTGGCCAGGTGGATAAATAGTCATGTTTGCAAATATCAATATCCTGTTTGTTTGCCATGATAGCTCTAGCTTTCTGCATAGAAAACACAAATGTGTACATGTTTGGCCTGCATATGAAACCCATAGGCATTTCCAGCACAAACAAAATTTTCTCTACTGAAATTCATTCTAAAACATAAAGTCCATTGATAATATCCAGAAAACACAAACACAAAGGTTGTACCAAGATCGTTGATTCAGATAGCCATAACATAAGAGGATATTTCTGGTTTCATCCAGGCATATCCAGACAAAGTGCTGTGGAACTGGTATGCAATGGACTCAGAAAATCACAGTCACACTGGTTTTGGAGAAAAGCAAACTCTTTTTCTTGGCCAAGTGGATAAAAACTCATGTTTGCAAATATCAATATCCTGTTTGTTTGCAATGATAGCTCTAGCTTTCTGCGTAGAAAACACAAATGTGAACACGTTGGGCCTGCATATGGAATAACTTAGCATTTCCAGCACAAAACAGAATTTCTTCTACTGAAATTCATTCTAAAACGTAAAGTCAACTGATAATATCAAAAAACACAAAGCAGAGCCTGTAGCAAGATCTGGGATTGAATTAGCCATAACATAAGAGGATAGTTCTGGTTTCATCCAGGCATATCCAGACAAAGTGCTGTGGAACTGGTATGCAATGGACTCAGATAATCACAGTCAAACTGGTTTTGGAGAATCGCAAAGTATTTTCTTAGGCAAGTGCCTAAAATGTCATCTACACCAACACAAATATTATGTTTCCTTTTAGCAATTGCTGTAGATTTCTGCCTAGACAGCACGAATGTGTTGAGTTTGTGTCTCCATGTGGATCTAATTAGTGCTTCCCAGCACCAAAGAAAATATTCCCTGCTTAAATTCATTCAAAACCATAAAGTCCATTGATAATATCAAAAACACAAAGCAGAGCCTGTAGCAAGATCTGGGATTGAGTTAGCCATAACACAAGAGGATATTTCTGGTTTCATCCAGGCATATCCAGACAAAGTGCTGTAGAAGTGGTATGCAACGGACTCAGATAATCACAGTCAAACTGGTTTTGGAGACTAGCAAAGTATTTTCTTAGGCAACTGCCTAAAATGTCATCTACACCAACACAAATATTATGTTTCTTTGAAGCAATTGCTGTAGTTTTGTGCCTAGACAGCACGAATGTGTTGAGTTTGTGTCTCCATGTGGAGCTAATTAGTGCTTCCTAGAACCAAAGAAAATATTCCCTGCTTAAATTCATTCAAAACCATAAAGTGCATTGATAATATCAAAAAACATGAAGCAGAGCCTGTAGCAAGATCTGGGATTCAGTTAGCCATAACACAAGAGGCTATTTCTGGTTTCATCCATCATTTCCATTCAAACTGTTGTGGAACTGGTAGGCAATGGACTCAGAAAATCACCCTCAAACTGGTTTTGGAGAAAAGCAAACTCTTTTTCTTGGCCAAGTGGATAAAAAGTCATGTTTGCAAATATCAATATCCTGTTTGTTTGCAATGATAGCTCTAGCTTTCTGCGTAGAAAACACAAATGTGAACATGTTTGGCCTGCAAAGGAAACCAATTAGCATTTCCAGCAAAAAACAAAATTTCCTCTACTGAAATTTATTCTAAAACATAAAGTCCATTGATAATATCCAGAAAACACAAACACAAAGGTTGTAGCAAGATCTGGGATTCAGTTAGCCATAACACAAAAGGATATTTCTGGTTTCATCCAGGCATATCCGGACAAAGTGCTGTGGAACTGGTATGCAATGGACTCAGATAATCACAGTCACACTGGTTTTGGAGACTAGCAAAGTATTTTCTTAGGCAAGTGAATAAAATGTCATCTACACCAACACAAATATTATGTTTCCTTGCAGCAATTGCTGTAGTTTTGTGCCTAGACAGCACGAATGTGTTGAGTTTGTGTCTCCATGTGGAAATAATTAGTGCTTCCCAGCACCAAAGAAAATATTCCCTGCTTCAATTCATTCAAAATCATAAAGTCCATTGATAATATCAAAAAACACAAAGCAGAGCCTGTAGCAAGATCTGGGATTGAGTTAGCCATAACACAAGAGGATATTTCTGGTCTCATCCAGGCATATCCAGACAAGTGCTGTGGAATTGGTATCGAATGGACTCAGATAATCATAGTCAAACTGGTTTTGGAGACTAGCAAAGTATTTTCTTAGGCAAGTGCATAAAATGTCATCTACACCAACACAAATATCATGTTTGTTTGCAGCAATTGCTGTAGTTTTCTGCCTAGACAGCACGAATGTGTTGAGTTTGTGTCTCCATGTGGAACTAATTAGTGCTTCCTAGAACCAAAGTAAATATTCCCTGCTTAAATTCATTCAAAACCATCACGTCCATTGATAATATCAAAAAACACAAAGCAGAGCCTGTAGCAAGTTCTGGGATTGAGTTTGCCATAACACAAGAGGATATTTCTGGTCTCATCCAGTCATTTCAAGAGAAAGTGTTCTGGAACTGGTATGCAATGGACTCAGAAAATCACCCTCAAACTGGTTTTGGAGAAAAGCAAACTCTTTTTCTTGGCCAAGTGGATAAATAGTCATGTTTGCAAATATCAATATCCTGTTTGTTTGCAATGATAGCTCTAGCGTTCTGCGTAGAAAACACAAATGTGTACATGTTTGGCCTGCATATGAAACCCATAGGCATTTCCAGCACAAAACAAAATTTTCTCTACTGAAATTCATTCTAAAACATAAAGTCCATTGATAGTATCCAGAAAACACAAACACAAAGGTTGTACCAAGATCGTTGGTTCAGATAGCCATAATATAAGAGGATAGTTCTGGTTTCATCCAGGCATATACAGACAAAGTGCTGTGGAACTGGTATGCAATGGACTCAGATAATCACAGTCACACTGGTTTTGGAGACTAGCAAATTATTTTCTTATGCAAGTGCATAAAATGTCATCTACACCAACACAAATATTATGTTTCCTTGCAGCAATTGCTGTTGTTTTCTGCCTAGACAGCACGAATGTGTTGAGTTTGTCTCTCCATGTGGAGCTAATTAGTGCTTCCCAGCACCAAAGAAAATATTCCCTGCTTAAATTCATTCAAAACCATAAAGTGCATTGATAATATCAAAAAACACAAAGCAGAGCCTGTAGCAAGATCTGGGATTGAGTTTGCCATAACACAAGAGGATATTTCTGGTTTCATGCAGTCATTTCCATTCACCATGTTGTGGAACTGGTATGCAATGGACTCAGAAAATCACCGTCAAACTGGTTTTGGAGAAAAGCAAACTCTTTTTCTTGGCCAATTGGATAAAAAGTCATGTTTGCAAATATCAATATCCTGTTTGTTTTCAATGATAGCTCTAGCTTTCTGCGTAGAAAACACAAATGTGAACACGTTGGGCCTGCAAAGGAAACCAATTAGCATTTCCAGCACAAAACAAAATTTCCTCTACTGAAATTCATTCTAAAACATAAAGTCCATTGATAATATCCAGAAAAAACAAACACAAAGGTTGTAGCAAGATCTGGGATTCAGTTAGCCATAACACAAAAGGATATTTCTGGTTTCATCCAGGCATATCCGGACAAAGTGCTGTGGAACTGGAATGCAATGGACTCAGATAATCACAGTCACACTGGTTTTGGAGACTAGCAAAGTATTTTCTTAGGCAAGTGAATAAAATGTCATCTACACCAACACAAATATTATGTTTCCTTGCAGCAATTGCTGTAGTTTTCTGCCTAGACAGCACGAATGTGTTGAGTTTGTGTCTCCATGTGGAGCTAATTAGTGCTTCCCAGCACCTAAGAAAATATTCCCTGCTTCAATTCATTCAAAACCATAAAGTCCATTGATAATATCAAAAAACACAAAGCAGAGCCTGTAGCAAGATCTGGGATTGAGTTAGCCATAACACAAGAGGATATTTCTGGTCTCATCCAGGCATATCCAGACAAAGTGCTGTGGAATTGGTATCGAATGGACTCAGATAATCATAGTCAAACTGGTTTTGGAGACTAGCAAAGTATTTTCTTAGGCAAGTGCATAAAATGTCATCTACACATACACAAATATCATGTTTCTTTGCAGCAATTGCTGTAGTTTTCTGCCTAGAGAGCACGAATGTGTTGAGTTTGTTACTCCATGTGGAACTAATTAGTGCTTCCCAGCACCAAAGTAAATATTCCCTGCTTAAATTCATTCAAAACCATAACGTCTATAGATAATATCAAAAAACACATAGCAGAGCCTGTAGCAAGATCTGGGATTCAGTTAGCCATAACACAAGAGGCTATTTCTGGTTTCATCCATCATTTCCATTCAACCTGTTGTGGAACTGGTAGGCAATGGACTCAGAAAATCACCGTCAAACTGGTTTTGGAGAAAAGCAAACACTTTTCCTTGGCCAAGTGGATAAAAAGTCATGTTTGCAAATATCAATATCCTGTTTGTTTTCAATGATAGCTCTAGCTTTCTGCGTAGAAAACACAAATGTGAACACGTTGGGCCTGCATATGGAATAACTTAGCATTTCCAGCACAAAACAGAATTTCTTCTACTGAAATTCATTCTAAAACGTAAAGTCAACTGATAATATCAAAAAACACAAAGCAGAGCCTGTAGCAAGATCTGGGATTGAATTAGCCATAACATAAGAGGATAGTTCTGGTTTCATCCAGGCATATCCGGACAACTTGCTGTGGAACTGGTATGCAATGGACTCAGATAATCACAGTCAAACTGGTTTTGGAGAATAGCAAAGTATTTTCTTAGGCAAGTGCATAAAATGTCATCTACACCAACACAAACATCATGTTTCTTTGCAGCAATTGCTGTAGTTTTCTGCCTAGACAGCACGAATGTGTTGAGTTTGTGTCTCCATGTGGAACTAATTAGTGCTTCCCAGCACAAAGTAAATATTCCCTGCTTCAATTCATTCAAAACCATAACGTCCATTGATAATATCAAAAAACACGAAGCTGAGCCTGTAGCAAGATCTGGGATTGAGTTTACCTTAACACAAGTTGATATTTCTGGTCTCATCCAGTCATTTCAAGAGAAAGTGTTCTGGAACTGGTATGCAATGGACTCAGAAAATCACCTTCAAACTGGTTTTGGAGAAAAGCAAACTCTTTTTCTTGGCCAAGTGGATAAATAGTCATGTTTGCAAATATCAATATCCTGTTTGTTTGCCATGATATCTCTAGCTTTCTGCGCAGAAAACACAAATGTGTACATGTTTGGCCTGCATATGAAACCCATAGGCATTTCCAGCACAAACAAAATTTTCTCTACTGAAATTCACTCTAAAACATAAAGTCCATTGATAACATCCAGAAAACACAAACACAAAGGTTGTACCAAGATCGTTGATTCAGATAGCCATAACATAAGAGGATATTTCTGGTTTCATCCAGGCATATCCAGACAAAGTGCTGTGGAACTGGTATGCAATGGACTCAGAAAATCACCGTCAAACTGGTTTTGGAGAAAAGCAAACTCTTTTTCTTGGCCAAGTGGATAAAAACTCATGTTTGCAAATATCAATATCCTGTTTGTTTGCAATGATAGCTCTAGCTTTCTGCGTAGAAAACAGAAATGTGAACACGTTGGGCCTGCATATGGAATAACTTAGCATTTCCAGCACAAAACAGAATTTCTTCTACTGAAATTCATTCTAAAACGTAAAGTCAACTGATAATATCAAAAAACACAAAGCAGAGCCTGTAGCAAGATCTGGGATTGAATTAGCCATAACATAAGAGGATAGTTCTGGTTTCATCCAGGCATATCCGGACAACTTGCTGTGGAACTGGTATGCAATGGACTCAGATAATCACAGTCAAACTGGTTTTGGAGAATAGAAAAGTATTTTCTTAGGCAAGTGCCTAAAATGTCATCTACACCAACACAAATATTATGTTTCCTTTTAGCAATTGCTCTAGATTTCTGCCTAGACAGCACGAATGTGTTGAGTTTGTGTCTCCATGTGGAGCTAATTAGTGCTTCCCAGCACCAAAGAAAATATTCCCTGCTTCAATTCATTCAAAACCATAAAGTCCATTGATAATATCAAAAACACAAAGCAGAGCCTGTAGCAAGATCTGGGATTGAGTTAGCCATAACACAAGAGGATATTTCTGGTTTCATCCAGGCATATCCAGACAAAGTGCTGTAGAACTGGTATGCAACGGACTCAGATAATCACAGTCAAACTGGTTTTGGAGACTAGCAAAGTATTTTCTTAGGCAAGTGCCTAAAATGTCATCTACACCAACACAAATATTATGTTTCTTTGAAGCAATTGCTGTAGTTTTGTGCCTAGACAGCACGAATGTGTTGAGTTTGTGTCTCCATGTGGAGCTAATTAGTGCTTCCTAGAACCAAAGAAAATATTCCCTGCTTAAATTCATTCAAAACCATAAAGTGCATTGATAATATCAAAAAACATGAAGCAGAGCCTGTAGCAAGATCTGGGATTCAGTTAGCCATAACACAAGAGGCTATTTCTGGTTTCATCCATCATTTCCATTCAACCTGTTGTGGAACTGGTAGGCAATGGACTCAGAAAATCACCCTCAAACTGGTTTTGGAGAAAAGCAAACTCTTTTTCTTGGCCAAGTGGATAAAAAGTCATGTTTGCAAATATCAATATCCTGTTTGTTTGCAATGATAGCTCTAGCTTTCTGCGTAGAAAACACAAATGTGAACATGTTTGGCCTGCAAAGGAAACCAATTAGCATTTCCAGCACAAAACAAAATTTCCTCTACTGAAATTTATTCTAAAACATAAAGTCCATTGATAATATCCAGAAAACACAAACACAAAGGTTGTAGCAAGATCTGGGATTCAGTTAGCCATAACACAAAATGATATTTCTGGTTTCATCCAGGCATATCCAGACAAGTGCTGTGGAATTGGTATCGAATGGACTCAGATAATCATAGTCAAACTGGTTTTGGAGACTAGCAAAGTATTTTCTTAGGCAAGTGCATAAAATGTCATCTACACATACACAAATATCATGTTTGTTTGCAGCAATTGCTGTAGTTTTCTGCCTAGACAGCACGAATGTGTTGAGTTTGTGTCTCCATGTGGAACTAATTAGTGCTTCCCAGCACCAAAGTAAATATTCCCTGCTTAAATTCATTCAAAACCATCACGTCCATTGATAATATCAAAAAACACAAAGCAGAGCCTGTAGCAAGTTCTGGGATTGAGTTTGCCATAACACAAGTTGATATTTCTGGTCTCATCCAGTCATTTCAAGAGAAAGTGTTCTGGAACTGGTATGCAATGGACTCAGAAAATCACCGTCAAACTGGTTTTGGAGAAAAGCAAACTCTTTTTCTTGGCCAAGTGGATAAAAAGTCATGTTTGCAAATATCAATATCCTGTTTGTTTGCAATGATAGCTCTAGCGTTCTGCGTAGAAAACACAAATGTGTACATGTTTGGCCTGCATATGAAACCCATAGGCATTTCCAGCACAAAACAAAATTTTCTCTACTGAAATTCATTCTAAAACATAAAGTCCATTGATAGTATCCAGAAAACACAAACACAAAGGTTGTACCAAGATCGTTGGTTCAGATAGCCATAATATAAGAGGATAGTTCTGGTTTCATCCAGGCATATACAGACAAAGTGCTGTGGAACTGGTATGCAATGGACTCAGAAAATCACAGTCACACTGGTTTTGGAGACTAGCAAAGTATTTTCTTATGCAAGTGCATAAAATGTCATCTACACCAACACAAATATTATGTTTCCTTGCAGCAATTGCTGTAGTTTTGTGCCTAGACAGCACGAATGTGTTGAGTTTGTCTCTCCATGTGGAGCTAATTAGTGCTTCCCAGCACCAAAGAAAATATTCCCTGCTTAAATTCATTCAAAACCATAAAGTCCATTGATAATATCAAAAAACACAAAGCAGAGCCTGTAGCAAGATCTGGGATTGAGTTTGCCATAACACAAGAGGATATTTCTGGTTTCATGCAGTCATTTCCATTCACCCTGTTGTGGAACTGGTATGCAATGGACTCAGAAAATCACCGTCAAACTGGTTTTGGAGAAAAGCAAACTCTTTTTCTTGGCCAATTGGATAAAAAGTCATGTTTGCAAATATCAATATCCTGTTTGTTTTCAATGATAGCTCTAGCTTTCTGCGTAGAAAACACAAATGTGAACACGTTGGGCCTGCAAAGGAAACCAATTAGCATTTCCAGCACAAAACAAAATTTCCTCTACTGAAATTTATTCTAAAACATAAAGTCCATTGATAATATCCAGAAAAAACAAACACAAAGGTTGTAGCAAGATCTGGGATTCAGTTAGCCATAACACAAAAGGATATTTCTGGTTTCATCCAGGCATATCCGGACAAAGTGCTGTGGAACTGGAATGCAATGGACTCAGATAATCACAGTCACACTGGTTTTGGAGACTAGCAAAGTATTTTCTTAGGCAAGTGAATAAAATGTCATCTACACCAACACAAATATTATGTTTCCTTGCAGCAATTGCTGTAGTTTTCTGCCTAGACAGCAGGAATGTGTTGAGTTTGTGTCTCCATGTGGAGCTAATTAGTGCGTCCCAGCACCTAAGAAAATATTCCCTGCTTCAATTCATTCAAAACCATAAAGTCCATTGATAATATCAAAAAACACAAAGCAGAGCCTGTAGCAAGATCTGGGATTGAGTTAGCCATAACACAAGAGGATATTTCTGGTCTCATCCAGGCATATCCAGACAAAGTGCTGTGGAATTGGTATCGAATGGACTCAGATAATCATAGTCAAACTGGTTTTGGAGACTAGCAAAGTATTTTCTTATGCAAGTGCATAAAATGTCATCTACACATACACAAATATCATGTTTCTTTGCAGCAATTGCTGTAGTTTTCTGCCTAGACAGCACGAATGTGTTGAGTTTGTGTCTCCATGTGGAACTAATTAGTGCTTCCCAGCACCAAAGTAAATATTCCCTGCTTAAATTCATTCAAAACCATAACGTCCATAGATAATATCAAAAAACACAAATCAGAGCCCGTAGCAAGATCTGGGATTCAGTTAGCCATAACACAAGAGGCTATTTCTGGTTTCATCCATCATTTCCATTCAACCTGTTGTGGAACTGGTAGGCAATGGACTCAGAAAATCACCGTCAAACTGGTTTTGGAGAAAAGCAAACTCTTTTCCTTGGCCAAGTGGATAAAAAGTCATGTTTGCAAATATCAATATCCTGTTTGTTTGCAATGATAGCTCTAGCTTTCTGCGTAGAAAACACAAATGTGAACACGTTGGGCCTGCATATGGAATAACTTAGCATTTCCAGCACAAAACAGAATTTCTTCTACTGAAATTCATTCTAAAACGTAAAGTCAACTGATAATATCAAAAAACACAAAGCAGAGCCTGTAGCAAGATCTGGGATTGAATTAGCCATAACATAAGAGGATAGTTCTGGTTTCATCCAGGCATATCCGGACAACTTGCTGTGGAACTGGTATGCAATGGACTCAGATAATCACAGTCAAACTGGTTTTGGAGAATAGAAAAGTATTTTCTTAGGCAAGTGCATAAAATGTCATCTACACCAACACAAACATCATGTTTCTTTGCAGCAATTGCTGTAGTTTTCTGCCTAGACAGCACGAATGTGTTGAGTTTGTGTCTCCATGTGGAACTAATTAGTGCTTCCCAGCACAAAGTAAATATTCCCTGCTTCAATTCATTCAAAACCATAACGTCCATTGATAATATCAAAAAACACGAAGCTGAGCCTGTAGCAAGATCTGGGATTGAGTTTACCTTAACACAAGTTGATATTTCTGGTCTCATCCAGTCATTTCAAGAGAAAGTGTTCTGGAACTGGTATGCAATGGACTCAGAAAATCACCTTCAAACTGGTTTTGGAGAAAAGCAAACTCTTTTTCTTGGCCAAGTGGATAAATAGTCATGTTTGCAAATATCAATATCCTGTTTGTTTGCCATGATATCTCTAGCTTTCTGCGCAGAAAACACAAATGTGTACATGTTTGGCCTGCATATGAAACCCATAGGCATTTCCAGCACAAACAAAATTTTCTCTACTGAAATTCACTCTAAAACATAAAGTCCATTGATAACATCCAGAAAACACAAACACAAAGGTTGTACCAAGATCGTTGATTCAGATAGCCATAACATAAGAGGATATTTCTGGTTTCATCCAGGCATATCCAGACAAAGTGCTGTGGAACTGGTATGCAATGGACTCAGAAAATCACCGTCAAACTGGTTTTGGAGAAAAGCAAACTCTTTTTCTTGACCAAGTGGATAAAAAGTCATGTTTGCAAATATCAATATCCTGTTTGTTTGCAATGATAGCTCTAGCTTTCTGCGTAGAAAACACAAATGTGAACATGTTGGGCCTGCATATGGAATCACTTAGCATTTCCAGGACAAAACAGAATTTCTTCTACTGAAATTCATTCTAAAACGTAAAGTCAACTGATAATATCAAAAAACACAAAGCAGAGCCTGTAGCAAGATCTGGGATTGAATTAGCCATAACATAAGAGGATAGTTCTGGTTTCATCCAGGCATATCTGGACAACTTGCTGTGGAACTGGTATGCAATGGACTCAGATAATCACAGTCAAACTGGTTTTGGAGAATAGCAAAGTATTTTCTTAGGCAAGTGCATAAAATGTCATCTACACCAACACAAATATCATGTTTCTTTGCAGCAATTGCTGTAGTGTTCTGCCTAGACAACACGAATGTGTTGAGTTTGTGTCTCCATGTGGAACTAATTAGTGCTTCCCAGCACCAAAGAAAATATTCCCTGCTTAAATTCATTCAAACCATAACATCCATTGATAATATCAAAAAACACAAAGCAGAGCCTGTAGCAAGATCTGGGATTGAGTTTGCCATAACACAAGTTGATATTTCTGGTCTCATCCAGTCATTTCCAGACAAAGTGTTGTGGAACTGGTATGCAATGGACTCAGAAAATCACCCTCAAACAGGTTTTGGATAAAAGCAAACTCTTTTTCTTGGCCAAGTGGATAAATAGTCATGTTTGCAAATATCAATATCCTGTTTGTTTGCAATGATAGCTCTAGCTTTCTGCGTAGAAAACACAAAGGTGTACATGTTTGGCCTGATATGAAACCAATAGGCATTTCCAGCAGAAAACAAAATTTTCTCTACTGAAATTCATTCTAAAACATAAAGTCCATTGATAATATCCAGAAAACACAAACACAGAGGTTTAGCAAGATCGTTGATTCAGTTAGCCATAACATAAGAGGATAGTTCTGATTTCATCCAGGCATATCCAGACAAAGTGCTGTGGAACTGGTATGCAATGGTCTCAGATAATCACAGTCACACTGGTTTTGGAGTATAGCAAAGTATTTTCTTAGGCAAGTGCATAAAATGTCATCTACACCAACACAAATATTATGTTTCCTTGCAGCAATTGCTGTAGTTTTCTGCCTAGACAACACGAATGTGTTGAGTTTGTGTCTCCATGTGGAACTAATTAGTGCTTCCTAGAACCAAAGAAAATATTCCCTGCTTAAATTCATTCAAAACCATAAAGTGCATTGATAATATCAAAAAACATGAAGCAGAGCCTGTAGCAAGATCTGGGATTCAGTTAGCCATAACACCAGAGGCTATTTCTGGTTTCATCCATCATTTCCATTCAACCTGTTGTGGAACTGGTATGCAATGGACTCAGAAAATCACGGTCAAACTGGTTTTGGAGAAAAGCAAACTCTTTTTCTTGGCCAAGTGGATAAATAGTCATGTTTGCAAATATCAATATCCTGTTTGTTTGCCATGATATCTCTAGCTTTCTGCGTAGAAAACACAAATGTGAACATGTTTGGCCTGCAAAGGAAACCAATTAGCATTTCTAGCACCAAACAAAATTTCCTCTACTGAAATTTATTCTAAAACATAAAGTCCATTGATAATACCCAGAAAACACAAACACAACGGTTGTAGCAAGATCTGGGATTCAGTTAGCCATAACACAAAAGGATATTTCTGGTTTCATCCAGGCATATCCGGACAAAGTGCTGTGGAACTGGTATGCAATGGACTCAGATAATCACAGTCACACTGGTTTTGGAGAATAGCAAAGTATTTTCTTAGGCAAGTGCCTAAAATGTCATCTACACCAACACAAATATTATGTTTCCTTGCAGCAATTGCTGTAGTTTTCCGCCTAGACAGCACGAATGTGTTGAGTTTGTGTCTCCATGTGGAAATAATTAGTGCTTCCCAGCACCAAAGAAAATATTCCCTGCTTAAATTCATTCAAAACCATAAAGTGCATTGATAATATCAAAAAACACAAAGCAGAGCCTGTAGCAAGATCTGGGATTCACTGAGCCATAACACAAGAGGATATTTCTGGTCTCATCCATTCATATCCAGACAAAGTGCTGTGGAATTGGTATCGAATGGACTCAGATAATCATAGTCAAACTGGTTTTGGAGACTAGCAAAGTATTTTCTTAGGCAAGTGCATAAAATGTCATCTACACATACACAAATATCATGTTTCTTTGCAGCAATTGCTGTAGTTTTCTGCCTAGACAGCACGAATGTGTTGAGTTTGTGTCTCCATGTGGAACTAATTAGTGCTTCCCAGCACCAAAGTAAATATTCCCTGCTTAAATTCATTCAAAACCATAACGTCCATTGATAATATCAAAAAACACAAAGCAGAGCCTGTAGCAAGATCTGGGATTGATTTTGCCATAACACAAGTTGATATTTCTGGTCTCATCCAGTCATTTCGAGAGAAAGTGTTCTGGAACTGGTATGCAATGGACACAGAAAATCACCCTCAAACTGGTTTTGGAGAAAAGCAAACTCTTTTTCTTGGCCAAGTGGATAAATAGTCATGTTTGCAAATATCAATATCCTGTTTGTTTGCCATGATATCTCTAGCTTTCTGCGTAGAAAACACAAATGTGTACATGTTTGGCCTGCATATGAAACACATAGGCATTTCCAGCACAAAACAAAATTTTCTCTACTGAAATTCATTCTAAAACATAAAGTCCATTGATAGTATCCAGAAAACACAAACACAAAGGTTGTACCAAGATCGTTGATTCAGATAGCCATAACATAAGAGGATATTTCTGGTTTCATCCAGGCATATCCAGACAAAGTGCTGTGGAACTGGTATGCAATGGACTCAGATAATCACAGTCAAACTGGTTTTGGAGACTAGCAAAGTATTTTCTTATGCAAGTGCATAAAATGTCATCTACACCAACACAAATATTATGTTTCCTTGCAGCAATTGCTGTAGTTTTCTGCCTAGACAGCACGAATGTGTTGAGTTTGTCTCTCCATGTGGAGCTAATTAGTGCTTCCCAGCACCAAAGAAAATATTCCCTGCTTAAATTCGTTCAAAACCATAAAGTGCATTGATAATATCAAAAAACACAAAGCAGAGCCTGTAGCAAGATCTGGGATTGAGTTAGCCATAACACAAGAGGCTATTTCTGGTTTCATCCAGTCATTTCCATTCAACCTGTTGTGGAACTGGTATGCAATGGACTCAGAAAATCACCCTCAAACTGGTTTTGGAGAAAAGCAAACTCTTTTTCTTGGCCAAGTGGATAAAAAGTCATGTTTGCAAATATCAATATCCTGTTTGTTTGCAATGATAGCTCTAGCTTTCTGCGTAGAAAACACAAATGTCAAAACGTTGGGCCTGCAATGGAATCACTTAGCATTTCCAGCACAAAACAGAATTTCTTCTACTGAAATTCATTCTAAAACGTAAAGTCAACTGATAATATCAAAAAACACAAAGCAGAGCCTGTAGCAAGATCTGGGATTGAATTAGCCATAACATAAGAGGATAGTTCTGGTTTCATCCAGGCATATCTGGACAACTTGCTGTGGAACTGGTATGCAATTGACTCAGATAATCACAGTCAAACTGGTTTTGGAGAATAGCAAAGTATTTTCTTAGGCAAGTGCATAAAATGTCATCTACACCAACACAAATATTATGTTTCCTTTTAGCAATTGCTGTAGTTTTCTGCCTAGACAGCACGAATGTGTTGAGTTTGTGTCTCCATGTGGATCTAATTAGTGCTTCCCAGCACAAAAGAAAATATTCCCTGCTTAAATTCACTCAAAACCATAAAGTGCATTGATAATATCAAAAACACAAAGCAGAGCCTGTAGCAAGATCTGGGATTGAGTTAGCCATAACACAAGAGGATATTTCTGGTTTCATTTAGGCATATCCAGACAAAGTGCTGTGGAACTGGTATGCAACGGACTCAGATAATCACAGTCAAACTGGTTTTGGAGATTAGCAAAGTATTTTCTTAGGCAAGTGCCTAAAATGTCATCTACACCAACACAAATATTATGTTTCTTTGCAGCAATTGCTGTAGTTTTCTGGCTAGACAGCACGAATGTGTTGAGTTTGTGTCTCCATGTGGAGCTAATTAGTGCTTCCTAGAACCAAAGAAAATATTCCCTGCTTAAATTCATTCAAAACCATAAAATGCATTGATAATATCAAAAAACACAAAGCAGAGCCTGTAGCAAGATCTGGGATTCAGTTAGCCATAACACAAGAGGCTATTTCTGGTTTCATCCATCATTTCCATTCAACCTGTTGTGGAACTGGTAGGCAATGGACTCAGAAAATCACCCTCAAACTGGTTTTGGAGAAAAGCAAACTCTTTTTCTTGGCCAAGTGGATAAAAAGTCATGTTTGCAAATATCAATATCCTGTTTCTTTGCAATGATAGCTCTAGCTTTCTGCGTAGAAAACACAAATGTGAACATGTTTGGCCTGCAAAGGAAACCAATTAGCATTTCCAGCACAAAACAAAATTTCCTCTATTGAAATTCATTCTAAAACATAAAGTCCATTGATAATATCCAGAAAACACAAACACAAAGTTTGTAGCAAGATCTGGGATTGAGTTTGCCATAACACAAGAGGCTATTTCTGGTTTCATCCATCATTTCCATTCAACCTGTTGTGGAACTGGTAGGCAATGGACTCAGAAAATCACCCTCAAACTGGTTTTGGAGAAAAGCAAACTCTTTTTCTTGGCCAAGTGGATAAAAAGTCATGTTTACAAATATCAATATCCTGTTTGTTTGCAATGATAGCTCTAGCTTTCTGCATAGAAAACACAAATGTGAACATGTTTGGCCTGCAAAGGAAACCAATTAGCATTTCCAACACAAAACAAAATTTCCTCTACTGAAATTCATTCTAAAACATAAAGTCCATTGATAATATCCAGAAAACACAAACACAAAGGTTGTAGGAAGGTCTGGGATTCAGTTAGCCATAACACAAAAGGATATTTCTGGTTTCATCCAGGCATATCCGGACAAAGTGCTGTGGAACTGGTATGCAATGGACTCAGATAATCACAGTCACACTGGTTTTGGAGAATAGCAAAGTATTTTCTTAGGCAAGTGCCTAAAATGTCATCTACACCAACACAAATATTATGTTTCCTTGCAGCAATTGCTGTAGTTTTCTGCCTAGACAGCACGAATGTGTTGAGTTTGTCTCTCCATGTGGAGCTAATTAGTGCTTCCCAGCACCAAAGAAAATATTCCCTGCTTAAATTCGTTCAAAACCATAAAGTCCATTGATAATATCAAAAAACACAAAGCAGAGCCTGCAGCAAGATCTGGGATTGAGTTAGCCATAACAGAAGAGGCTATTTCTGGTTTCATCCAGTCATTTCCATTCACACTGTTGTGGAACTGGTATGCAATGGACTCAGAAAATCACCGTCAAACTGGTTTTGGAGAAAAGCAAACTCTTTTTCTTGGCCAAGTGGATAAAAAGTCATGTTTGCAAATATCAATATCCTGTTTGTTTGCAATGATAGCTCTAGCTTTGTGCCTAGAAAACACAAATGTGTACATGTTTGGCCTGCATATGAAACCCATAGGTATTTCCAGCACAAACAAAATTTTCTCTACTGAAATTCATTCTAAAACATAAAGTCCATTGATAGTATCCAGAAAACACAAACACAAAGGTTGTACCAAGATCGTTGATTCAGATAGCCATAACATAAGAGGATATTTCTGGTTTCATCCAGGCATATCCAGACACAGTGCTGTGGAACTGGTATGCAATGGACTCAGATAATCACAGTCAAACTGCTTTTGGAGAAGAGCAAAGTATTTTCTTAGGGAAGTGCATAAAATGTCATCTACACCAACACAAATATTATGTTTCCTTGCAGGAATTGCTGTAGTTTTCTGCCTAGACAGCACGAATGTGTTGAGTTTGTGTCTCCATGTGGAGCTAATTAGTGCTTCCCAGCACCAAAGAAAATATTCCCTGCTTAAATTCGTTCAAAACCATAAAGTGCATTGATAATATCAAAAAACACAAAGCAGAGCCTGTAGCAAGATCTGGGATTGAGTTAGCCATAACACAAGAGGCTATTTCTGGTTTCATGCAGTCATTTCCATTCACCCTGTTGTGGAACTGGTATGCAATGGACTCAGAAAATCACCGTCAAACTGGTTTTGGAGAAAAGCAAACTCTTTTTCTTGGCCAAGTGGATAAAAAGTCATGTTTGCAAATATCAATATCCTGTTTGTTTGCAATGATAGCTCTAGCTTTCTGCGTAGAAAACACAAATGTGAACACGTTGGGCCTGCATATGGAATCACTTAGCATTTCCAGCACAAAACAGAATTTCTTCTACTGAAATTCATTCTAAAATGTAAAGTCAACTGATAATATCAAAAAACACAAAGCAGAGCCTGTAGCAAGATCTGGGATTGAATTAGCCATAACATAAGAGGATAGTTCTGGTTTCATCCAGGCATATCCGGACAACTTGCTGTGGAACTGGTATGCAATGGACTCAGATAATCACAGTCAAACTGGTTTTGGAGAATAGCAAAGTATTTTCTTAGGCAAGTGCATAAAATGTGATCTACACCAACACAAATATTATGTTTCCTTTAGGCAATATCTGTAGTTTTCTGCCTAGACAGCACGAATGTGTTGAGTTTGTGTCTCCATGTGGATCTAATTAGTGCTTCCCAGCACCAAAGAAAATATTCCCTGCTTCAATTCATTCAAAACCATAAAGTCCATTGATAATATCAAAAACACAAAGCAGAGCCTGTAGCAAGATCTGGGATTGAGTTAGCCAAAACACAAGAGGATATTTCTGGTTTCATCCAGGCATATCCAGACAAAGTGCTGTGGAACTGGTATGCAACGGACTCAGATAATCACAGTCAAACTGGTTTTGGAGACTAGCAAAGTATTTTCTTAGGCAAGTGCCTAAAATGTCATCTACACCAACACAAATATTATGTTTCTTTGAAGCAATTGCTGTAGTTTTGTGCCTAGACAGCACGAATGTGTTGAGTTTGTGTCTCCATGTGGAGCTAATTAGTGCTTCCTAGAACCAAAGAAAATATTCCCTGCTTAAATTCATTCAAAACCATAAAGTGCATTGATAATATCAAAAAACATGAAGCAGAGCCTGTAGCAAGATCTGGGATTCAGTTAGCCATAACACAAGAGGCTATTTCTGGTTTCATCCATCATTTCCATTCAACCTGTTGTGGAACTGGTAGGCAATGGACTCAGAAAATCACCGTCAAACTGGTTTTGGAGAAAAGCAAACTCTTTTCCTTGGCCAAGTGGATAAAAAGTCATGTTTGCAAATATCAATATCCTGTTTGTTTGCAATGATAGCTCTAGCTTTCTGCGTAGAAAACACAAATGTGAACATGTTTGGCCTGCAAAGGAAACCAATTAGCATTTCCAGCACAAAACAAAATTTCCTCTACTGAAATTTATTCTAAAACATAAAGTCCATTGATAATATCCAGAAAGCACCATCACAGAGTTTGTAGCAAGATCTGGGATTCAGTTAGCCATAACACAAAAGGATATTTCTGGTTTAATCCAGGCATATCCGGACAAAGTGCTGTGGAACTGGAATGCAATGGACTCACATAATCACAGTCACACTGGTTTTGGAGACTAGCAAAGTATTTTCTTAGGCAAGTGAATAAAATGTCATCTACACCAACACAAATATTATGTTTCCTTGCAGCAATTGCTGTAGTTTTGTGCCTGGACAGCACGAATGTGTTGAGTTTGTGTCTCCATGTGGAAATAATTAGTGCTTCCCAGCACCATAGAAAATATTCCCTGCTTCAATTCATTCAAAATCATAAAGTCCATTGATAATATCAAAAAACACAAAGCAGAGCCTGTAGCAAGATCTGGGATTGAGTTAGCCATAACAAAAGAGGATATTTCTGGTCTCATCCAGGCATATCCAGACAAGTGCTGTGGAATTGGTATCGAATGGACTCAGATAATCATAGTCAAACTGGTTTTGGAGACTAGCAAAGTATTTTCTTAGGCAAGTGCATAAAATGTCATCTACACCAACACAAATATCATGTTTCGTTGCAGCAATTGCTGTAGTTTTCTGCCTAGACAGCACGAATGTGTTGAGTTTGTGTCTCCATGTGGAAATAATTAGTGCTTCCCAGCACCAAAGTAAATATTCCCTGCTTAAATTCCTTCAAAACCATCATGTCCATTGATAATATCAAAAAACACAAAGCAGAGCCTGTAGCAAGTTCTGGGATTGAGTTTGCCATAACACAAGTTGATATTTCTGGTCTCATCCAGTCATTTCAAGAGAAAGTGTTCTGGAACTGGTATGCAATGGACTCAGAAAATCACCGTCAAACTGGTTTTGGAGAAAAGCAAACTCTTTTTCTTGGCCAAGTGGATAAATAGTCATGTTTGCAAATATCAGTATCCTGTTTGTTTGCAATGATAGCTCTAGCTTTCTGCATAGAAAACACAAATGTGTACATGTTTGGCCTGCATATGAAACCAATAGGCATTTCCAGCACAAAACAAAATTTTCTCTACTGAAATTCATTCTAAAACATAAAGTCCATTGATAGTATCCAGAAAACACAAACACAAAGGTTGTACCAAGATCGTTGATTCAGTTAGCCATAACATAAGAGGATATTTCTGGTTTCATCCAGGCATATCCAGACACAGTGCTGTGGAACTGGTATGCAATGGACTCAGATAATCACAGTCAAACTGGTTTTGGAGAAAAGCAAACTCTTTTTCTTGACCAAGTGGATAAAAAGTCATGTTTGCAAATATCAATATCCTGTTTGTTTGCAATGATAGCTCTAGCTTTCTGCGTAGAAAACACAAATGTGAACATGTTGGGCCTGCATATGGAATCACTTAGCATTTCCAGGACAAAACAGAATTTCTTCTACTGAAATTCATTCTAAAACGTAAAGTCAACTGATAATATCAAAAAACACAAAGCAGAGCCTGTAGCAAGATCTGGGATTGAATTAGCCATAACATAAGAGGATAGTTCTGGTTTCATCCAGGCATATCTGGACAACTTGCTGTGGAGCTGGTATGCAATGGACTCAGATAATCACAGTCAAACTGGTTTTGGAGAATAGCAAAGTATTTTCTTAGGCAAGTGCATAAAATGTCATCTACACCAACACAAATATCATGTTTCTTTGCAGCAATTGCTGTAGTGTTCTGCCTAGACAACACGAATGTGTTGAGTTTGTGTCTCCATGTGGAACTAATTAGTGCTTCCCAGCACCAAAGAAAATATTCCCTGTTTAAATTCGTTCAAAACCATAAAGTTCATTGATAATATTAAAAAACACAAAGCAGAGCCTGTAGCAAGATCTGGGATTGAGTTAGCCATAACACAAGAGGCTATTTCTGGTTTCATCCAGTCATTTCCATTCAAACTGTTGTGGAACTGGTATGCAATGGACTCAGATAATCACAGTCAAACTGGTTTTGGAGAAAAGCAAACTCTTTTTCTTGACCAAGTGGATAAAAAGTCATGTTTGCAAATATCAATATCCTGTTTGTTTGCAATGATAGCTCTAGCTTTCTGCGTAGAAAACACAAATGTGAACATGTTGGGCCTGCATATGGAATCACTTAGCATTTCCAGGACAAAACAGAATTTCTTCTACTGAAATTCATTCTAAAACGTAAAGTCAACTGATAATATCAAAAAACACAAAGCAGAGCCTGTAGCAAGATCTGGGATTGAATTAGCCATAACATAAGAGGATAGTTCTGGTTTCATCCAGGCATATCTGGACAACTTGCTGTGGAGCTGGTATGCAATGGACTCAGATAATCACAGTCAAACTGGTTTTGGAGAATAGCAAAGTATTTTCTTAGGCAAGTGCCTAAAATGTCATCTACACCAACACAAATATCATGTTTCTTTGCAGCAATTGCTGTAGTGTTCTGCCTAGACAACACGAATGTGTTGAGTTTGTGTCTCCATGTGGAACTAATTAGTGCTTCCCAGCACCAAAGAAAATATTCCCTGCTTAAATTCGTTCAAAACCATAAAGTTCATTGATAATATTAAAAAACACAAAGCAGAGCCTGTAGCAAGATCTGGGATTGAGTTAGCCATAACACAAGAGGCTATTTCTGGTTTCATCCAGTCATATCCAGACAAAGTGCTGTGGAACTGGTATGCAATGGACTCAGAAAATCACCGTCAAACTGGTTTTGGAGAAAAGCAAACTCTTTTTCTTGACCAAGTGGATAAAAAGTCATGTTTGCAAATATCAATATCCTGTTTGTTTGCAATGATAGCTCTAGCTTTCTGCGTAGAAAACACAAATGTGAACACGTTGGGCCTGCATATGGAATCACTTAGCATTTCCAGCACAAAACAGAATTTCTTCTACTGAAATTCATTCTAAAACGTAAAGTCAACTGATAATATCAAAAAACACAAAGCAGAGCCTGTAGCAAGATCTGGGATTGAATTAGCCATAACATAAGAGGATAGTTCTGGTTTCATCCGGGCATATCTGGACAACTTGCTGTGGAACTGGTATGCAATGGACTCAGATAATCACAGTCAAACTGGTTTTGGAGAATAGCAAAGTATTTTCTTAGGCAAGTGCATAAAATGTCATCTACACCAACACAAATATCATGTTTCTTTGCAGCAATTGCTGTAGTGTTCTGCCTAGACAACACGAATGTGTTGAGTTTGTGTCTCCATGTGGAACTAATTAGTGCTTCCCAGCACCAAAGAAAATATTCCCTGCTTAAATTCATTCAAAACCATAACATCCATTGATAATATCAAAAAACACAAAGCAGAGCCTGTAGCAAGATCTGGGATTGAGTTTGCCATAACACAAGTTGATATTTCTGGTCTCATCCAGTCATTTCCAGACAAAGTGTTGTGGAACTGGTATGCAATGGACTCAGAAAATCACCCTCAAACAGGTTTTGGATAAAAGCAAACTCTTTTTCTTGGCCAAGTGGATAAATAGTCATGTTTGCAAATATCAATATCCTGTTTGTTTGCAATGATAGCTCCAGCTTTCTGCATAGAAAACACAAAGGTGTACAAGTTTGGCCTGATATGAAACCAATAGGCATTTCCAGCAGAAAACAAAATTTTCTCTACTGAAATTCATTCTAAAACATAAAGTCCATTGATAATATCCAGAAAACACAAACACAGAGGTTTAGCAAGATCGTTGATTCAGTTAGCCATAACATAAGAGGATAGTTCTGATTTCATCCAGGCATATCCAGACAAAGTGCTGTGGAACTGGTATGCAATGGTCTCAGATAATCACAGTCACACTGGTTTTGGAGTATAGCAAAGTATTTTCTTAGGCAAGTGCATAAAATGTCATCTACACCAACACAAATATTATGTTTCCTTTTAGCAATTGCTGTAGTTTTCTGCCTAGACAACACGAATGTGTTGAGTTTGTGTCTCCATGTGGAACTAATTAGTGCTTCCTAGAACCAAAGAAAATATTCCCTGCTTAAATTCATTCAAAACCATAAAGTGCATTGATAATATCAAAAACACAAAGCAGAGCCTGTAGCAAGATCTGGGATTGAGTTAGCCATAACACAAGAGGATATTTCTGGTTTCATCCAGGCATATCCAGACAAAGTGCTGTGGAACTGGTATGCAAGGGACTGAGATAATCACAGTCAAACTGGTTTTGGAGACTAGCAAAGTATTTTCTTAGGCAAGTGCCTAAAATGTCATCTACACCAACACAAATATTATGTTTCTTTGCAGCAATTGCTGTAGTTTTCTGGCTAGACAGCACGAATGTGTTGAGTTTGTGTCTCCATGTGGAGCTAATTAGTGCTTCCTAGAACCAAAGAAAATATTCCCTGCTTAAATTCATTCAAAACCATAAAGTGCATTGATAATATCAAAAAACATGAAGCAGAGCCTGTAGCAAGATCTGGGATTCAGTTAGCCATAACACCAGAGGCTATTTCTGGTTTCATCCATCATTTCCATTCAACCTGTTGTGGAACTGGTATGCAATGGACTCAGAAAATCACGGTCAAACTGGTTTTGGAGAAAAGCAAACTCTTTTTCTTGGCCAAGTGGATAAATAGTCATGTTTGCAAATATCAATATCCTGTTTGTTTGCCATGATATCTCTAGCTTTCTGCGTAGAAAACACAAATGTGAACATGTTTGGCCTGCAAAGGAAACCAATTAGCATTTCTAGCACCAAACAAAATTTCCTCTACTGAAATTTATTCTAAAACATAAAGTCCATTGATAATACCCAGAAAACACAAACACAACGGTTGTAGCAAGATCTGGGATTCAGTTAGCCATAACACAAAAGGATATTTCTGGTTTCATCCAGGCATATCCGGACAAAGTGCTGTGGAACTGGTATGCAATGGACTCAGATAATCACAGTCACACTGGTTTTGGAGAATAGCAAAGTATTTTCTTAGGCAAGTGCCTAAAATGTCATCTACACCAACACAAATATTATGTTTCCTTGCAGCAATTGCTGTAGTTTTCCGCCTAGACAGCACGAATGTGTTGAGTTTGTGTCTCCATGTGGAAATAATTAGTGCTTCCCAGCACCAAAGAAAATATTCCCTGCTTAAATTCATTCAAAACCATAAAGTGCATTGATAATATCAAAAAACACAAAGCAGAGCCTGTAGCAAGATCTGGGATTCACTGAGCCATAACACAAGAGGATATTTCTGGTCTCATCCATTCATATCCAGACAAAGTGCTGTGGAATTGGTATCGAATGGACTCAGATAATCATAGTCAAACTGGTTTTGGAGACTAGCAAAGTATTTTCTTAGGCAAGTGCATAAAATGTCATCTACACATACACAAATATCATGTTTCTTTGCAGCAATTGCTGTAGTTTTCTGCCTAGACAGCACGAATGTGTTGAGTTTGTGTCTCCATGTGGAACTAATTAGTGCTTCCCAGCACCAAAGTAAATATTCCCTGCTTAAATTCATTCAAAACCATAACGTCCATTGATAATATCAAAAAACACAAAGCAGAGCCTGTAGCAAGATCTGGGATTGATTTTGCCATAACACAAGTTGATATTTCTGGTCTCATCCAGTCATTTCGAGAGAAAGTGTTCTGGAACTGGTATGCAATGGACACAGAAAATCACCCTCAAACTGGTTTTGGAGAAAAGCAAACTCTTTTTCTTGGCCAAGTGGATAAATAGTCATGTTTGCAAATATCAATATCCTGTTTGTTTGCCATGATATCTCTAGCTTTCTGCGTAGAAAACACAAATGTGTACATGTTTGGCCTGCATATGAAACACATAGGCATTTCCAGCACAAAACAAAATTTTCTCTACTGAAATTCATTCTAAAACATAAAGTCCATTGATAGTATCCAGAAAACACAAACACAAAGGTTGTACCAAGATCGTTGATTCAGTTAGCCATAACATAAGAGGATATTTCTGGTTTCATCCAGGCATATCCAGACAAAGTGCTGTGGAACTGGTATGCAATGGACTCAGATAATCACAGTCAAACTGGTTTTGGAGACTAGCAAAGTATTTTCTTATGCAAGTGCATAAAATGTCATCTACACCAACACAAATATTATGTTTCCTTGCAGCAATTGCTGTAGTTTTCTGCCTAGACAGCACGAATGTGTTGAGTTTGTCTCTCCATGTGGAGCTAATTAGTGCTTCCCAGCACCAAAGAAAATATTCCCTGCTTAAATTCGTTCAAAACCATAAAGTGCATTGATAATATCAAAAAACACAAAGCAGAGCCTGTAGCAAGATCTGGGATTGAGTTAGCCATAACACAAGAGGCTATTTCTGGTTTCATCCAGTCATTTCCATTCAACCTGTTGTGGAACTGGTATGCAATGGACTCAGAAAATCACCCTCAAACTGGTTTTGGAGAAAAGCAAACTCTTTTTCTTGGCCAAGTGGATAAAAAGTCATGTTTGCAAATATCAATATCCTGTTTGTTTGCAATGATAGCTCTAGCTTTCTGCGTAGAAAACACAAATGTCAAAACGTTGGGCCTGCAATGGAATCACTTAGCATTTCCAGCACAAAACAGAATTTCTTCTACTGAAATTCATTCTAAAACGTAAAGTCAACTGATAATATCAAAAAACACAAAGCAGAGCCTGTAGCAAGATCTGGGATTGAATTAGCCATAACATAAGAGGATAGTTCTGGTTTCATCCAGGCATATCTGGACAACTTGCTGTGGAACTGGTATGCAATTGACTCAGATAATCACAGTCAAACTGGTTTTGGAGAATAGCAAAGTATTTTCTTAGGCAAGTGCATAAAATGTCATCTACACCAACACAAATATTATGTTTCCTTTTAGCAATTGCTGTAGTTTTCTGCCTAGACAGCACGAATGTGTTGAGTTTGTGTCTCCATGTGGATCTAATTAGTGCTTCCCAGCACAAAAGAAAATATTCCCTGCTTAAATTCACTCAAAACCATAAAGTGCATTGATAATATCAAAAACACAAAGCAGAGCCTGTAGCAAGATCTGGGATTGAGTTAGCCATAACACAAGAGGATATTTCTGGTTTCATCCAGGCATATCCAGACAAAGTGCTGTGGAACTGGTATGCAACGGACTCAGATAATCACAGTCAAACTGGTTTTGGAGATTAGCAAAGTATTTTCTTAGGCAAGTGCCTAAAATGTCATCTACACCAACACAAATATTATGTTTCTTTGCAGCAATTGCTGTAGTTTTCTGGCTAGACAGCACGAATGTGTTGAGTTTGTGTCTCCATGTGGAGCTAATTAGTGCTTCCTAGAACCAAAGAAAATATTCCCTGCTTAAATTCATTCAAAACCATAAAGTGCATTGATAATATCAAAAAACACAAAGCAGAGCCTGTAGCAAGATCTGGGATTCAGTTAGCCATAACACAAGAGGCTATTTCTGGTTTCATCCATCATTTCCATTCAACCTGTTGTGGAACTGGTAGGCAATGGACTCAGAAAATCACCCTCAAACTGGTTTTGGAGAAAAGCAAACTCTTTTTCTTGGCCAAGTGGATAAAAAGTCATGTTTGCAAATATCAATATCCTGTTTGTTTGCAATGATAGCTCTAGCTTTCTGCGTAGAAAACACAAATGTGAACATGTTTGGCCTGCAAAGGAAACCAATTAGCATTTCCAGCACAAAACAAAATTTCCTCTATTGAAATTCATTCTAAAACATAAAGTCCATTGATAATATCCAGAAAACACAAACACAAAGGTTGTAGCAAGATCTGGGATTGAGTTTGCCATAACACAAGAGGCTATTTCTGGTTTCATCCATCATTTCCATTCAACCTGTTGTGGAACTGGTAGGCAATGGACTCAGAAAATCACCCTCAAACTGGTTTTGGAGAAAAGCAAACTCTTTTTCTTGGCCAAGTGGATAAAAAGTCATGTTTACAAATATCAATATCCTGTTTGTTTGCAATGATAGCTCTAGCTTTCTGCGTAGAAAACACAAATGTGAACATGTTTGGCCTGCAAAGGAAACCAATTAGCATTTCCAACACAAAACAAAATTTCCTCTACTGAAATTCATTCTAAAACATAAAGTCCATTGATAATATCCAGAAAACACAAACACAAAGGTTGTAGGAAGGTCTGGGATTCAGTTAGCCATAACACAAAAGGATATTTCTGGTTTCATCCAGGCATATCCGGACAAAGTGCTGTGGAACTGGTATGCAATGGACTCAGATAATCACAGTCACACTGGTTTTGGAGAATAGCAAAGTATTTTCTTAGGCAAGTGCCTAAAATGTCATCTACACCAACACAAATATTATGTTTCCTTGCAGCAATTGCTGTAGTTTTCTGCCTAGACAGCACGAATGTGTTGAGTTTGTCTCTCCATGTGGAGCTAATTAGTGCTTCCCAGCACCAAAGAAAATATTCCCTGCTTAAATTCGTTCAAAACCATAAAGTCCATTGATAATATCAAAAAACACAAAGCAGAGCCTGTAGCAAGATCTGGGATTGAGTTAGCCATAACAGAAGAGGCTATTTCTGGTTTCATCCAGTCATTTCCATTCACACTGTTGTGGAACTGGTATGCAATGGACTCAGAAAATCACCGTCAAACTGGTTTTGGAGAAAAGCAAACTCTTTTTCTTGGCCAAGTGGATAAAAAGTCATGTTTGCAAATATCAATATCCTGTTTGTTTGCAATGATAGCTCTAGCTTTGTGCCTAGAAAACACAAATGTGTACATGTTTGGCCTGCATATGAAACCAATAGGCATTTCCAGCAGAAAACAAAATTTTCTCTACTGAAATTCATTCTAAAACATAAAGTCCATTGAAAATATCCAGAAAACACAAACACAAAGGTTGTACCAAGATCGTTGTTTCAGTTAGCCATAACATAAGAGGATAGTTCTGATTTCATCCAGGCATATCCAGACAAAGTGCTGTGGAACTGGTATGCAATGGACTCAGATAATCACAGTCAATCTGATTTTGGAGACTAGCAAAGTATTTTCTTAGGCAAGTGCCTAAAATGTCATCTACACCAACACAAATATTATGTTTCCTTGCAGCAATTGCTGTAGTTTTCTGCCTAGACAGCACGAATGTGTTGAGTTTGTGTCTCCATGTGGATCTAATTAGTGCTTCCCAGCACCAAAGAAAATATTCCCTGCTTAAATTCATTCAAAACCATAAAGTGCATTGATAATATCAAAAACACAAAGCAGAGCCTGTAGCAAGATCTGGGATTGAGTTAGCCATAACACAAGAGGATATTTCTGGTCTCATCCAGGCTTATCCAGACAAAGTGCTGTGGAACTGGTATGCAATGGTCTCAGATAATCTCAGTCAAACTGGTTTTGGAGACTAGCAAAGTATTTCCTTAGGCAAGTGCATAAAATGTCATCTACACCAACACAAATATTATGTTTCCTTGCAGCAATTGCTGTAGTTTTCTGCCAAGACAGCACGAATGTGTTGAGTTTGTGTCTCCATGTGGAACTAATTAGTGCTTCCTAGAACCAAAGAAAATATTCCCTGCTTAAATTCATTCAAAATCATAAAGTCCATTGATAATATCAAAAAACACAAAGCAGAGCCTGTAGCAAGATCTGGGATTGAGTTTGCCATAACACAAGTTGATATTTCTGGTCTCATCCAGTCATTTCCATTCAACCTGTTGTGGAACTGGTATGCAATGGACTCAGAAAATCACCGTCAAACTGGTTTTGGAGAAAAGCAAACTCTTTTTCTTGGCCAAGTGGATAAAAAGTCATGTTTGCAAATATCAATATCCTGTTTGTTTGCAATGATAGCTCTAGCTTTCTGCGTAGAAAACACAAAGGTGAACACGTTGGGCCTGCATATGGAATCACTTAGCATTTCCAGCACAAAACAGAATTTCTTCTACTGAAATTCATTCTAAAACGTAAAGTCCATTGATAATATCCAGAAAGCACCATCACAGAGTTTGTAGCAAGATCTGGGATTGAGTTAGCCATAACACAAGAGGCTATTTCTGTTCTCATCCAGGCATATCCAGACAAAGTGCTGTGGAACTGGTATGCAATGGACTCAGATAATCACAGTCAAACTGGTTTTGGAGAATAGCAAAGTATTTTCTTAGGCAAGTGCATAAAATGTCATCTACACCAACACAAATATCATGTTTCTTTGCAGCAATTGCTGTAGTTTTCTGCCTAGACAGCACGAATGTGTTGAGTTTGTGTCTCCATGTGGAGCTAATTAGTGCTTCCCAGCACCAAAGAAA
The DNA here is from genome assembly GCF_033115175.1 of Lepus europaeus. Taxonomy (NCBI): domain Eukaryota; kingdom Metazoa; phylum Chordata; class Mammalia; order Lagomorpha; family Leporidae; genus Lepus; species Lepus europaeus. The sequence goes on from NW_026909177.1 coordinate 5,975,349, forward strand.
ATATTCCCTGCTTAAATTCATTCAAAACCATAAAGTGCATTGATAATATCAAAAAACACAAAGCAGAGCCTGTAGCAAGATCTGGGATTCAGTGAGCCATAACACAAGAGGATATTTCTGGTCTCATCCATTCATATCCAGACAAAGTGCTGTGGAATTGGTATCGAATGGACTCAGATAATCATAGTCAAAGTGGTTTTGGAGACTAGCAAAGTATTTTCTTATGCAAGTGTATAAAATGTCATCTACACATACACAAATATCATGTTTCTTTGCAGCAATTGCTCTAGTTTTCTGCCTAGAAAGCACGAATGTGTTGAGTTTGTCTCTCCATGTGGAACTAATTAGTGCTTCCCAGCACCAAAGTAAATATTCCCTGCTTAAATTCATTCAAAACCATCACGTCCATTGATAATATCAAAAAACACAAAGCAGAGCCTGTAGCCAGATCTGGGATTGAGTTTGCCATAACACAAGTTGATATTTCTGGTCTCATCCAGTCATTTCCAGACAAAGTGTTCTGGAACTGGTATGCAATGGACTCAGAAAGTCACAGTCAAACTGGTTTTGGAGAAAGCAAACTCTTTTTCTTGGCCAAGTGGATAAATAGTCATGTTTGCAAATATCAATATCCTGTTTGTTTGCAATGATAGCTCTAGCTTTCTGCGTAGAAAACACAAATGTGAACATGTTTGGCCTGCAAAGGAAACCAATTAGCATTTCCAGCACAAAACAAATTTTCCTCTACTGAAATTTATTCTAAAACATAAAGTCCATTGATAATATCCAGAAAACACAAACACAAAGGTTGTAGCAAGATCTGGGAATCAGTTAGCCATAACACAAAAGGATATTTCTGGTTTCATCCAGGCATATCCGGACAAAGTGCTGTGGAACTGGTATGCAATGGACTCAGATAATCACAGTCACACTGGTTTTGGAGACTAGCAAAGTATTTTCTTAGGCAAGTGCCTAAAATGTCATCTACACCAACACAAATATTATGTTTCCTTGCAGCAATTGCTGTAGTTTTCCGCCTAGACAGCACGAATGTGTTGAGTTTGTCTCTCCATGTGGAGCTAATTAGTGCTTCCCAGCACCTAAGAAAATATTCCCTGCTTAAATTCATTCAAAACCATAAAGTGCATTGATAATATCAAAAAACACAAAGCAGAGCCTGTAGCAAGATCTGGGATTGAGTTAGCCATAACACAAGAGGCTATTTCTGGTTTCATCCAGTCATTTCCATTCAACCTGTTGTGGAACTGGTATGCAATGGACTCAGAAAATCACCCTCAAACTGGTTTTGGAGAAAAGCAAACTCTTTTTCTTGGCCAAGTGGATAAAAAGTCATGTTTGCAAATATCAATATCCTGTTTGTTTGCAATGATAGCTCTAGCTTTCTGCGTAGAAAACACAAATGTGTACATGTTTGGCCTGCATATGAAACCAATAGGCATTTCCAGCAGAAAACAAAATTTTCTCTACTGAAATTCATTCTAAAACATAAAGTCCATTGAAAATATCCAGAAAACACAAACACAAAGGTTGTACCAAGATCGTTGATTCAGTTAGCCATAACATAAGAGGATAGTTCTGATTTCATCCAGGCATATCCAGACAAAGTGCTGTGGAACTGGTATGCAATGGACACAGATAATCACAGTCAATCTGATTTTGGAGACTAGCAAAGTATTTTCTTAGGCAAGTGCATAAAATGTCATCTACACCAACACAAATATTATGTTTCCTTTTAGCAATTGCTGTAGTTTTCTGCCTAGACAGCACGAATGTGTTGAGTTTGTGTCTCCATGTAGATCTAATTAGTGCTTCCCAGCACCAAAGAAAATATTCCCTGCTTAAATTCATTCAAAACCATAAAGTGCATTGATAATATCAAAAACACAAAGCAGAGCCTGTAGCAAGATCTGGGATTGAGTTAGCCATAACACAAGAGGATATTTCTGGTCTCATCCAGGCATATCCAGACAAAGTGCTGTGGAACTGGTATGCAATGGTCTCAGATAATCACAGTCAAACTGGTTTTGGAGACTAGCAAAGTATTTCCTTAGGCAAGTGCATAAAATGTCATCTACACCAACACAAATATTATGTTTCCTTGCAGCAATTGCTGTAGTTTTCTGCCGAGACAGCACGAATGTGTTGAGTTTGTGTCTCCATGTGGAACTAATTAGTGCTTCCTAGAACCAAAGAAAATATTCCCTGCTTCAATTCATTCAAAACCATAAAGTGCATTGATAATATCAAAAAACACAAAGCAGAGCCTGTAGCAAGATCTGGGATTGAGTTTGCCATAACACAAGTTGATATTTCTGGTCTCATCCAGTCATATCCAGACAAAGTGCTGTGGAATTGGTATCGAATGGACTAGATAATCATAGTCAAACTGGTTTTGGAGAAAAGCAAACTCTTTTTCTTGGCCAAGTGGATAAATAGTCATGTTTGCAAATATCAATATCCTGTTTGTTTGCAATGATAGCTCTAGCTTTCTGCGTAGAAAACACAAATGTGTACATGTTTGGCCTGCATATGAAACCAATAGGCATTTCCAGCACAAAACAAAATTTTCTCTACTGAAATTCATTCTAAAACATAAAGTCCATTGATAATATCCAGAAAACACAAACACAGAGGTTGTAGCAAGATCGTTGATTCAGTTTGCCATAACATAAGCGGATATTTCTAGTTTCATCCAGGCATATCCAGACAAAGTGCTGTGGAACTGGTATGCAATGGACTCAGATAATCACAGTCACACTGGTTTTGGAGACTAGCAAAGTATTTTCTTAGGCAAGTGCATAAAATGTCATCTACACCAACACAAATATCATGTTTGTTTGCAGCAATTGCTGTAGTTTTCTGCCTAGACAGCACGAATGTGTTGAGTTTGTGTCTCCATGTGGAGCTAATTAGTGTTTCCCAGTACAAAGTAAATATTCCCTGCTTCAATTCATTCAAAACCATAAAGTGCATTGATAATATCAAAAAACACAAAGCAGAGTCTGTAGCAAGAGATGGGATTGGGTTTGCCATAACACAAGATGATATTTCTGGTTTCATCCAGTCATTTCCAGAGAAAGTGTTGTGGAACTGGTATGCAATGGACTCAGAAAATCACCCTCAAACTGGTTTTGGATAAAAGCAAACTCTTTTTCTTGGCAAAGTGGATAAATATTCATGTTTGCAAATATCAATATCCTGTTTGTTTGCAATGATAGCTCTAGCTTTCTGCGTAGAAAACACAAATGTGAACATGTTTGGCCTGCATATGAAACCAATTAGCATTTCCAGCACAAAACAAAATTTCCACTACTGAAATTTATTCTAAAACATAAAGCCCATTGATAATATCCAGAAAACACAAACACAAAGGTTGTAGCAAGATCGTTGATTCAGTTAGCCATAACAAAAAAGGATAGTTCTGATTTCATCCAGGCATATCCGGACAAAGTGCTGTGGAACTGGTATGCAATGGACTCAGATAATCACAGTCAATCTGGTTTTGGAGATTAGCAAAGTATTTTTTTAGGCAAGTGCATAAAATGTCATCTACACCAACACAAATATCATGTTTGTTTGCAGCAATTGCTGTAGTTTTCTGCCTAGACAGCACGAATGTGTTGAGTTTGTGTCTCCATGTGGAGCTAATTAGTGTTTCCCAGCACAAAGTAAATATTCCCTGCTTAAACTCATTCAAAACCATAAAGTGCATTGATTATATCAAAAACACAAAGCAGAGCCTGTAGCAAAATCTGGGATTGAGTTTGCCATAACACAAGAGGCTATTTCTGGTTTCATCCATCATTTCCATTCAACCTGTTGTGGAACTGGTAGGCAATGGACTCAGAAAATCACCCTCAAACTGGTTTTGGAGAAAAGCAAACTCTTTTTCTTGGCGAAGTGGATAAAAAGTCATGTTTGCAAATATCAATATCCTGTTTGTTTGCAATAATAGCTCTAGCTTTCTGCGTAGAAAACACAAATGTGAACATGTTTGGCCTGCAAAGGAAACCAATTAGCATTTCCAGCACAAAACAAAATTTCCTCTACTGAAATTTATTCTAAAACATAAAGTCCATTGATAATATCCAGAAAACACAAACACAAAGGTTGTAGCAAGATCTGGGATTCAGTTAGCCATAACACAAAAGGATATTTCTGATTTCATCCAGGCATATCCGGACAAAGTGCTGTGGAACTGGTATGCAATGGACTCAGATAATCACAGTCACACTGGTTTTGGAGACTAGCAAAGTATTTTCTTAGGCAAGTGCCTAAAATGTCATCTACACCAACACAAATATTATGTTTCCTTGCAGCAATTGCTGTAGTTTTCCGCCTAGACAGCACGAATGTGTTGAGTTTGTCTCTCCATGTGGAGCTAATTAGTGCTTCCCAGCACCAAAGAAAATATTCCCTGCTTAAATTCATTCAAAACCATAAAGTGCATTGATAATATCAAAAAACACAAAGCAGAGCCTGTAGCAAGATCTGGGATTGAGTTAGCCATAAAACAAGAGGCTATTTCTGGTTTCATCCAGTCATTTCCCTTCACCCTGTTGTGGAACTGGTATGCAATGGACTCAGAATATCACCGTCAAACTGGTTTTGGAGAAAAGCAAACTCTTTTTCTTGGCCAAGTGGATAAAAAGTCATGTTTGCAAATATCAATATCCTGTTTGTTTGCAATGATAGCTCTAGCTTTCTGCGTAGAAAACACAAATGTGTACATGTTTGGCCTGCATATGAAACCAATAGGCATTTCCAGCAGAAAACAAAATTTTCTCTACTGAAATTCATTCTAAAACATAAAGTCCATTGAAAATATCCAGAAAACACAAACACAAAGGTTGTACCAAGATCGTTGATTCAGTTAGCCATAACATAAGAGGATAGTTCTGATTTCATCCAGGCATATCCAGACAAAGTGCTGTGGAACTGGTATGCAATGGACTCAGATAATCACAGTCAATCTGATTTTGGAGACTAGCAAAGTATTTTCTTAGGCAAGTGCATAAAATGTCATCTACACCAACACAAATATTATGTTTCCTTGCAGCAATTGCTGTAGTTTTCTGCCTAGACAGCACGAATGTGTTGAGTTTGTGTCTCCATGTGGATCTAATTAGTGCTTCCCAGCACCAAAGAAAATATTCCCTGCTTAAATTCATTCAAAACCATAAAGTGCATTGATAATATCAAAAACACAAAGCAGAGCCTGTAGCAAGATCTGGGATTGAGTTAGCCGTAACACAAGAGGATATTTCTGGTCTCATCCAGGCATATCCAGACAAAGTGCTGTGGAACTGGTATGCAATGGTCTCAGATAATCACAGTCAAACTGGTTTTGGAGACTAGCAAAGTATTTCCTTAGGCAAGTGCATAAAATGTCATCTACACCAACACAAATATTATGTTTCCTTGCAGCAATTGCTGTAGTTTTCTGCCGAGACAGCACGAATGTGTTGAGTTTGTGTCTCCATGTGGAACTAATTAGTGCTTCCTAGAACCAAAGAAAATATTCCCTGCTTCAATTCATTCAAAACCATAAAGTGCATTGATAATATCAAAAAACACAAAGCAGAGCCTGTAGCAAGATCTGGGATTGAGTTTGCCATAACACAAGTTGATATTTCTGGTCTCATCCAGTCATTTCCAGACAAAGTGTTGTGGAACTGGTAGGCAATGGACTCAGAAAATCACCGTCAAATTGGTTTTGGAGAAAAGCAAACTCTTTTTCTTGGCCAAGTGGATAAATAGTCATGTTTGCAAATATCAATATCCTGTTTGTTTGCAATGATAGCTCTAGCTTTCTGCGTAGAAAACACAAAGGTGAACACGTTGGGACTGCATATGGAATCACTTAGCATTTCCAGCACAAAACAGAATTTCTTCTACTGAAATTCATTCTAAAACGTAAAGTCCATTGATAATATCCAGAAAGCACCATCACAGAGTTTGTAGCAAGATCTGGGATTGAGTTAGCCATAACACAAGCGGATATTTCTGGTCTCATCCAGGCATATCCAGACAAAGTGCTGTGGAACTGGTATGCAATGGACTCAGATAATCACAGTCAAACTGGTTTTGGAGAATAGCAAAGTATTTTCTTAGGCAAGTGCATAAAATGTCATCTACACCAACACAAATATCATGTTTCTTTGCAGCAATTGCTGTAGTTTTCTGCCTAGACAGCACGAATGTGTTGAGTTTGTGTCTCCATGTGGAGCTAATTAGTGCTTCCCAGCACCAAAGAAAATATTCCCTGCTTAAATTCATTCAAAACCATAAAGTGCATTGATAATATCAAAAAACACAAAGCAGAGCCTGTAGCAAGATCTGGGATTCAGTGAGCCATAACACAAGAGGATATTTCTGGTCTCATCCATTCATATCCAGACAAAGTGCTGTGGAATTGGTATCGAATGGACTCAGATAATCATAGTCAAACTGGTTTTGGAGAAAAGCAAACTCTTTTTCTTGGCCAAGTGGATAAATAGTCATGTTTGCAAATATCAATATCCTGTTTGTTTGCAATGATAGCTCTAGCTTTCTGCGTAGAAAACACAAATGTGTACATGTTTGGCCTGCATATGAAACCAATAGGCATTTCCAGCACAAAACAAAATTTTCTCTACTGAAATTCATTCTAAAACATAAAGTCCATTGATAATATCCAGAAAACACAAACACAGAGGTTGTAGCAAGATCGTTGATTCAGTTTGCCATAACATAAGAGGATATTTCTAGTTTCATCCAGGCATATCCAGACAAAGTGCTGTGGAACTGGTATGCAATGGACTCAGATAATCACAGTCAAACTGGTTTTGGAGAATAGCAAAGTATTTTCTTAGGCAAGTGCATAAAATGTCATCTACACCAACACAAATATCATGTTTGTTTGCAGCAATTGCTGTAGTTTTCTGCCTAGACAGCACGAATGTGTTGAGTTTGTGTCTCCATGTGGAGCTAATTAGTGTTTCCCAGTACAAAGTAAATATTCCCTGCTTCAATTCATTCAAAACCATAAAGTCCATTGATAATATCAAAAAACACAAAGCAGAGTCTGTAGCAAGAGATGTGATTGGGTTTGCCATAACACAAGATGATATTTCTGGTTTCATTGTTAATATCCAGAAAACACAAACACAAAGGTTGTAGCAAGATCGTTGATTCAGTTAGCCATAACAAAAAAGGATAGTTCTGATTTCATCCAGGCATATCCGGACAAAGTGCTGTGGAACTGGTATGCAATGGACTCAGATAATCACAGTCAATCTGGTTTTGGAGACTAGCAAAGTATTTTTTTAGGCAAGTGCATAAAATGTCATCTACACCAACACAAATATCATGTTTGTTTGCAGCAATTGCTGTAGTTTTCTGCCTAGACAGCACGAATGTGTTGATTTGTGTCTCCATGTGGAGCTAATTAGTGTTTCCCAGCACAAAGTAAATATTCCCTGCTTAAATTCATTCAAAACCATAAAGTCCATTGATAATATCAAAAAACACAAAGCAGAGTCTGTAGCAAGAGCTGGGATTGAGTTTGCCATAACACAAGATGATATTTCTGGTGTCATCCAGTCATTTCCAGAGAAAGTGTTGTGGAACTGGTATGCAATGGACTCAGAAAATCACCCTCAAACTGGTTTTGGAGAAAAGCAAACTCTTTTTCTTGGCCAAGTGGATAAATAGTCATGTTTGCAAATATCAATATCCTGTTTGTTTGCAATGATAGCTCTAGCTTTCTGCGTAGAAAACACAAATGTGAACATGCTTGGACTGCATATGAAACCAATTAGCATTTCCAGCACAAAACAAAATTTCCTCTACTGAAATTTATTCTAAAACATAAAGTCCATTGATAATATCCAGAAAACACAAACACAAAGGTTGTAGCAAGATCGTTGATTCAGTTAGCCATAACAAAAAAGGATAGTTCTGATTTCATCCAGGCATATCCAGACAAAGTGCTATGGAACTGGTATGCAACGGACTCAGATAATCACAGTCAATCTGGTTTTGGAGAATAGCAAAGTATTTTCTTAGGCAAGTGCATAAAATGTCATCCACACCAACACAAATATTAAGTTTCCTTGCAGCAATTGCTGTAGTTTTCTGCCTAGACAGCACGAATGTGTTGAGTTTGTCTCTCCATGTGGATCTAATTAGTGCTTCCCAGCACCAAAGAAAATATTCCCTGCTTCAATTCATTCAAAACCATAATGTCCATTGATAATATCAAAAAACACAAAGCAGAGCCTGTAGCAAGATCTGGGATTGAGTTAGCCATAACACAAGATGATATTTCTGGTCTCATACAGGCATATCCAGACAAAGTGCTGTGGAACTGGTATGCAATGGACTCACAAAATCACAGTCAAACTGGTTTTGGAGACTAGCAAAATATTTTCTTAGGCAAGTGCATAAAATGTCATCTACACCAACACAAATATCATGTTTCCTTGCAGCAATTGCTGTAGTTTTCTGCCTAGACAGCACGAATGTGTTGAGTTTGTGTCTCCATGTGCAGCTAATAAGTGTTTCCCAGCACCAAAGTAAATATTCCCTGCTTAAATTCATTCAAAACCATAATGTCCATTGATAATATCAAAAAACACAAAGCAGAGCCTGTAGCAAGATCTGGGATTCAGTTAGCCATAACACAAGAGGCTATTTCTGGTTTCATCCAGTCATTTCCATTCAACCTGTTGTGGAACTGGTATGCAATGGACTCAGAAAATCACCCTCAAACTGGTTTTGGAGAAAAGCAAACTCTTTTTCTTGGCCAAGTGGATAAAAAGTCATGTTGGCAAATATCAATATCCTGTTTGTTTGCAATGATAGCTCTAGCTTTCTGCGTAGAAAACACAAATGTGAACACGCTAGGCCTGCATATGGAGTCACTTAGCATTTACAGCACAAAACAGAATTTATTCTACTCAAATTCATTCTAAAACGTAAAGTCAATTGATAATATCCAGAAAGCACAATCACAGAGCCTGTAGCAAGATCTGGGATTGAGTTAGCCATAACACAAGAGGACATTTCTGGTCTCATCCAGGCATATCCAGACAAAGTGCTGTGGAACTTGTATGCAATGGACTCAGAAAATCACAGTCAATCTGGTTTTGGAGAATAGCAAAGTATTTTCTTAGGCAAGTGCATAAAATGTCATCTACACCAACACAAATATTATGTTTCCTTGCAGCAATTGCTGTAGTTTTCTGCCTAGACAGCACGAATGTGTTGAGTTTGTGTCTCCATGTGGAACTAATTAGTGCTTCCCAGCACCAAAGAAAATATTCCCTGCTTAAATTGATTCAAAACCATAAAGTCCATTGATAATATCAAAAAACACAAAGCAGAGCCTGTAGCAATATCTGGGATTGAGTTGTCATAACACAAGAGGATATTTCTGGTCTCATCCATCATTTCCATTCAACCTGTTGTGGAACTGGTAGGCAATGGACTCAGAAAATCACCGTCAAACTGGTTTTGGAGAAAAGCAAACTCTTTTTCTTGGCCAAGTGGATAAATAGTCATGTTTGCAAATATCAATATCCTGTTTGTTTGCAATGATAGCTCTAGCTTTCTGCGTAGAAAACACAAATGTGAACATGTGTGGCCTGCAAAGGAAACCAATTAGCATTTCCAGCACAAAACAAAATTTCATCTACAGAAATTTATTCTAAAACATAAAGTCCATTGAAAATATCCAGAATACACAAACACAAAGGTTGTAGCAAGGTCTGGGATTCAGTTGGCCATAACACAAAAGGATATTTCTGGTCTCATCCAGGCATATCCAGACAAAGTGCTGTGGAACTGGTATGCAATGGACTCAGATAATCACAGTCAAACTGGTTTTGGAGACTAGCAAAGTATTTTCTTCGCCAAGTGCATAAAATGTCATCTACACCAACACAAATATTATATTTCCTTGCAGCAATTGCTGTAGTTTTCTGCCTAGACAGCATGAATGTGTTGAGTTTGTGTCTCCATTTGGAGCTAATTAGTGCTTCCCAGCACCAAAGAAAATATTCCCTGCTTCAATTCATTCAAAACCATAAAGTCCATTGATAATATCAAAAAACACAAAGCAGAGCCTGTAGCAAGATCTGGGATTGAGTTTGCCATAACACAAGAGGCTATTTCTGGTTTCATCCAGTCATTTCCATTCAACCTGTTGTGGAACTGGTATGCAATGGTCTCAGATAATCAGAGTCACACTGGTTTTGGAGACTAGCAAAGTATTTTCTTAGGCAAGTGCATAAAATGTCATCTACACCAACACAAATATCATGTTTGTTTGCAGCAATTGCTGTAGTTTTCTGCCTAGACAGCACGAATGTGTTGAGTTTGTGTCTCTATGTGGAGCTAATTAGTGCTTCCCAGCACCAAAGAAAATATTCCCTGCTTAAATTCATTCAAAACCATAAAGTGCATTGATAATATCAAAAAACACAAAGCAGAGCCTGTAGCAAGATCTGAGATTCAGTTAGCCATAACACAAGAGGCTATTTCTGGTTTCATCCATCATTTCCAGAGAAAGTGTTGTGGAACTGGTATGCAATGGACTCAGAAAATCACCGTCAAACTGGTTTTGGAGAAAAGCAAACTCTTTTGCTTGGCCAAGTGGATAAATAATCATGTTTGCAAATATCAATATCCTGTTTGTTTGCAATGATAGCTCTAGCTTTCTGCGTAGAAAACTCAAATGTGCACATGTTTGGCCTGCATATGAAACCAATTAGCATTTCCAGCACAAAACAAAATTTCCTCTACTGAAATTTATTCTAAAACATAAAGTCCATTGATAATATCCAGAAAACACAAACACAAAAGTTGTAGCAAGATCGTTGATTCAGTTAGCCATAACAAAAAAGGATAGTCCTGATTTCATCCAGGCATATCCAGACAAAGTGCTGTGGAACTGGTACAAAATGGACTCAGATAATCACAGTCAAACTGGTTTTGGAGAATAGCAAAGTATTTTCTTAGGCAAGTGCATAAAATGTCATCTACACCAACACAAATATCATGTTTCTTTGCAGCAATTGCTGTAGTTTTCTGCCTAGACAGCACGAATGTGTTGAGTTTGTGTCTCCATGTGGAGCTAATTAGTGCTTCCTAGAACCAAAGAAAATATTCCCTGCTTAAATTCATTCAAAACCATAAAGTCCATTGATATATCATAAAACACAAAGCAGAGTCTGTAGCAAGAGATGGGATTGGGTTTGCCATAACACAAGATGATATTTCTGGTGTCATCCAGTCATTTCCAGAGAAAGTGTTGTGGAACTGGTATGCAATGGACTCAGAAAATCACCCTCAAACTGGTTTTGGAGAAAAGCAAACTCTTTTTCTTGGCCAAGTGGATAAATAGTCATGTTTGCAAATATCAATATCCTGTTTGTTTGCAATGATAGCTCTAGCTTTCTGCGTAGAAAACACAAATGTGAACATGCTTGGCCTGCATATGAAACCAATTAGCATTTCCAGCACAAAACAAAATTTCCTCTACTGAAATTTATTCTAAAACATAAAGTCCATTGATAATATCCAGAAAACACAAACACAAAGGTTGTAGCAAGATCGTTGATTCAGTTAGCCATAACAAAAAAGGATAGTTCTGATTTCATCCAGGCATATCCAGACAAAGTGCTATAGAACTGGTATGCAACGGACTCAGATAATCACAGTCAATCTGGTTTTGGAGAATAGCAAAGTATTTTCTTAGGCAAGTGCATAAAATGTCATCCACACCAACACTAATATTAAGTTTCCTTGCAGCAATTGCTGTAGTTTTCTGCCTAGACAGCACGAATGTGTTGAGTTTGTCTCTCCATGTGGATCTAATTAGTGCTTCCCAGCACCAAAGAAAATATTCCCTGCTTCAATTCATTCAAAACCATAATGTCCATTGATAATATCAAAAAACACAAAGCAGAGCCTGTAGCAAGATCTGGAATTGAGTTAGCCATAACACAAGATGATATTTCTGGTCTCATACAGGCATATCCAAAGTGCTGTGGAACTAGTATGCAATGGACTCACAAAATCACAGTCAAACTGGTTTTGGAGACTAGCAAAGTATTTTCTTAGGCAAGTGCATAAAATGTCATGTACACCAACACTAATATCATGTTTCCTTGCAGCAATTGCTGTAGTTTTCTGCCTAGACAGCACGAATGTGTTGAGTTTGTGTCTCCATGTGGAGCTAATAAGTGTTTCCCAGCACCAAAGTAAATATTCCCTGCTTAAATTCATTCAAAACCATAATGTCCATTGATAATATCAAAAAACACAAAGCAGAGCCTGTAGCAAGATCTGGGATTCAGTTAGCCATAACACAAGAGGCTATTTCTGGTTTCATCCAGTCATTTCCATTCAACCTGTTGTGGAACTGGTATGCAATGGACTCAGAAAATCACCCTCAAACTGGTTTTGGAGAAAAGCAAACTCTTTTTCTTGGCCAAGTGGATAAAAAGTCATGTTTGCAAATATCAATATCCTGTGTGTTTGCAATGATAGCTCTAGCTTTCTGCGTAGAAAACACAAATGTGAACACGCTAGGCCTGCATATGGAGTCACTTAGCATTTACAGCACAAAACAGAATTTCTTCTACTCAAATTCATTCTAAAACGTAAAGTCAATTGATAATATCCAGAAAGCACAATCACAGAGCCTGTAGCAAGATCTGGGATTGAGTTAGCCATAACACAAGAGGACATTTCTGGTCTCATCCAGGCATATCCAGACAAAGTGCTGTGGAACTTGTATGCAATGGACTCAGAAAATCACAGTCAAACTGGTTTTGGAGAATAGCAAAGTATTTTCTTAGGCAAGTGCATAAAATGTCATCTACACCAACACAAATATCATGTTTCCTTGCAGCAATTGCTGTAGTTTTCGGCCTAGACAGCACGAATGTGTTGAGTTTGTGTCTCCATGTGGAACTAATTAGTGCTTCCCAGCACCAAAGAAAATATTCCCTGCTTAAATTCATTCAAAACCATAAAGTCCATTGATAATATCAAAAAACACAAAGCAGAGCCTGTAGCAATATCTGGGATTGAGTTGCCATAACACAAGAGGATATTTCTGGTCTCATCCATCATTTCCATTCAAACTGTTGTGGAACTGGTAGGCAATGGACTCAGAAAATCACCGTCAAACTGGTTTTGGAGAAAAGCAAACTCTTTTTCTTGGCCAAGTGGATAAAAAGTCATGTTTGCAAATATCAATATCCTGTTTGTTTGCAATGATAGCTCTAGCTTTCTGCGTAGAAAACACAAATGTGAACATGTGTGGCCTGCAAAGGAAACCAATTAGCATTTCCAGCACAAAACAAAATTTCATCTACAGAAATTTATTCTAAAACATAAAGTCCATTGAAAATATCCAGAATACACAAACACAAAGGTTGTAGCAAGGTCTGGGATTCAGTTGGCCATAACACAAAAGGATATTTCTGGTCTCATCCAGGCATATCCAGACAAAGTGCTGTGGAACTGGTATGCAATGGACTCAGATAATCACAGTCAAACTGGTTTTAGAGACTAGCAAAGTATTTTCTTCGCCAAGTGCATAAAATGTCATCTACACCAACACAAATATTATATTTCCTTGCAGCAATTGCTGTAGTTTTCTGCCTAGACAGCACGAATGTGTTGAGTTTGTGTCTCCATGTGGAGCTAATTAGTGCTTCCCAGCACCAAAGAAAATATTCCCTGCTTCAATTCATTCAAAACCATAAAGTCCATTGATAATATCAAAAAACACAAAGCAGAGGCTGTAGCAAGATCTGGGATTGAGTTTGCCATAACACAAGAGGCTATTTCTGGTTTCATCCAGTCATTTCCATTCAACCTGTTGTGGAACTGGTAGGCAATGGACTCAGAAAATCACCGTCAAACTGGTTTTGGAAAAAAGCAAACTCTTTTTCTTGGCCAAGTGGATAAAAAGTCATGTTTGCAAATATCAATATCCTGTTTGTTTGCAATGATAGCTCTAGCATTCAGCGTAGAAAACACAAATGTGAACATGCTTGGCCTGCATATGAAACCAATTAGCATTTCCAGCACAAAACAAAATTTCCTCTACTGAAATTTATTCTAAAACATAAAGTCCATTGATAATATCCAGAAAACACAAACACAAAGGTTGTAGCAAGATCGTTGAATCAGTTAGCCATAACAAAAAAGGATAGTTCTGATTTCATCCAGGCATATCCAGACAAAGTGCTATGGAACTGGTATGCAACGGACTCAGATAATCACAGTCAATCTGGTTTTGGAGAATAGCAAAGTATTTTCTTAGGCAAGTGCATAAAATGTCATCCACACCAACACTAATATTAAATTTCCTTGCAGCAATTGCTGTAGTTTTCTGCCTAGACAGCACGAATGTGTTGAGTTTGTCTCTCCATGTGGATCTAATTAGTGCTTCCCAGCACCAAAGAAAATATTCCCTGCTTCAATTCATTCAAAACCATAATGTCCATTGATAATATCAAAAAACACAAAGCAGAGCCTGTAGCAAGAGCTGGAATTGAGTTAGCCATAACACAAGATGATATTTCTGGTCTCATACAGGCATATCCAAAGTGCTGTGGAACTAGTATGCAATGGACTCACAAAATCACAGTCAAACTGGTTTTGGAGACTAGCAAAGTATTTTCTTAGGCAAGTGAATAAAATGTCATCTACACCAACACAAATATCATGTTTCCTTGCAGCAATTGCTGTAGTTTTCTGCCTAGACAGCACGAATGTGTTGAGTTTTTGTCTCCATGTGGAGCTAATAAGTGTTTCCCAGCACCAAAGTAAATATTCCCTGCTTAAATTCATTCAAAACCATAATGTCCATTGATAATATCAAAAAACACAAAGCAGAGCCTGTAGCAAGATCTGGGATTCAGTTAGCCATAACACAAGAGGCTATTTCTGGTTTCATCCAGTCATTTCCATTCAACCTGTTGTGGAACTGGTATGCAATGGACTCAGAAAATCACGGTCAAACTGGTTTTGGAGAAAAGCAAACTCTTTTTCTTGGCCAAGTGGATAAAAAGTCATGTTTGCAAATATCAATATCCTGTTTGTTTGCAATGATAGCTCTAGCTTTCTGCGTAGAAAACACAAATGTGAACACGCTAGGCCTGCATATGGAGTCACTTAGCATTTACAGCACAAAACAGAATTTATTCTACTCAAATTCATTCTAAAACGTAAAGTCAATTGATAATATCCAGAAAGCACCATCACAGAGCCTGTAGCAAGATCTGGGATTGAGTTAGCCATAACACAAAAGGACATTTCTGGTCTCATCCAGGCATATCCAGACAAAGTGCTGTGGAACTTGTATGCAATGGACTCAGAAAATCACAGTCAAACTGGTTTTGGAGAATAGCAAAGTATTTTCTTAGGCAAGTGCATAAAATGTCATCTACACCAACACAAATATCATGTTTCCTTGCAGCAATTGCTGTAGTTTTCGGCCTAGACAGCACGAATGTGTTGAGTTTGTGTCTCCATGTGGAACTAATTAGTGCTTCCCAGCACCAAAGAAAATATTCCCTGCTTAAATTCATTCAAAACCATAAAGTCCATTGATAATATCAAAAAACACAAAGCAGAGCCTGTAGCAATATCTGGGATTGAGTTGCCATAACACAAGAGGATATTTCTGGTCTCATCCATCATTTCCATTCAACCTGTTGTGGAACTGGTAGGCAATGGACTCAGAAAATCACCGTCAAACTGGTTTTGGAGAAAAGCAAACTCTTTTTCTTGGCCAAGTGGATAAAAAGTCATGTTTGCAAATATCAATATCCTGTTTGTTTGCAATGATAGCTCTAGCTTTCTGCGTAGAAAACACAAATGTGAACATGTGTGGCCTGCAAAGGAAACCAATTAGCATTTCCAGCACAAAACAAAATTTCATCTACAGAAATTTATTCTAAAACATAAAGTCCATTGAAAATATACAGAATACACAAACACAAAGGTTGTAGCAAGGTCTGGGATTCAGTTGGCCATAACACAAAAGGATATTTCTGGTCTCATCCAGGCATATCCAGACAAAGTGCTGTGGAACTGGTATGCAATGGACTCAGATAATCACAGTCAAACTGGTTTTGGAGACTAGCAAAGTATTTTCTTCGCCAAGTGCATAAAATGTCATCTACACCAACACAAATATTATATTTCCTTGCAGCAATTGCTGTAGTTTTCTGCCTAGACAGCACGAATGTGTTGAGTTTGTGTCTCCATTTGGAGCTAATTAGTGCTTCCCAGCACCAAAGAAAATATTCCCTGCTTCAATTCATTCAAAACCATAAAGTCCATTGATAATATCAAAAAACACAAAGCAGAGCCTGTAGCAAGATCTGGGATTGAGTTTGCCATAACACAAGAGGCTATTTCTGGTTTCATCCAGTCATTTCCATTCAACCTGTTGTGGAACTGGTATGCAATGGACTCAGAAAATCACCGTCAAACTGGTTTTGGAGAAAAGCAAACTCTTTTTCTTGGCCAAGTGGATAAAAAGTCATGTTTGCAAATATCAATATCCTGTTTGTTTGCAATGATAGCTCTAGCATTCAGCGTAGAAAACACAAAGGTGAACATGTTGGGCCTGCATATGGAATCACTTAGCATTTCCAGCACAAAACAGAATTTCTTCTACTGAAATTCATTCTAAAACGTAAAGTCAATTGATAATATCAAAAAACACAAAGCAGAGACTACAGCGAGATCTGGGATTGAGTTAGCCATAACATAAGAGGATAGTTCTGGTTTCATCCAGGCATATCTGGACAACGTGCTGTGGCCTGGTATGCAATGGATTCAGATAATCACAGTCAAACTGGTTTTGGAGACTAGAAAAGTATTTTCTTAGGCAAGTGCATAAAATGTCATCTACACCAACACAAATATCATGTTTCCTTGCAGCAATTGCTGTAGTTTTCTGCCTAGACAGCTCGAATCTGTAGAGTTTGTGTCTCCATGTGGAACTAACTAGTGCTTCCCAGCACCAAAGAAAATATTCCCTGCTTAAATTCATTCAAAACCATAAAGTGCATTGATAATATCAAAAAACACAAAGCAGAGCCTGTAGCAAGAGCTGGGATTGAGTTTGCCATAACATAAGATGATATTTCTAGTTTCATCCGGTCATTTCCAGAGAAAGTGTTGTGGAACTGGTATGCAATGGACTCAGAAAATCACCGTCAAACTGGTTTTGGAGAAAAGCAAACTCTTTTTCTTGGCCAAGTGGATAAAAAGTCATGTTTGCAAATATAAATATCCAGTTTGTTTGCAATGATAGCTCAAGCTTTCTGCGCAGAAAACACAAATGTGAACACGTTGGGCCTGCATATGAAACGAATTAGTATTTCCAGCACAAAACAAAATTTCCTCTACTGAAATTTATTCTAAAACATAAAGTCCATTGATAATATCCAGAAAACACAAACACAAAGGTTGTAGCAAGATCGTTTATTCAGTTAGCCATAACAAAAAGGATAGTCCTGGTCTCATCCAGGCATATCCAGACAAAGTGCTGTGGAACTGGTATGCAATGGACTCAGATAATCAGCGTCAAGCTGGTTTTGGAGAAAAGCAAACTCTTTTTCTTGGCCAAGTGGATAAAAAGTCATGTTTGCAAATATCAATATCCTGTTTGTTTGCAATGATAGCTCTAGCTCTCTGCTTAGAAAACACAAAGGTGAACACGTTGGGCCTGCATATGGAATCACTTAGCATTTCCAGCACAAAACAGAATTTCTTCTACTGAAATTCATTCTAAAACGTAAAGTCAATTGATAACATCCAGAAAGCACAATCACAGAGGTTGTAGCAAGATCTGGGATTGAGTTAGCCATAACACAAGCGGATATTTCTGGTCTCATCCAGGCATATCCAGACAAAGTGCTGTGGAACTGGTATGCAATGGTCTCAGATAATCACAGTCACACTGGTTTTGGAGACTAGCAAAGTATTTTCTTAGGCAAGTGCATAAAATGTCATCTACACCAACACAAATATTATGTTTCCTTGCAGCAATTGCTGTAGTTTTCTGCCTAGACAGCACGAATGTGTTGAGTTTGTGTCTCCATGTGGAGCTAATTAGTGCTTCCCAGCACCAAAGAAAATATTCCCTGCTTAAATTCATTCAAAACCATAAAGTGCATTGATAATATCAAAAAACACAAAGCAGAGCCTGTAGCAAGATCTGGGATTGAGTTTGCCATAACACAAGAGGCTATTTCTGGTTTCATCCAGTCATTTCCATTCAACCTTTTGTGGAACTGGTATGCAATGGACTCAGAAAATCACCCTCAAACTGGTTTTGGAGAAAAGCAAACTCTTTTGCTTGGCCAAGTGGATAAATAATCATGTTTGCAAATATCAATATCCTGTTTGTTTGCAATGATAGCTCTAGCTTTCTGCGTAGAAAACTCAAATGTGCACATGTTTGGCCTGCATATGAAACCAATTAGCATTTCCAGCACAAAACAAAATTTCCTCTACTGAAATTTATTCTAAAACATAAAGTCCATTGATAATACCCAGAAAACACAAACACAAAAGTTGTAGCAAGATCGTTGATTCAGTTAGCCATAACAAAAAAGGATAGTCCTGATTTCATCCAGGCATATCCAGACAAAGTGCTGTGGAACTGGTACAAAATGGACTCAGATAATCACAGTCAAACTGGTTTTGGAGACTAGCAAAGTATTTTCTTATGCAAGTGCATAAAATGTCATCTACACCAACACAAATATCATGTTTGTTTGCAGCAATTGCTGTAGTTTTCTGCCTAGACAGCACGAATGTGTTGAGTTTGTGTCTCCATGTGGAGCTAATTAGTGTTTCCCATCACAAAGTAAATATTCCCTGCTTAAATTCATTCAAAACCATAAAGTCCATTGATAATATCAAAAACACAAAGCAGAGCCTGTAGCAAGATCTGGGATTGAGTTAGCCATAACACAAGATGATATTTCTGGTTTCATCCAGTCATATCTGGACAAAGTGCTGTGGAACTGGTATGCAATGTACTCAGATAATCACAGTCAAACTGGTTTTGGAGAATAGCAAAATATTTTCTTAGGCAAGTGCCTAAAATGTCATCTACACCAACACAAATATTATTTTTCTTTGCAGCAATTGCTGTAGTTTTCTGCCTAGACAGCACGAATGTGTTCAGTTTGTTTCTACATGTGGAGCTAATTAGTGCTTCCTAGCACCAAAGAAAATATTCCCTGCTTAAATTCATTCAAAACCATAACGTCCATTGATAATATCAAAAAACACAAAGCAGAGCCTATAGCAAGATCTGGGATTCAGTTAGCCATAACACAAGAGGCTATTTCTGGTTTCATCCAGTCATTTCCAGACAAAGTGTTGTGGAACTGGTATGCAGTGGACTCAGAAAATCACCCTCAAACTGGTTTTGGAGAAAAGCAAACTCTTCTTCTTGGCCAAGTGGATAAAAAGTCATGTTTGCAAATATCAATATCCTGTTTGTTTGCAATGATAACTCTAGCTTTCTGCATAGAAAACAAAAATGTGTACATGTTTGGCCTGATATGAAACCAATAGGCACTTCCAGCGCAAAACAAAATTTCCTCTACTGAAATTCATTCTAAAACATAAAGTCCATTGACAATATCCAGAAAACACAAACACAAAGTTTGTAGCAAGATCTGGGATTGAGTTAGCCATAACACAAGAGGATATTTCTGGTTTCATCCAGGCATATCCAGACAAAGTGCTGTGGAACTGGTATGCAATGGACCCAGAAAATCACAGTAAAAATGGTTTTGGAGAAAAGCAAAGTGTTTTCATTAGGCAAGTGCATAAAATGTCATCGATACAAACAGAAATACCATGTTTGTTTGCCACAGTTCCTCTAGCTATCTCCCTAGAAATTACAAATGTGTAGAGCTGGTATCTCCATTTGGAACCAATTAGTGTTTCCAAGCACAAAATTAAATGTTCCCTGGAAAAAAACATTCAATACAATAAAGTCTGTTGATAATATCCAGAAAACAGAAACACAGAGGCTGTAGCAATATTTCAGATTGAGTTAGCCAGAACAAAACCGGATATTTCCGGTTTCATCCAGTCATTTCCGGACAAAGTGGTGTGGAATTCGTATGCAGTGGACCGAGAAAATCACACTAAAAATGATTTTGGAGAAAACTAATGTCTTTTCGTTAGGCAGGTGCATAAAATGTCATCTATACAAACAGAAATATCATGTTTGTTTGCCGCAGTTCCTCTAGCTTTCTCCCTAGAAAATGCGAATGTGTAGAGCTGGTGTCCCCACGATGAACCACTTAGTGTTTCTACGGTACAAAATTAAATGTTCCCTGATTAAAATATTGAAAACAATAAAGCCCATCGATAATATCCAGAAAACACAAACACAGAGGCTTTCACAATATTTCAGATTGAGTTAGCCAAAACACAGCCGGATATTTCTGGTTTCATCCAGTAATATCCGGATAAAGTGGTGTGGAATTCGTATGCAATGGACCGAGAAAATCACAGTAAAAATGGTTTTGGAGAACAGCAAAGTGTTTTCTTTAGGCAAATAGATAAAATATCATCGATACAAACAGAAATATCATGTTTGTTTGCCGCAGTTCCTCTAGCTATCTCCCTAGAAATTACGAATTTGTACAGCTGCTGTCTCCCTGTGGAACCAATTAGTGTTTCCAATCAAAAAATTAAATGTTCCCTGATAAAAAACATTCACAACAATAAAGTCCATGGATAATATCCGGAAAACACAAACACAGAGGCTGTAGCAATATTTGAGATTGAGTTAGCCAAAACAAAACCGGATATTTCTGGTTTCATCCAATCATATCCGGAAAAAGTGGTGTGATATTCGTATGAAATGGACCGAGAAAATCACAGTACAAATCGTTTTGGCGAAAAGTAAAGTCTTTTCATTAGGCAAGTGCATTAAATATCATCTACACATACATAAATATCATGTTTGCCAGAGTTCTTCTAGCTTTCCCCCCAGAAAATATGAATTTGTAGAGCTGGTGTCCCTATGATGAACCAATTAGTATTTCTACGGTACAAAATTAAATGTTCCCTGATAAAAATATTCAAAACAATAAAGTCTGTCGATAATATCCAGAAAACACAAACACAGAGGCTGTAGCAAAATTTCGGATTGAGTTAGCCAAAACACAACCGGATATTTCTGGTTTCATCCTATCATATCCAGACAAAATGGCTTGGAATTCGTATGCAATGCACCGAAAAAATCACAGTACTAATGGTTTTGGAGAAAAGCAAAATTTTTTTGGTAGGCAATTGCATAAAATGACTTCGATACAAACAGAAATATCATGTTTTTTTTGCCTCAGTTCCTGTAGCTATCTCCCTAGAAATTACGAATGTGTAGAACATGTGTCTCCATGTGGAACTAATTAGTGTTTCCATGCACAAAATTAAATGTTCACTAAAAAAATCATTCAAAACAATAAAGTTCATAGATAATATCCAGAAAACACAAACACAGAGGCTCTAGCAATATCTGGGACTGAGTTAGCCAAAACAAAACCGGATATTTCTGGTTTCATCCAGTGATATCCGGACAAACTGGTGTGGATTTCATATGCAATGTACCGAGAAAATCACAGGACAAATGGTTTGGAGAAAAGCGAAGTCTTTTCATTACGCAAGTGCATAAAATATCATCTAGACAAATAGAAATATCATGTTTGTTTTCCGCAGTTCGTCTAGCTTTCTCCCTAGGAAATACGAATGTGTAGAGCTGGTGTCTCCATGTGGAACCTATTAGTTTTTCCAAGCACAAAATTAAATGTTCTCTGAAAAAAAAATTGAAATATATAAAATCCATGAATAATATTAAGAATACACAAACACAGAGGCTGTAGCAATATTTCGGATTGAGTTAGCCAAAACACAACCGGATATTTCCGGTTTCTTCCAGTCATATACTGACAAAGTGGTGTGGAATTCGTATGCAGTGGACCGAGAAACTCACAGTACAAATAGTTTTGGATAAAAGCGAAGTCTTTTCGTTAGGGAAGTGCATAAAATGTCATCTATAGAAACAGAAATATCATGTTTGTTTGCCGCAGTTCCTCAGGCTTTCTCCCTAGAAAATCGAATGTGTAGAGCTGGTGTCCCCATGATGAACCAATTAGTGTTTCAACGGTACAAAACTAAATGTTCCCTGATAAAAATATTCAAAACAATAACGTCCATCAAGAAAATCTAGATAACACAAACACAGATGATTCACAATATTTAGCATTGAGTTAGACAAAACACAACCAGATATTTCTGGTTTCTTCCAGTCATATCCGCACAAAGTGGTGTGGAATTCGCATGCAATGGACCGAGAAAATCACAGTACAATTGGTTTTGGAGAAAAGCAAAGTCTTTTCGTTAGGCAAGTGCATAAAATGTCATCTCTACAAACAGAAATATCATGTTTGTTTGCCGCAGTTCCTCTAGCTTTCTCCCTAAAAAATACGAATATGTAGCGCTGGTGACTCCAAGAGGAACCAAATTACTGTATCCCGGCTAAAAATAATATGTTCCCTGATAGAAAACTACAAGATAATAAAGTCCATTGATAATATCCAGAAAAAAAAAAAAACACACAGGCTGTAGCAATATCTGGGATTGAGTAGCCAAAACAAAACCGGATATTTCCGGTTTCATCCAATCACATCTGGTAAACAAGTGTGGAATTTGTATGCAATGGACCGAGAAAATCACAGTAAAAATGGTTTTGGAGAAAAGCAAAGTCTTTTTGTTATGCAAGTGCATAAAATGTCATCGATACAAACAGAAATATCATGTTTGTTTGCCGCAGTTCCTCGAGCTTTCTCCCTAGAAAATAAGAATGTGTAGAGCTGGTGTCCCCATGATGAACCAATTAGTGGTTCAACGGTACAAAATGAAATGTTCCCTGAAATAAACATTCAAAACCATAAAGTCCATCGATAATATCCAGAAAACACAAACACAGAGGCTGTAGCAATATTTCGGATTGAGTTAGCCAAAACACAACCGGATATTCTGTTTCCATCCAGTCATATCCAGACAAAGTGGTGTGGAATTCGTATGCAATGGTTCGAGAAAATCACAGTAAAAATACTTTTGGAAAAAGCAAAGTCTTTTCGTTAGGCAATAACAGAAAATGTCATCGATACAAACAGAAATACCATGTTTGTTTGCCGCAGTTCCTCTAGCTTTCTCCCTAGCAAATACGAATGTGTAGAGCTGGTGTCTCCATTTGGAACCACTTAGTGATTCCAAGCACAAAATAAAATGTTCCCTGATGAAAAACATTCAAAAAAAAAAGTCTGTGAATAATATCAGGAATACACAAACACAAAGGCTGTAGCAATATCTGGGATTGAGTCAGCCAAAAACAAAACCGAATATTTCCGGTTTCATCTAGTCATATCCGGACAAACTTGTGTGGAATTTGTATGCAAGCAACCGAGAAAATCACAGTAAAAATGGTTTTGGAGAAAAGCAAAGTCTTTTCGTTAGGCAAGTGCATAAAATGTCATCTACAGAAACATAAATATCATGTTTGTTTGCCGCAGTTCCTCAGGCTTTCTTCTTGAAAATACGAATGTATAGAGCTGGTGTCCCCATGATGAACCAATTAGTGTTTCTACGGTACAAAAATAAATGTTCCCTGATAAAAATACTCAAAACAATAAAGTCCATCGATAACATGAAGAATACACAAACACGGAGGCTCTCACAATATTTCGGATTGAGTTAGCCATAACACAACCGGATATTTCTGGTTTCATCCAGTCATATCTGGAAAAACTGGTGTGGAATTCGTATGCAATGGAGCGAGAAAATCACAGTAAAAACGGTTTTGGAGAAAAAGAAAAGTCTTTTCATTAGGCAAGTAGATAAAATGTCATCTATACAAACAGAAATATCATGTTTGTTTACCGCAGTTCCTCTACCTTTCTCCCTAGAAAATACGAATGTGCAGAGCTGGTGTCTCCATGTGGAACCAATTAGTGTTTCCAAGCACAAAATTAAATGTTCCTTGAAAAAAAAAATTGAAAAAAATAAAGTCCGTGGATAATATCAGGAATACACAAACACAGAGGATGTAGCAATATTTCAGATTGAGTTAGCCAAAACACAACCAGATATTTCTGGTTTGATCCAGTCATATCCGGATAATGTGGTGTGGAATTCGTATGCAATGGACCGAGAAAATCACAGTAAAATGTTTTGGAGAAAAGCAAAGTCTTTTCATTAGGCAAGTGCATAAAATGTCATGTATACAAACAGAAATATCATGTTTCTTTGCCACAGTTCCTCTAGCTTTCTCCATAGAAAATACAAATGTGCAGAGCTGGTGTCTCTATGTGGAACCAATTACTGTATCCAAGGTGAAAATGAAATGTTCCCCGATAAAAAACATTCAAAACAATAACGTCTGTTGATAATATCCAGAAAACACAAACACAGAGGCTCTAGCAATATCTGGGATTGAGTTAGCCAAAACGCAACCAGATATTTCTGGTTTGATCCAGTCATATCAGACAAAGTGGTGTGGAATTCGTATGCAATGGACCGAGAAAATCACAGTAAAAATGGTTTTGGAGAAAAGAAAAGTCTTTTCGTTAGGCAAGTGCATAAAATGTCATCTACACAAACAGAAGCATCATGTTTATTTGCCGCAGTTCCTCTAGCTTTCTCACTAGAAAATCGAATGGGTAGAGCTGGTGTAACCATGATGAACCAATTCGTGTTTCAATGGTACAAAATTAAATATTCCCCGATAAAAAACATTCAAAACAATGAAGTCCGTTGATAACATCCAGAAAACACAAACACAGAGGCTTTTCAATATTTTGGATTGAGTAGCCAAAAAAAAAACCGGATATTTCCGGTTTCATCCAGTCATATCCGGAGAAATTTATGTGGAATTAGTATGCAATGGACCGAGAGAATCACACTAAAAATGGTTTTGGAGGAAAGCAAAGTCTTTTCGTTAGGCAAGTCCATAAAATGTCATCTAGACAAACAGAAATATCATGTTTGTTTGCCGCAGTTCCTCTAGCTTTCCCCCTAGAAAATACGAATGTGTAGAGCTGGTGTTCCCATGATGAACCAATTAGTGTTTCTACGGTACAAAATTAATATTCCCTGATAAAAACATTCAAAATAATAAAGTCCGTCGATAATATCCAGAAAAAACAAACACAGAGGATTTCACAATATTTTGGATTGAGTTAGCCCAAATACAACTGGATATTTCTGTTTTAATCCGGTCATATCGGAGAAATTAGTTTGGAATTTATATGCAAAGGACCGAGAAAATCACACTGAATATGGTTTTGGAGAAAAGCAAAGTCTTTTCGTTAGGCAAGTGCATAAAATGTCATCTATACAAACAGAAATATCATGTTTGTTTGCTACAGTTCCTCAAGCTTTCTCCGTAGAAAATATGAATGTGTAGAGCTGGTGTCTCCATGTGGAACCAACTAGTGTTTCCAAGCACAAAATTAAATGTTCCCTGGAAAAAAACATTCAATACAATAAAGTCTGTTGATAATATCCAGAAAACAGAAACACAGAGGCTGTAGCAATATTTCAGATTGAGTTAGCCAGAACAAAACCGGATATTTCCGGTTTCATCCAGTCATTTCCGGACAAAGTGGTGTGGAATTCGTATGCAGTGGACCGAGAAAATCACACTAAAAATGATTTTGGAGAAAACTAATGTCTTTTCGTTAGGCAGGTGCATAAAATGTCATCTATACAAACAGAAATATCATGTTTGTTTGCTGCAGTTCCTCTAGCTTTCTCCCTAGAAAATGCGAATGTGTAGAGCTGGTGTCCCCACGATGAACCACTTAGTGTTTCTACGGTACAAAATTAAATGTTCCCTGATAAAAACATTCAAAACAATAAAGTCCATCGATAATATCCAGAAAACACAATCACAGAGGCTTTCACAATATTTCAGATTGAGTTAGCCAAAACACAGCCGGATATTTCTGGTTTCATCCAGTAATATCCGGATAAAGTGGTGTGGAATTCGTATGCAATGGACCGAGAAAATCACAGTAAAAATGGTTTTGGAGAACAGCAAAGTGTTTTCTTTAGGCAAATAGATAAAATATCATCGATACAAACAGAAATATCATGTTTGTTTGCCGCAGTTCCTCTAGCTATCTCCCTAGAAATTACGAATTTGTACAGCTGCTGTCTCCCTGTGGAACCAATTAGTGTTTCCAATCAAAAAATTAAATGTTCCCTGATAAAAAACATTCACAACAATAAAGTCCATGGATAATATCCGGAAAACACAAACACAGAGGCTGTAGCAATATTTGAGATTGAGTTAGCCAAAACAAAACCGGATATTTCTGGTTTCATCCAATCATATCCGGAAAAAGTGGTGTGATATTCGTATGAAATGGACCGAGAAAATCACAGTACAAATCGTTTTGGCGAAAAGTAAAGTCTTTTCATTAGGCAAGTGCATTAAATATCATCTACACATACATAAATATCATGTTTGCCAGAGTTCTTCTAGCTTTCCCCCCAGAAAATATGAATTTGTAGAGCTGGTGTCCCTATGATGAACCAATTAGTATTTCTACGGTACAAAATTAAATGTTCCCTGATAAAAATATTCAAAACAATAAAGTCTGTCGATAATATCCAGAAAACACAAACACAGAGGCTGTAGCAAAATTTCGGATTGAGTTAGCCAAAACACAACCGGATATTTCTGGTTTCATCCTATCATATCCAGACAAAATGGCTTGGAATTCGTATGCAATGCACCGAAAAAATCACAGTACTAATGGTTTTGGAGAAAAGCAAAATTTTTTTGGTAGGCAATTGCATAAAATGACTTCGATACAAACAGAAATATCATGTTTTTTTGCCTCAGTTCCTGTAGCTATCTCCCTAGAAATTACGAATGTGTAGAACATGTGTCTCCATGTGGAACTAATTAGTGTTTCCATGCACAAAATTAAATGTTCACTAAAAAAATCATTCAAAACAATAAAGTTCATAGATAATATCCAGAAAACACAAACACAGAGGCTCTAGCAATATCTGGGATTGAGTTAGCCAAAACAAAACCGGATATTTCTGGTTTCATCCAGTCATATCCGGACAAAGTGCTGTGGAATTCGTATGCAATGGACCGAGAAAATCACAGTACAAATGGTTTTGGAGAAAAGCAAAGTCTTTTCGTTAGGCAAGTGCATAAAATGTCATCGATACCAACAGAAATATCATGTTTGTTTGCCGCAGTTCCTCTAGCTTTCTCCCTAGAAAATACAAATGCGTAGAGCTGGTGTCTCCATGTGGAACCAATTAGTGTTTCCAAGCACAAAATGAAATATTCCCTGATAAAAAAAATTCAAAAAAACAAAGTCTGCGGATAATATCAGGAATACACAAACAGAGAGGCTGTAGCAATATTTCGGATTGAGTTAGCCAAAACACAACCGGATATTTCTGGTTTAATCCAGTCATATACGGACAAAGTGGTGTGGAATTCGTATGCAGTGGACCGAGAAAATCATAGTCAAAATGGTTTTGGAGAAAAGCAAAGTCTTTTCGTTAGGCAAGTGCATAAAATGTCATCTAGACAAACAGAAATATCATGTTTGTTTCCCACAGTTCCTCTAGCTTTCTCCCCAGAAAATGTGAATGTGTAGAGCAGGTGTTTCCATGATGAACCAATTAGTGTTTCTATGGTACAAAATGAATTATTCCCTGATAAAAACATTCAAAAGAATAAAGTCCATCGATAATATCCTGAAAACACAAACACAGAGGCTTTCACAATATTTCAGATTGAGTTAGCCAAAACACAACCGGATATTTCTGGTTTCATCCAGTAACATCCGGATAAAGTGGTGTGGAATTCGTATGCAATGGACCGAGAAAATCACAGTAAAAATGGTTTTGGAGGACAGCAAATTATTTTCTTTAGGAAAATAGATAAAATATCATCAATACAAACAGAAATATCATGTTTGTTTGCCGCAGTTCCTCTAGCTATCTCCCTAGAAATTACAAATTTGTACAGCTGCTGTCTCCCTGTGGAACCAATTAGTGTTTCCAATCAAAAAATTAAATGTTCCCTGATAAAAAACATTCACAACAATAAAGTCCATGGATAATATCCAGGAAAACACAAACACAGAGGCTGTAGCAATATCTGAGATTGAGTTAGCCAAAACAAAACCGCATATTTCCGATTTCATCCATTCATATCCGGACAAACTGGTGTGGAATTCGTATGCAATGGACCGAGAAAATCACAGTACAAATCGTTTTGGCGAAAAGCAAAGTCTTTTCATTAGGCAAGTGCATTAAATGTCATCTACACATACATGAATATCACGTTTGCCACAGTTCTTCTAGATTTTTCCCCAGAAAATACGAATGTGTAGAGATGGTGTCCCTATGATGAACCAAATAGTGTTTCTAAGGTACAAAATTAAATGTTCCCTGATAAAAACATTCAAATCAATAAAGTCCGTCGATAATATCCGGAGAACACAAACACAGAGGCTGTAGCAAAATTTCGGATTGAGAGCCAAAACACAAACGCATATTTCCGATTTCATTCAGTCATATCCGGACAAACTGGTGTGTAATTCGAATGCAATGGACTAAGAAAATCACAGTAAAAGTCGTATTGGAAAACAGCAAAGTGTTTTAATTAGGCAAGTAGATAAATTATCATCGCTAAAAACAGAAATATCATGTTTGTTTATCGCAGTTCCTCTAGCCATCTCCCTAGAAATAACGAATGTGTAGAGCTGGTGTCTCCATGTGGAACCAATTATGCTTTCCAAGCAAATAATTAAATGTTCCCTGATAAAAAACATTCAAAACAATAAAGTCCATGGATAATATCCGGAAACACAAACACAGCGGCTGCATCAATATCTGGGATTGAATTAGCCAAAACAAAACCGGATATTTCCGTCTACATCCAGTCATGTCCGGATAAATTGGTGTGGAATTCGTACGCAACGAACCGAGAAAATAACAGTAAAAATGGTTTTGGAGAAAAGCAAAGTCTTTTCGTTAGTCAAGTGCAGAAAATGTCATCTACACAAACATAAATATCATGTTTGCCGCAGTTCCTCTAGCTTTCTCCCTAGAAAATACGAATGTGTAGTGCTGATGTCCTCATGATGAACCAATTAGTGTTTCAATGGTACAAAAAGAAATGTTCCCTGAAAAAAAATATTCAAAACAATAAAGCCAGTCGATAATATCCAGAAAACACAAACACAGAGGCTTTCATAATATTTCGGATTGAGTTAGCAAAAACACAACCAGATATTTCTGGTTTAATCCAGTCATATCCAGACAAAGTGGTTTGGAATTTATATGCAATGGACCGAGAAAATCACAGTCAAAATGCTTTTGGAGAAAAGCAAATTCTTTTCATTAAGCAAGTGGATAAAATGTCAGCTATACAAACAGAAATATCATGTTTGTCAGTTACTCTACATTTCTCCCTAGAAAATACGAATATGTAGATCTGGTGTCTCCATGTGGAACCAATTACTGTATCCAAGATCAAAATAAAATGTTTCCCAATAAAAAATATTCAAAACAATAAAGTCCATTGATAATACACAGAAAACACAAACACAAAGTCTGTAGCAATATCTGGGATTGAGTTAACCAAAACACAACCGGATATTTACAGTTTCATACAGTCATATCCGGACAAAGTGGTGTGGAATTTGTATGCATTGGACCGAGAAAATCTCAGTAAAAAGTGGTTTTGGAGAAAAGCAAAGTCTTTTCGTTAGGCAAGTGCATAAAATATCATCTACACAAACAGAAATATCATGTATGTTTGCCGCAGTTCCTCTAGTTTCTACCTAGAAAATACGAATGTGTTGAGCTGGTGTCTCCATGTGGAACCAATTAGTGTTTCAACGGCACAAAATTAAATGTTCCCTGATAAAAAACATTCAAAACAATAAAGTTCATCGATAATATCCAGAAAATACAAACACAGTGGCTTTCACAATATTTCGGATTGAGTTAGCCAAAACACAACCGCATATTCCTGGTTTCTTCCAGTCATATCCGGACAAAGTGGTTTGGAATGTGTATGCAATGGGCTGAGAAAATAAGAGTAATAATTGTTTTGGAGAGGAGCAAAGTCTTTTCATTAGGCAAGAGCATAAAATTTCATCTATACAAAGAGAAATATCATGTTGTTTACCGCAGTTCATCTAGCTTTCTCCCTAGAATATACGAATGTGTAGATCTGGTGTCTCCATGTTCAAACAATTAGTGTTTCAACATTACAAAATGAAATGTTCCCTGAAAAACAATTCAAAACAATAAAGTCCATGGATAATATCAGGAATACACAAACACAGAGGCTGTAGCAATATCTGGGATTGAGTTAGCCAAAACAAAACCAGATATTTCCGGTTTCTTCCAGTTATATCCGGATAAACTGGTGTTTAATTCGTATGCAATGTATCGAGAAAATCACAGTAAAAATGGTTTTGGAGAAAAGCAAAGTCTTTTCGTTAGGCAAGTGCATAAAATGTCATCGATACCAACAGAAATATCATGTTTGTTTGTCGCAGTTCCTCTAGCTTTCTCCCTAGAAAATCAAATGTATAGAGCTGGTGTTCCCATTATGAACCAATTAGTGTTTCAACGGCACAAAATGAAATGTTCCCTGATAAAAACATTCAAAACAATAACGTCCATCGATAATATCCAGAAAACACAAACAAAGAGGCTTTCACAATATTTCAGATTGAGTTAACCAAAACACAACCGATTATTTCTGTTTTAATGCAGTCATATCCGGACAAAGTGGTATGGAATTTGGATGCAATGGACCGAGAAAATCACAGTAAAAATGGTTTGGAGAAAAGGAAATCTTTTCGTTAGGCAAGTGCATAAAATGTCATCTATACAAACAGAAATATCATGTTTGTTTGCCGCAGTTCCTCTAGCTTTCCCCCTTGAAAATACGAATGTGTAGTGCTGGTGTACCCATGATGAACCAATTAGTGTATCCAAGCTCAAAATAAAATGTTCCCCGATAGAAGACATTCAAAACAATAAAGTCCATTGATAATATCCAGAAAACACAAACACAGAGGCTGTAGCAATATCTGTGATTGAGTTAGCCAAAACAAAACGGGATATTTCCGATTTCATCCAATCATATCCACACAAAGTGGTGTGGAATTCGTATGCAATGGAGTAAGAAAATCACAGTAAAAATGGTTTTGGAGAAAAGCAAAGTGTTTTCCTTAGGAAAATAGATAAAATATCATCTATATAAACAGAAATATCATGTTTGTTTGCCGCAGTTCCTATAGCTATCTCCCTAGAAATTACGAATATGTAGAGCTGGTGTCTCCCTGTGGAACCAATTAGTGTTTCCAAGCAAAAAATTAAATGTTCCCTGATAAAATCATTCAAAACAATAAAGTCCGTGGATAATATCAGGAATACACAAACACAGAGGCTGTAGCAATATCTGGGATTGAGTTAGCGAATACAAAACCAGATATTTCCGGTTTCTTCCATTCATATCCGGATAAACTGGTGTGGAATTCGTATATAATGGGCTGAGAAAATAAGAGTAAAAATGGTTCTGGAGAAAAGCAAAATCTTTTCGTTATTCAAGTGCATGAATCATCATCGATATAAACAGAAATATCATGTGTGTGTCCCGCAGTTCCTCTAGCTTTCTCACTAGAAAATACGAATATATAGAGCTGGTGTATCCATGTGGAACCAATTACTGTATCCAAGCTCAAAATAAAATGTTCCCCTATAAAAAACATTCAAAACAATAAAGTCCGTTGATAATATCCAGAAAATACAAACAAAGAGGATGTAGCAATATCTGGGATTGAGTTAGAGAAGAAAAACCAGATATTTCCGGTTTCATCCAGTTATATCCGGACAAGCTGGTGTGGAATTCGTATGCAACGGACCAAGAAAATCACAGTAAAAATGGCTTTGGAGAAAAGCTAAGTCTTTTCGATAGGCAAGTGCATAAAATGTCATCGATACAAACAGAAATATCATGTTTGTTTGCCACAGTTCCTATAGCTTTCTCCCTAGAAAATACGCATGTGTAGAGCTGGTGTCTCCCTTTGGAACCAATTAGTGATTCCAAGCACAAAATAAAATGTTCCCCGATAAAAAACATTCCAAAAAATAAAGTCTGTGTATAATATCCAGAAAATTCAATACAGAGGCTGTAGCAATATTTGGGATTTGTTGGCCAAAACACAACCGGATATTTCAGGTTTCATCCAGTCATGTCCGGACAAACTGGTGTGGAATTCGTATGCAATGGACCAACAAAACAACAGTAAAAATGGTTTTGGAGAAAAGGAAATCTTTTCATTAGGCAAGTGCATAAAATGTCATCGATACAAACAGAAATATCATATTTGGTTGCCGTATTTCCTGTAGCTTTCTCCCTAGAAAATACTAATGTGTAGTGCTGGTGTACCCATGATGAACCAATAAGTGTTTCAACGGTACAAAATTAAATGTTTCCTGATAAAAACATTCAGAACAATAAAGTCCATCGATAATATCCAGAAAACACCAACACAGAGGCTTTCACAATATTTAGGATTGAGTTAGCCAAAACTCAACCGGATATTTCTGGTTTCATCCAGTCATATCCCGACAAACTGCTGTGGAATTCGTATGCAATGGGCTGACAAAATCAGAGTAAAAATGGTTTTGGAGAAAAGCAAAGTCTTTTCATTAGGTATGTGCAAAAATATCATCGATACAAACATATATCATGTTTGTATTCCACAGTTCACCTAGCTGTCTCCCTAGAAAATACGAATATATAGAGCTGGTGTCTCCATGTGGAAGCAATTACTGTATCCAAGCTCAAAATAAAATGTTCCCTGATAAAAAAAATTCAAAACAATAAAGTCCATTGATAATATCCAGAAAATACAAACACAGTGGCTGCAGTAATATCTCAGATTGAGTTAGCCTAAACAAAGCCGGATATTTCTGGTTTCATCCAGTCACATCCGTACAAACTGGTCTGGAATTCATATGCAATGTATCGAGAAAATAACAGTATAAATGGTTTTGTAGAAAAACAAAGTATTTTCATTAGGCAAGTGCATAAAATGTCATCTATACAAACAGAAATATCATGTTTGTTTGCCGCAGTTCCTCTAGCTTTCTACCTAGAAAATACGAATGGGTAGAGCTGGTGTCCCCATGATGAACCAATTAGTGTTTCAACGGTACAAAATGAAATGTTACCTGATAAAAACATTCAAAACAATAAAGTCCATCGATAATATCCAGAAAACACAAACACAGAGGCTTTCACAATATTTCGGATTGAGTTAGCCAAAAAAAACCGGATATTTCCGGTTTCATCCTGTCAGATCCGGACAAACTGGTGTGGAATTCGTGTGCAACAGACCGAGAAAATCACAGTACAAATGGTTTTGGAGAAAAGCAAAGTCTTTTCGTTAGGCAAGTGCATAAAATGTCATCGATACAAACAGAAATATCATGTTTGTTTGCCGCAGTTCCTCTAGCTTTCTCACTAGAAAATACGAATGCATAGAGCTGGTGTCTCCATGAGGAACCAATTAGTGATTCCAAGCACAAAATTAAATGTTCCCGGATAAAAAACATTCAAAACAATAAAGTCCGTGGAGAATATCAGAAAAACACAAACACAGAGTCTGTAGCAATAACTGGGATTGAGTTACCCAAAACAAAACTGGATATCTCCGGTTCCATCCAGTCATATCCCGACAAACTGGTGTGGAATTCGTATGCAATGGACCGAGAAAATCACAGTTACAATGCTTTGGAGTAAAGCAAAGTATTTTCCTTAGGCAAATGCATAAAATGTCATCTATACAAACAGAAATATCATGTTTGTTTGCCACAGTTCCTCTAGCTTTCTCCCTAGAAAATACGAATACGTAGAGCTGTTGTGTCCCTGTGGAACCAGTTACTGTATCCAAGCTCAAAATAAAATGTTCCCCGATAGAAAACATTCCAAAAACTAAAGTCTGTGGATAATATACAGAAAACTCAAACACAGAGGCTGTAGCAATATTTGGGATTGAGTTAGCCAAAACAAATCCGGATATTTCCGGTTTCATCCAGTCATGTCCGGACAAACTGGTGTGGAATTCATATGCAATGGACCGAGAAAACAACAGTAAAAATGGTTTTGGAGAAAAAAGAAATATTTTCGTTAGGCAAGTGCATAAAATGTCATCTATACAAACAGAAATATCATGTTTGTTTGCCGCAGTTCCTCTAGCTTTCTCCCTAGAAAATACGAATACCTAGAGCTGGCGTCCCCATGATGACCCAATTAGTGTGTCAATGGTACAAAATTAAATGTTCCCCGATAAAAAACAGTCAAAACAATAAAGTCCATCGTTAATATCCAGAAAACACAAAAACATAGGCTTTCACAATATTTTGGATTGAGTTAGCGAAAACAAAACGGGATATTTCTGGTTTCATCCAGTTATATCCGGACAAACTGGTGTGGAATTCATATGCAATGGACCGAGAAAATCACAGTAAAAATGGTTTTGGAGAAAAGTAAAGTGTTTTCAATAGGCAAGTGCATAAAATGTCATCGATACAAACATAAATATCATGTTTATTTGCCACAGTTCCTCTAGCTTTCTCCCTAGAAAATACGAATGTGTAAAGCTGGTGTCTCCATGTGGAACCAATTAGTGATTGCAAGCACAAAATTAAATGTTCCCTATAAAAAACATTCAATACAATAAAGTCCATCATGAATATCCAGAAACACCAACACAGAGGCTTTCACAATATTTCAGATTGAGTTAGCCAAAACTCAACCGGATATTTCTGGTTTCATCCAGTTATATCCGGAAAAACTGGTGTGGAATTCGTATGAAATGGACCATGAAATATCACAGTAAAAATGGTTTTTGAGAAAAGCAAAGTCTTTTCGATAGGCAAGTGCATAAAATATCATCGATACAAACAGAAATATCATGTTTGCTTGCCACAGTTCCTCTAGCTTTCTCCCTAGAAAATACAAATGCGTAGAGCTGGTGTCTCCATGTCGAACCAATTAGTGATTCCAAGCACAAAATTAAATGTTCCCGGAAAAAAACATTCGAAACCATAAAGTCCGTGGATAATATCAGAAATACACAAACACAGAGTCTGTAGCAATATCTGGGATTGAGTTACCCAAAACAAAACCGGATATCTCCGCTTTCCTCCAGTCATATCCCGACAAACTGGTGTGGAATTCGTATGCAATGGACCGAGAAAATCACAGTAACAATGCATTAGATAAAGCAATGTCTTTTCCTTAGGCAAGTGCATAAAATGTCATCTATACAAACAGAAATATCATGTTTGTTTGCCACAGTTCCTCTAGCTTTCTCCCTAGAAAATACGAATATGTAGAGCTGTTGTGTCCCTTTGGAACCATTTACTGTATCCAAGCACAAAATAAAATGTTCTCCGATAAAAAACATTCAAAACAATAAAGCCCATGGATAATATCAGGAATACACAAACATAGAGGCTGTAGCAATATCTGGGATTGAGTTAGCCAAAACACAACCAGATATTTCCGGTTTCATCCAGTCATATCCGTACATACTGGCATGGATTTCGTATGCACTTTATCGAGAAAATCAGAGTAAAAATGGTTTTGGAGAAAAGCAAAGTCTTTTCGTTAGGCAAGTGCATAAAATGTCATCTACACAAACAGAAATATCATCTTTGGTTAGCGCAGTTCTTTTAGCTTTCTCCCTAGAAAGTACGAATGTGTAGAGCTGCATAAAATGTCATCAATACAAATATAAGTTGGCTGTAGATGTTTGGATTGATTTCTTGTGTTTCTATTCTGTTCCATTGGTCTATCCATCTGTTTCTGTACCAGTACCATGCTGTTTTGATAATGACTGCCCTGTAGTATGTCCTGAAATCAGGTATTGTGATGCCTCCGGCTTTGTTTTTATTGTACAGGATTGCTTTGGCTATTCGAGGTCTTCTGTGTCTCCATACGAATTTCAGCATCATTTTTTCCAGATCTGAGAAGAATGTCTTTGGTATCTTGATTGGTATTGCATTGAATGTATAAATTGCTTTTGGGAGGATAGACATTTTGATGATATTGATTCTTCCAATCCATGAGCATGGAAGATTTCTCCATTTTTTTGTATCCTCTTCTATTTCTTTCTGTAAGGTTTTGTAGTTTTCATCGTAGAGATCTTTAGCGTCTTTGGTTAATTTTATTCCAAGGTATTTGATTCTTTTGTAGCTATTGTGAATGGGATTGATTTTAGAAGTTCTTCCTCAGCCGTGGCATTGCCTGTGTATACAAAGGCTGTTGATTTTTGTGCATGGATTTTATATCCTGCTACTTTGCCAAACTCTTCGATGAGTTCCAGCAGTTTCTTAGTAGAGTTCTTTGGGTCCCCTAAATAAAGAATCATATCATCTGCAAAGAGGGATAGTTTGAGTTCTTCCTTCCCGATTTGTATCCCTTTAATTTCTTTTTCTTGCCTAATAGCTCTGGCTAAAACTTCCAGAACTATATTGAATAGCAGTGGTGAGAAAGGGCATCCCTATCTGGTAAAAGATTTCAGTGGAAATGCTTCCAACTTTTCCCCACTCAATAGGATGCTGGCCGTGGGTTTTTCATATATTGCTTTGATTGTATTGAGGAATGTTCCTTCCATACCCGGTTTGCTTAGAGTTTTCATCATGAAAGGGTGTTATATTTTATCAAATGCTTTCTCTGCATCTATTGAGAGAATCATCTGGTTTTTCTTCTGCAGCCTGTTAATGTAGTGTATTTCGTTGATTGTTTTGCGAATGTTGAACCATCCCTGCATACCGGGAATGAATCCCACTTGGTCTGGGTGGATGATCTTTCTGATGTGTTGTTGCATTCTATTGGCCAGAATTTTATTGAGTATTTTTGCATCTATTTTCATCAGGGATATTGGTCTGTAATTCTCTTTCAATGTTGCATCTCTTTCTGGCTTAGGAATTAAGGTGATGGTGGCTTCATAGAAAGAATTTGGGAGGATTCCCTCTTTTTCGATTGCTCTGAATAGTTTGAGAAGAATTGGAGTTAGTTCTTCTCTAAATGTCTGGTAGAACTCAGCAGTGAATCCATCTGGTCCTGGGCTTTTCTTTGTTGGGAGGGCCTTTATTACTGTTTCAATTTCTGTGTCAGTTATGGGTCTGTTTAGGTTTTCTATGTCTTCCTGGCTCAATTTAGGTAGGTTGTATGTGTCCAAGAATCTGTCCATTTCTGATAGATTTCCCTGTTTGCTGGCATACAAGTCCTTGTAGTAATTTCTGATGATTCTTTTTATTTCTGTGGTGTCTGTTGTTACGTTTCCCTTTTCATCTCTGATCCTATTGATTTGGGTCTTTTCTCTTCTTTTTTTAGTTAGTTGGGCCAATGGGGTGTCAATTTTGTTTATTTTTTCAAAAAACCAGCTCCACGTTTGGCTGATTTTTTGTAATGTTTTTTTGGATTCAATCCTGTTGATTTCTTCTTTGAATTTAATTATTTCTCTTCTTCTACTGGGTTTGGGTTTGGTTTGCTGCAGATTTTCTAGATCCTTGAGATGACTTGAAAGCTCATCTATTTGGTGCCTCTCCAATTTCTTGATGTAGGCACCTATTGATATAAACTTTCCTCTTAACACTGCTTTTGTTGTATCCCAGAGGTTTTGGTATGTTGTGCTGTTATCCTCATTTACTTCCAGAAAATTTTTGATTTCTCTTTTAATTTCTTCTATGACCCATTGTTCATTCAGGAGCATGTTGTTCAATCTCCATGTGTTTGCACGTGCTCTGGGGATTCCCGAGTTGCTAATTTCCAATTTCATTCCTTTGTGGTCTCAGAAGCTGCATGGTATGATTCTAATTCTTTTGAATTTGCTGAGACTTGCTTTATGGCCTAGTATGTGGTCAATCCTAGAGAAGGTTCCATGTACTGCTGAGAAGAATGTAAAGTCCTTAGATGTAGGATGAAATGTTCTATAGATATCTGTTAGATCCATTTGGGCTATAGTGTCATTTAAATCTACTGTCCTCTTGTTGATCTTCTGTCCTGATGATCTGTCTATCTCTGAGAGTGGAGTATTGAAGTCCCCCAGTACTATTGTATTGGGGTCTAAGTCTCCCTTTAAGTCCCTTAACAAGTCTTTTAAATAAGCTGGTGCCCTGTAATTGGGTGCATATACATTGATAATCGTTATATCTTTCTGTTGAATGGATCCTTTAATCATTATATAGTGCCCCTCTTTGTCTCTCCTAACAGTTTTTGTGGTAAAGTTTATGTTGTCCGATATTAAGATGGCTACGCCCGCTCTTTTTCATTTCTGTTGGCATGGCATATCTTTTTCCAGCCTTTCACTTTCAGCCTATATGGATCATTGTTGGATCGATGGGTTTCTTGTAAGCAGCAAAAAGATGGGTTTTGTTCCATAACCCAATCAGCCAATCGGTGTCTTTTAATTGGACAGTTCAAGCCATTAACATTCAATGTGACTATTGAGAAGGAGTAACTTTGCCCTGCCATTTGCCAAAATACTTTCTAATATATGGTTTGAGATTCCTGTGATCTTTTGGTGTGAGGTTTCCTTCCTTTACCTTCTTTCATATTGGTTACCGTGTTTCTGTGTTTCTGTATGTAAGACATCTTTAAGCATCTTTTGCAGGGCTGCACGAGTGGCAACAAATTCTTTCAATTTCTGTTTGCTGTGAAAGGTCTTTATTTCACCTTCATTCACAAATGAGAGCTTTGCATGACATAATATTCTGGGTTGGCAGTTTTTCTCTCTTAGTACCTGGGCTATGTCTCGCCATTCTCTCCTAGCTTGTAGGGATTCTGAAGAGAAGTCAGCTGTGAGTCTAATTGGAGATCCTCTGAGAGTAATCCTGCATTTCTCTCTTGCACATTTTAGGATCTTTTCTTTATGTTTCACTGTGGTGAGTTTGATTACGACGTGTCATGGTGAGGATCTCTTTTGGTCATGTTTATTAGGGGTTCTATGAGCTTCCTGTACTATGATGTCTCTGTCCTTCTCCAAACCTGGGAAATTTTCTGCTAGTATCTCACTAAAAAGGCCTTCTAATCCTTTCTCCATCTCCATGCCTTCAGGAACTCCTAGGACCCGAATGTTCGGTTTTTTAATAGTATCCTGTAGATTCCCGACAATATTTTTTAGATTTCTAATTTCCTCTTCTTTTCTTTGGTTTGCCTGTTTCCTTTCTTGTTCTCTGTCTTCTAATTCCAATATTCTCTCTTCTGCTTCACCCATTCTGAACGGGGCCATCAAAGAAGGAGGTACCTTTCTCCGATGGGAGGAGAGAACTTCCACTTTGACTATGACCCTATCGGAATAAGATTAAAGTCAGCAAACTCTAAAGGCTTCCATAGGCATTGCAACTCATGACTAGAGCCTAGGGAGATTAAAGACGCCATGAACAGGAGTGTCAAATTGTTAAATCAGCAACAGGAGTCACTGTGTACTTACACCCGATGTGGGAGCTGTCCTTAATGTGTTGTCTAATGTGACGTGATGCTATAATTAGTACTGAAACAGTACTTTTATACTTTGTGTTTCTGTGTGTGTACAAACTGATGAGGTCTTCACTAATTATATACTGAATTGATCTTCTGTATATAAAGAGAATTGGAAATGAAAAAACAACCTGGTGTTAAATTGGAAATGCCATAGAAAATTTATTATTTTTTATAAAAAAACTATTATGTAGTATCTCTGATTTAATGTGCTGTACATTGTTATTTAATGCTATAATTAGTACTCCAATGGTAGTTTTTTCACTTTGTGTTGCTATGTGGGCAAACTGTTGAAATCTTTACCTAATATGTACTAAACTGATCTTCTGTATATAAAGAGAATTGAAAATGAATCTTTATGTGAATGGAAGCGGAAAGGGAGGGTGGGGGGAGGGTTGCGGGTAGGAGGGAACTCATGGGAGGGGGGAAGCCATTGTAATGCATAAACTGTACTTTGGAAATTTACATTCATTAAATAAAAAAAAGTCATTGATACAAAGAGAAATATCATGTTTGTTTGCCGCAGTTCCTCTAGCTTTCTCCCTAGAAAATATGAATCTGTAGAGCTGATGTCTCCACGTGGAACCAATTAGTGTTTCCAAGCTCAAAATAAACAGTTCCCTGATAAAAAACATTCAAAACAATAAAGTCCGTGGATAATATCAGGAATACACAAACCCAGAGGCTGTAG
Organism: Lepus europaeus; assembly: GCF_033115175.1. Classification (NCBI taxonomy): domain Eukaryota; kingdom Metazoa; phylum Chordata; class Mammalia; order Lagomorpha; family Leporidae; genus Lepus; species Lepus europaeus. The sequence goes on from NW_026909177.1 coordinate 6,015,740, forward strand.
CAATATCTGTGATTGAGTTAGCCAAAACAGAACCGGATATTTCTAGTTTCATCTAGTCATATCCGGAAAAACTGGTGTGGAATTCATATGCAATGGACCGAGGAAATCACAGTAACAATGGTTTGGAGAAAAGCAAAGTTTTTTCGTTAGGGCAGTACATAAAATATCATCGATAGAAACAGAAATAGCATGTTTGTTTGCCGCAGTTCCTCTAGCTTTCTCCCTGGAAAATATGAACACGTAGAGCTCTTGTCTCCCTGTGGAACCAGTTATTGTATCCAAGCTCAAAATAAAATATTCCCCGAAAAAAACATTTCCAAAAATAAAGTCTGTGGATAATATCCAGAAAACACAAACACAGAGGTAGTAGCAATATTTGGGATTGAGTTAGCCAAAACAAATCCGGATATTTCCGGTTTCATCGAGTCATGTCTGGACAAACTGGTCTGGAATGCGTATGCAATGGACCCAGAAAACCACAGAAAAAATGGTTTTGGAGAAAAGCAAAGTCTTTTCGTTTGAAAAGTGCATAAAATGTCATCGATACAAACAGAAATATCATGTTTGTTTGCCGCAGTTCCTCTAGATTTCTCCCTAGAAAATACGAATGTGTAAAGCTGATCTCTCCATGTGGAACCAATTAGTGTTTCCACGCTCAAAATAAAATGTTCCCTGATAAAAAACATTCAAAACAATAAATTCCTTGGATAATATCATGAATACACAAACCCAGAAGCTGTAGCAATATCTGGGATTGAGTTAGCCAAAACACAACTGGATATTTCCAGTTTCATCCAGTAATATCCGGACAAACTGGTGTGGAATTCGTATGCAGTGTTTCGAGAAAATCACAGTAACAATGGTTTTGGAGAAAAGCAAAGTCTTTTCGTTAGGCAAGTGCATAAAATGTCATCTAAACAAACAGAAATATCATGTTTGTTTGCCGCTGTTCCTCTAGCATTCTCCCTAGAAAATACGAATACCTAGAGCTTTTGTCTCCATGTGGAACCAATTAGTGTTTCCAAGCACAAAATTAAATGTTCCCTGATAAAAAAACATTCAACATAAAAAAGCCCATTGACAATATAAAGAAAACACAAACACAGAGGCTGTAGCAATATCTGGGATTGAGTTAGCCAAAAAGAAACCAGATATTTCCGGTTTCATCCAGTCATATCTGGACAAAGTGGTGTGGAATTCGTATGCAATGGACCGAGAAAATCACAGTAAAAATGGTTTTGGAGAAAGGCAAAGTCTTTTCGTTAGGCAAGTACATGAAATGTCATCTATACAAACAGAAATATCATGTTTGTTTGTCGCAGTTCTTCTAGCTTTCTCCCTAGAAAATAGTAATGTGTAGAGCTGGTGTCTCCATGTGGAACCAATTAGGGTTTCCAAAAACGAAATTAAATGTTCCCTGATTAAAAAAATTCAAAGCAATAAAGTCCTTCGATAACAGCAGGAATACACAAACACAGAGGCTGTAGCAATATCTGGGATAGGGTTCGCCAAACCAAAACCCGATATTTCCGGTTTCATCCAGTCATATCCGGACAAACTACTGTGGAATTCCTACGCAACGGACCGAGAAAAATCACAGTAAAAATGGCTGTGGAGAAAAGCAAAGTCTTTTCGTTAGGCAAGTGCATAAAATGTCATCTATACAAACAGAAATATCATGTTTGTTTGCCGCAGTTCCTCTTGCTTTCTCCCTAGAAAATACGAATGAATAGAGCTGGTGTCCCCATGATGAACCAATTCGTGTTTCAACGGTACAAAATTAAATATTCCCTGCTAAAAACATTCAAAACAAAAAAGTCTATTGATAATACACAGAAAACACAAACACAGAGGCTGTAGCAATATTTGGGATTGAGTTCCCAAAAACACAACTGGATATTTCTGGTTTCATCCAGTCATATCCGGACAAAGTGGTGTGGAATTCGTATACATTGGACCGAGAAAATCACAGTAAAAATGGTTTTGGAGAAAAGCAAAGTCTTTTCGTTAGGCAAGTGCATAAAATGTCATCTATACAAACAGAAATATCATGTTTGTTTGCCGCAGTTCCTGTAGCTTTCTCCCTAGAAATACGAATGAATAAAGCTGGTGTCCCCATGATGAACCAATTAGTGTTTCAACGGTAAAAAATTAAATATTCCCTGCTAAAAACATTCAAAACAATAAAGTCCATCATAATTTCCAGAAAACACAAACATAGAGGCTTTCACAGTATTGCGGACTGAGTTAGCCAAAACACAACCAGATATTTCTGGTTTCATCCAGTCATATCCGGACAAAGTGGTGTGGAATTCGTATGCAATGGACCAAGAAAATCACAGTAAATATGGTTTTGGAGAAAAGCAAAGTCTTTTCGTTAGGCAAGTGCATAAAATGTCATATATTCAAACAGAAACATCATGTTTGTTTGCCGCAGTTCCTCTAGCTTTCTCCCTAGAAAATACGAATGTGTAGAGCTGGTGCCTCCATGTGGAACCAATTAGTGTTTCCAAGCACAAAATTAAATGTTCCCTGAAAAAAAAAAAAACATTGACAAATATCAAGTCCATGGATAATATCATTAATACACAAACACAGAGGCTATAGCAATATTTCGGATTGAGTTAGCCAAAACACAACCATACATTTCTGGTTTCATCCAGTGATATCCAGACAAAGTGGTGTGGAATTCGTATGCCATGGACCAAGAAAATCACAGTAAAAATGGTTTAGGAGAAAAGCAAAGTCTTTTCGTTAGGCAAGTGCATAAAATGTCATCTAGACAAACAGTAATATCATGTTTCTTTGCGGCAGTTCCTCTAGCTTTCTCCCTAGAAAATATGAATGTGTTGAGCTGGTGTCTCCATATGTAACCAATTAGTGTTTCCAAGCACAAAATTATATGTTCCCCGAAACAAAAAAAACATTCAAAAAAATAAAGTCCGTGGATAATATCAGGAATACACAAACACAGAGGCTGTAGCAATATCTGGGATTGCGTTACCCAAAACAAAACAGGATATTTCTGGTTTCATGAAGTCATATCTGGACAAACTGGTGGGATTCGTATGCAATGGACCGAGAAAATCACAGTAAAAATGGTTTTGGAGACAAGAAAAGAGTTTTCGTTAGAAAAGTGCATAAAATGTTATGTATACAAACAGAATATAATGTTTGCCGCTGTTCCTCTAGCTTTCTCCGTAGAAAATACGAATGTGTAGAGCTGGTGTCCCCTTTATGAACCAATTTGTGTTTCTACAGTACAAAATTAAATGTTCCCGGATAAAAAAGATTCAAGACAATAAAGTTTGTGGATAATATCATGAATACACAAACACAGAATCTATAGCAAAATCTGGGATTGAGTTAGCCAAAACAAAACCGGATATTTACAGTTTCTTGCAGTCATATCCGGACAAACTCCTGTGGAATTCCTATGCAATGGAAAGAGAAAATCAGAAGAAAAATGGTTTTGGAGAAAAGCAAAGTCTTTTCATAAGCCAAGTAGATAAAATATCATCGATACAAACAGAAATATCATTTTATTTGCTACAGTTAATCTTGCTTTCTCCCTAGAAAATACAAATATGTAGATCACCTTACTCCATGTGGAACCAACTAGAGTTTCCAAGCACAAAGTTAAATGTTCCCTGATAAAAATCATTCAAAACAATAAAGTCCGTGGATAATATCAGGAATACAAAAACACAGAGGCTGTAGCAATATCTGGGATTGGGTTAGCCAAAACAGAACCGGATATTTTCGTTTTCATGGAGTCATATCCGGACAAACTCCTGTGGAATTCATATGCAATGGACCGAGAAAATCACAGTATAAATGGTTTTGGAGAAAAGCAAAGTCATTTCTTTAGGCAAGTGCATAAAATGTCATCTAGACAAACAGAAGTACCATGTTTGTTTGCCACAGTTCCTCTAGCTTTCTCCCTAGAAAATACAAATGTGTAGAGCTGGTGTCTCCATGTGCAACAAATTACTGTATCCAAGCTCAAAATAAAATGTTCCCTGATAAAAAATATTAGAAAAAATAAAGTCCATTGATAATATCCAGAAAACACATACACAGAGGCTGTAGCAATATCTTTGATTTTGTTAGCCAAAACAAAAACGGATATTTCCGGTTTCATCTAGTCATATCAGGACAAACTGGTGTGGAATTCGTATGCAATGGACCGAGAAAATCACAGTAAAAATGGGTTTGGAGAAAAGCAAAGTCTTTTCTTTAGGCAAGTGCATAAAATGGCATCTATACCAACAGAAATATCATGTTTGTTTGCGTAGTTCCTCTAGCTTTCTCCCTAGAAAATACTAATGTGTAGAGCTGGTGTCTCCATGTGGAACCCATTAGTGATTCCAAGCACAAAACGAAATGTTCCCTGATAAAAAACATTCAAAACAATAAAGTCCGTGGATAATATCAGGAATACACAAGCAAAGAGGCTGTAGCGATATCTGGGATTGAGATAGCAAAAACAAAATCCGATGTTTCAAGTTTCATGTAGTCATATCCGGGGAAACTGTTGTGGAATTCATATGCAATGGACTGAGAAAATCACAGTACAAATGGTTTTGGAGAAAAGCAAAGTCATTTCTTTAGGCAAGTGCATAAAATGTCATCTAGACAAACAGAAGTACCATGTTTGTTTGCCACAGTTCCTCTAGCTTTCTCCCTAGAAAATACAAATGTGTAGAGCTGGTGTCTCCATGTGCAACAAATTACTGTATCCAAGCTCAAAATAAAATGTTCCCTGATAAAAAATATTAGAAAAAATAAAGTCCATTGATAATATCCAGAAAACACATACACAGAGGCTGTAGCAATATCTTTGATTTTGTTAGCCAAAACAAAAACGGATATTTCCGGTTTCATCTAGTCATATCAGGACAAACTGGTGTGGAATTCATATGCAATGGACCGAGAAAATCACAGTAAAAATGGGTTTGGAGAAAAGCAAAGTCTTTTCTTTAGGCAAGTGCATAAAATGTCATCTATACCAACAGAAATATCATGTTTGTTTGCGTAGTTCCTCTAGCTTTCTCCCTAGAAAATACTAATGTGTAGAGCTGGTGTCTCCATGTGGAACCCATTAGTGATTCCAAGCACAAAACGAAATGTTCCCTGATAAAAAACATTCAAAACAATAAAGTCCGTGGATAATATCAGGAATACACAAGCAAAGAGGCTGTAGCGATATCTGGGATTGAGATAGCAAAAACAAAATCCGATGTTTCAAGTTTCATGTAGTCATATCCGGGGAAACTGTTGTGGAATTCATATGCAATGGACTGAGAAAATCACAGTACAAATGGTTTTGGAGAAATGCAAAGCCTTTTCGTTAGGCAAGTGCATAAAATGTCATCTAGACAAACAGAAATATCATGTTTGTTTGCCGCAGTTCCTCTAGATTTCTCGCTAGAAATTACGCATGTGTAGAGCTGGTGATCCCATGATGAACTAATTAGTGTTTCAATGTTACAAAATGAAATGTTCCCTGATAAAAACATTCAAAACCATGAAGTCCATCGATAATATCCAGAAAACACCAACACAGAGGCTTTCACAATATTTCGGATTGAGTCAGCCAAAACACAACCAGATATTTCTGGTTTCAGCCAGTCATATCCGGAGAAACTGCTGTGGATTTCGTATGCAATGGACTGAGAAAATCACAGTAAAAATGGTTTTGGAGAAAAGCAAAGTCTTTTCGTTAGGCAAGTGCGTAAAATATCATCGATACAAATAGAAATATAATGTTTGTTTGCCGCAGTGCCTCTAGCTTTCTCCCTAGAAAATACGAATATAGAGCTGTTGTCTCCATATAGAACCAATTACTGTATCCAACCTCAAAATAAAATGTCCCCCAATAAAAAACATTCAAAATAATAAAGTACGTTGATAATATCCAGAAAATACAAACACAGAGGCTGTAGCAATATTCGGATTGAGTTAGCCAAAACACAACCGGATATTTCTGGTTTCAGCCAGTCTTATCCGGAGAAACTGCTGTGGATTTCGTATGCAATGGACTGAGAAAATCACAGTAAAAATGGTTTTGGAGAAAAGCAAAGTCTTTTCGTTGGGCAAGTGCGTAAAATATCATCGATACAAATAGAAATATAATGTTTGTTTGCCGCAGTGCCTCTAGCTTTCTCCCTAGAAAATACGAATATAGAGCTGTTGTCTCCATATAGAACCAATTACTGTATCCAACCTCAAAATAAAATGTCCCCCGATAAAAAACATTCAAAATAATAAAGTACGTTGATAATATCAGAAAATACAAACACAGAGGCTGTAGCAATATTCGGATTGAGTTAGCCAAAACACAACCGGATATTTCTGGTTTCATCCAGTCATATCCGGACAAAGTGGTGTAGAATTTGTATGAAATGGATCGAGAAAATCACAGTATAAAAGGTTTTGGAGAAAAGCAAAGTCTTTTCATTAGGCAAGTGAATAAAATGTCATCTATACAAACTGAAATATCATGTTTGTTTGCCACAGTTCCTCGAGCTTTCTCCCTAGAAAATACGAATGTGTAGAGCTGGTGTCTCCATGATGAACCATTAGTGCTTCAACAGTACAAAATGAAATGTTCCCTGATAAAAACATTCAAAACAATAAAGTCCATCGATAATATCCAGAAAGCACAAACACAGAGATTTTTAAGTATTTCAGATTGAGTTAGAAAAAGCACAACCGGATATTTCCGGTTTCATCCAGTCATATCAGGACAAACTCCTGTGGGATTCCTAGGCAATGGACCAAGAAAATCACAGTAAAAATGGTTTTGGAGAAAAGCGAAGTCTTTTCGCTGGCAAGTGCATAAAATGTCATCGATACAAACAGAAATATCATGTTTGTTTGCCGCAGTTCCAATAGCTTTCTCCCTAGAAAATACGAATGTGTAGAGATGGTGTTTCCTTGTGGAACCAATTAATGTTTCCAAAAACGAAATTAAATGTTCCCTGATAAAAAAAATTCAAAGCAATGAAGTCCGTGGATAATATCTGGTATACACAAACACAGAGGCTGTAGCAATATCTGGGATTGGGTTAGCCAAACCAAAACCCGATATTTCCGGTTTCATCCAGACATATAAGGACATGGTGTGGAATTCGTATGCAATGAACCGAGAAATTCACAGTAAAAATGGTTTGGAGAAAAGCAGAGTCTTTTCGTTAGGGTAGTGCATAAAATGTCATCTACACAAACATAAATATCATGTTTGTTTGCCACAGTTCGTCTAGCTTTCTCCGTAGAAAATACGAATGTGTAGAGCTGGTGTCTCAATGTGGAACCAATTAATGTTTCTAAGAACATATTAAATGTTCCCTGATAAAAAAACATTCAAAACAATAAAGTCCATTGATAATATCCAGAAAACACAAACACAGAAGCTTACACAGTATTTCGGATTGAGTTAGCAAAAACAAAACTGGATATTTCCAGTTTTCGTCTAGTCATATCTGGACAAACGTGTGGAATTCGTATGCAATGGACCGAGAAAATCACAGAAAAATGCTTTTGGAGAGGGCAGTTGTTATCAAAACAGCATGGTACTGTTACAGAAACAGATGGATAGACCAATGGAACAGAATAGAAACACCAGAAATCAATCCAAACATCTACAGCCAACTTATATTTACCAAAGATCCAAATCTAATCCCTGGAATAAGGACAGTCTATTCAATAAATGGTGCTGGGAAAACTGGATTTCCATGTGCAGAAGCTTGAAGCAAGACCCATACCTTTCACCTTACACAAAAATTCACTCAACGTGGATTAAAGACTTAAATCTACGGCCCGAAACCATCAAATTACTAGAGAGCATTGGAGAAACCCTGCAAGATATAGGTACAGGCAAAGACTTTTTGGAAAAGACCCCAGGAGCATAGGCAGTCAAAACAAAAATTAACATTTGGGATTGCATCAAATTGAGAAGTTTCTGTACTTCGAAAGAAACAGTCAGGAAAGTGAAGAGGCAACCGACAGAATGGCAAAAAATATTTGCAAACTATACTACAGATAAAGGGTTGATAACCAGAATCTACAAAGAAATCAAGAAAATCCACAACAACAGAACAAACAACCCACTTAAGAGATGGGCCAAGGACCTCAACAGACACTTTTCAAAAGAAGAAATCCAAATGGCCAACAAACACATGGAAAAATGTTCAAGATCACTAGCAATCAGACAAATGCAAATCAAAACCACAATGAGGTTCCATCTCACCCCAGCGGGAATGGCTCACATTCAGAAATCTACCAACAACAGATGCTGGAGAGGATGTGGGGAAAAAGGGACACTAACCCACTGTTGGTGGGAATGCAAAATGGTTAAGCCACTATGGAAGTCTGTCTGGAGATTCCTCAGAAACCTGAACATAACCCTACCATACAACCCAGCCATCCCACTCCTTGGAATTTACCCAAAGGAAATTAATTTGGCAAATAAAAAAGCCATCTGCACACTAATGTTTATTGCAGCTCAATTCACAATAGCAAAGACCTGGAATCAACCTAAATGTCCATCAACAATAGACTGGATAAAGAAATTATGGGACATGTACTCCATAGAATACTATACAGCAGTAAGAAACAACGAAACCCAGTCATTTGCAACAAGATGGAGCAATCTGGAAGACATCATGCTGAGTGAATTAAGCCAGTCCCAAAGAGACAAATATCATATGTTTTCCCTGATCGGTGATAACTGAGCGCCAAAGGGGAAACCTGTTAAGTGAAATGGACACTATAAGCAACAATGACCTGATCAGCTCTTGTCCTGACTCTAGACGTACAATGTAACACTTTATCCTTTTTAGTATTTGTTGTTGTTGTTGTTGTTCTAGTACTACTGGTTGAACTCAGTAATTAACACACAATTATCCTTAGGAGTTTAAATTTTAACAGAAAAGTGATCCCTGTTAAATCTAAGAGTGGAAAAAGAGAGGGAGGAGATGAACAATTTGGAACATGCTCAATCGGACTGGCCGCAAATGGTGTAGTCAGAAAGGTGCCAGGGGATTCCCACACAATCCCACCCAGGTGGCATGTACCAATGCCATCGTACTAGTCCAAGTGTTCAATATCAGCTCACAATTGATAGCTCTGATAGGTCTAAGAGTCAAAGAGATCACACAAACAAGACAAGTAACTGCTAATACTAACTGATAGAATCAAAAAGGGAGAGAAAGATCCAACATGGGAACCGGGATACACAGCAGACTCATAGAATGGCAGATGTCCTAAACAACACTCTGGCCTCAGAATCAGCCCTCAAGGCATTCGGATCTGGCTGAAGAACCCATGAGAGTATAGCAGGCATGGAAAGCCAAGATATCATGGAAAAAAAAAAGACCTAAATGAAAGATCTCTGTGAGTGAGATCCCAGTAGAAAGAACGGGGCCATCAAAGAAGGAGGTACCCTTCTCCGAAGGCAGGAGAGAACCTCCACTTTGACTATGACCCTATCGGAATAAGATCAAAGTCAGCAAAACCTAAAGGCTTCCATAGCCCTGGCAACTCATGACTAGAGCCTAGGGAGATTACTGACGCCTTGAACAGGAGTGTCAAATTGTTAAATCAGCAACAGGAGTCACTGTGTACTTACACCCCATGTGGGATCTGTCGCTAATGTGTCATCTAAAGCGAAGTGATGCTATAACTAGTACTGAAACAGTATTTTTATACTATGTGTTTCTGTGTGGGCACAAACTGATGAGGTCTTTACTAATTATATACCGAATTGATCTTCTGTACTTAAAGAGAATTGGAAATGAAAAAAAAAAAAACAACCTGGTGTTAAAATGGAAATGGCATAGAAAATTAATTAATTTGAAAAAAAATTATGTAAGATCTCTGTCTTTAATGTGCTGCACATTGCTATTTAATGCTATAATTAGTAATCCAATGGTAGTTTATTCACTTTACATTGCTATGTGGGCAAAATGTTGAAATCTTTACCTAATATATACTAAACTGATCTTCTGTATACAAAGAGAATTGAAAATGAATCTTTACATGAATGGAAGGGGAGAGGGAGTGGAAAGGGGAGGGTTGCGGGCGGGAGGGAAGTTATGGCAGGGGGGAAGCCATTGTAACCCACAAGATATATTTGGAAATTTATATTCATTAAATAAAAGTTTAATAAAAAATAAATAAATAAATAAATAAATGGTTTTAGAGAAAAGCAAAGTCTTTTCGTTAGGCAAGTGCATAAAATGTCTCCGATACAAACAGAAATATCATGTTTGTTTGCCGCAGTTCCTCTAGCATTCTCCCTATAAGACACAAAGGTGTAGAGCTGATGTCCCCATGATGAACCAATTAGTGTTTCTATGGTACAAAATGAAATATTCCCTGATAAAAATTTCAAAACAATAAACTCCATCGATAATATCCAGAAAACACAAACAAGAAACTTTCAAAATTATTCGTGTTGAGTTAGCCAAAACACAACTGGATATTTCCCCTATCATCCAGTCATATCTGGACAAAGCAGTCTGGAATTCGTATGCAATGGACAGAGAAAATCACAGAAAAATGCTTTTGGAGAAAAGCAAAGTCTTTTCGTTAGGCAACTGCTTAAAATGTCATCTATACAAACAGAAATATCATGTTTGTTTGTCGCTGTTCCTCTAGATTTCTCCGTAGAAAATACGAATGTGTAGAGATGGTGTCTCCATGTGGAACCATTTAGTGTTTCAATGGTACAAAGTTAAATGTTCCATGATAGAAAACATTCAAAACAATAAAGTCCGTTGATAATATCTAGAAAACACAAACACAGAGGCTGTAGCAATATATTTGATTTTGTTAGCCAAAACAAAACCGGATCTTTCCGGTTTCATCCAGTCATATCTGGACAAAGTTGTGTGGAATTCGTATGCAATGGACAAAGAAAATCACAGTCCTAATGGTTTTGGAGAAAAGCAAAGTCTTTTCGATAAGCAAGTGCATTAAATGTCATCTAGACAAACAGAAATATCATGTTTGTTTGCCGCAGTTCCTCTACCTTTCTTCCTGAAAATACCAATATGTAGAGCTGGTGTCCCCATGAAGAACCAATTAGTGCTTCTACGGTACAAAAATAAATGTTCCCTGATAAAAATACTAAAATCAATAAAGTCCATCGATAATATCCAGAAATCATAAACACAGAGGATTTCACAATATTTCGTATTGAGTTAGCCAAACACAATCGGATATTTCCGGTTTCATCCAGTCATATCCGGACAAACTGGTGTGGAATTCCTATGCAATGGACCGAGAAAATCACAGTAAAAATGGTTTTGCAGAAAAGCACAGTCTTTTCATTAGCCAAGTAGATAAAATGTCATCTATACAAACAGAAATATCATGTTTGTTAGCCGCAGTTCCTCTAGCTTTCTCCCTAGAAAATACGAATGTTTAGAGCTTGTGTCTCTATGTGTAACCAATTACTGTTTCCAAGCTCAAAATAAATTATTGCCTGATAAAAAACATTCAAAACAATAAAGTCCATTGATAATATCCAGAAAAAACAACACAGATGCTTTCACAATATTTGGGATTGAGTTAGCCCAAACAAAACCGGATATTTCCGGTTTTATCCAGTCATATCTGGACAAAATGTTGTGGAATTCGTATGCAATGGACCGAGAAAATCACCGTAAAAATGGTGTTGGAGAAAAGCAAAGTTTTTTCATTAGGTAAGTAGATAAAATATCATGGATACAAACAGAAATATCATCTTTGTTAGCCTCAGTTCCTCTAGCTTATTTCCCTAGAAAATATGAATGTGTAGAGCTGGTGTCTCCATGGGGAACCAACTAGTGTTTCCAGCACAAAATTAAATGTTCCCTGAAAAAAAAACATTCAAAAGAATAAAGTCTGTGCACAATCTCAGGAATACACAAACACAGAGACTGTAGCAACATCTGGGATTGAGTTAGCCAAAACAAAACCGGATATTTCTGGTTTCATCCAGTCATATCCGGGCAAACGGGTGTGGAATTCGTATGCAATGGACCGAGAAAATCACAGTTAAAATGGTGTTTGAGAAAAGCAAAGTCTTTTCGTTAGGCAAGTACATAAAATGTCATCTATACAAACAGAAATATCATGTTTGTTTGCCGCAGTTCCTCCAGCTTTCTCCCTAGAAAATATGAATGTGTAGAGCTGGTGTTCCCATTATGAAGCAAGTAGTGTTTCAATGGTACAAAGTTAAATGTTCCCTTATAAAACATAAAAAAAAATAAGTCCCTTGATAATATCCAGAAAACACAAACACAGAGGGTGTTGCAATATTTCGGATTGAGTTAGCCAAAACCCAACCAGATATTTCTGGTTTCATCCAGTCATATCCGTACAAACTGGTGTGGAATTCGTATGCAATAGACTGAGAAAATCACAGTAAAAATGGTTTTGGAGAAAAGCAAAGTCTTTTCGTTAGGCAAGTGCATAAAATGTCATCTATACAAACAGAAATATCATGTTTGTTTGCCGCAATTCCTCTAGCTTTCTCCCTAGAAAATACGAATGTGTACAGCTGGTGCCTCCATTTGGAACCAATTAGTGTTTCAGCGGTACAAAATGAAATGTTCCCTGATAAAAAACATTCAGAATAATAAAGTCCGTGGATAATATCAGGAATACACAAACACAGCGATTGTAGCAATATCTGGGATTGAGTTAACAAAAAAAAAAAAAATGGATACTTCTGCTTTCATCCAGTCATATCCAGACAAACTTGTGTGGAATTCGTATGAAATGGACCGAGAAAATCACAGTAGAAATGGTTTTGGAGAAAAGCAAAGTCTTTTCGTTAGGCAAGTGCATTAAATGTCATCTACACATACATAAATATCATGTTTGCCGCAGTTCCTCTAGCTTTCTCCCCAGAAAATATAAATGTGTAGAGCTGGTGTCCTCATGATGAACATATTAGTGTTTCTACGTTATAAAAATAAATGTTCCCTGATAAAATATTCAAAACAATGAAGTCCGTCGATAATATCCGGAAAACACAAACACAGAGGCTTTCACAATATTTTTGATTGAGTCACAAAACACAACCGGCTATTTGTGGTTTCATCCAGTCATATGAGGACAAACTGGTGTGGAATTCGTATGCAATGGATCGAGAAAATCACAGTAAAAATGGTTTTGGAGAAAAGCAAAGTCTTTTTGTTAGGGAAGTGCATAAAATGTCATATATACAAACAGAAATATCATGTTTGTTTCCAGCATTTCCTCTAGCTATCTCCCTAGAAATTATGAATGTGTAGAGCTGTTGTCTCCGTGTGGAACCAATTAGTGTTTCCAAGCACAAATTTAATGTTCCCTGTTAAAAAACATTCAAAAGAATAAATCCGTGGATAATATCAGGAATACACAAATACTGAGTCTGTAGCAATATCTGGGATTGAGTTAGCCAAAACAAAACCAGATATTTCCGGTTTCATCCAGTCATATTCGGAAAAAGTGGTGTGGAATTCGTATACAATGGACTGAGAATATTAGAGTAAAAATGATTTTGGAGACAAGCAAAGTCTTTTCATTAGGCAAGGGGATAAATGTCAGCTATATAAACAGAAATATCATGTTTGTTTGCCTCAGTTCCTCTAGCTTTCTATGTAGAAAATACGAATGTGTAGAGCTAGTGTTCCCATTATGAACCAATTAGTGTTTCTACGGTACAAAATGAAATGCTCCCTGATAAAAACATTCAAAACAATAAAGTCTATCGATAATATCCAGAAAACAAAAACACAGAGGCTTTCACAATATTTCGGATTGAGTTAGCCAAAACACAACCGGATATTTCTGTTTTCATCCAGTCATATCCGGACAAAGTGGTTTTGAATTCTCATGCAATGGATCGACAAAATCAGAGTAAAAATGGTTTTGGAGACAAGCAAAGTCTTTTCATTAGGCAAGGGGATAAATGTCAGCTATATAAACAGAAATTTCATGTTTATTTGTCAGGTCCTCTACCTTTCTTCCTAGAAAATACGAATATGTAGAGCTGGTGTCTCCATGTGGAAACAATTACTGTATCCATGCTGAAAATAAAGTGTTCCCCGATAAAAAACATTCAAAATAATAAAGTCCGTGGATAACATTCAGAAAAAACAAACACAGAGGCTGTAGCAATATCTGGGATTGAGTTAGCAAAAAAAAAAAAAAACAGGATATTTCTGGTTACATCCAGTCATATCTGGACAGACTTGTGTGGAATTCTTATGCAATGGACCGAGAAAATCACAGTAAACATGCTTTTACAGAACAGCAAAGTCTTTTCATTAGGCAAATAGATAACATATCATCGATACAAACAGAAATATCATGTTTTTTTGCCGCTGTTCCTCTAGTTTTCTGCCTAGAAAATACAAATATGTAGATCTGGTGTTTCCATGTGGAACCAATTAGTGTTTCCAAGATCAAAATTAAATGTTCCCTGATAAAAAACATTCAGAACAATTAAGTCCATCGATAATATCAAGAAAACACCAACACAGAGGTTTTCACAATATTTCGGATTGAGTTATCCAAAACACAACCGGATAATTCTGTTTTCATCAAGTCATATCCGGACAAAGTGGTGTGGAATTTGTATGCAATGGACCAACAAAATCACAGTAAAAATGGTTTTGGAGAAAAGCAATGTCTTTTCGTTGGGCAAGTGCATAAAATGTCATAGATACAAACAGAAATATCATGTTTGTTTGTCAGTTCCTCTAGCTTCTCCCTAGAAAATACGAATGTGTAGAGCTGGTGTTTCCATGTGGAACCAATTACTGTATCCAAGCTCAAAATAAAATGTTCCCTAATAAAAAACATTCAAAACAATAAAGTCCATTGATAATATCCAGAAAAAAAAAACACAGCGGCTTTAGCAATATCTGGGATTGAGTTAGCCAAAACAAAACTGGATATTTCCGGTTTCATCCAGTGATATCCGGAGAAACTGGTGTGGAATTCCTATGCAATGGACCGAGAAAATCACAGTAAAAATGGTGTGGGAGAAAAGCAAAGTTTTTTCATTAGGTAAGTAGATAAAATATCATCGATACAAACAGAAATATCATGTTTGTTTGTCAGTTCCTCTACCTTTCTCCCTAGAAAATACGAATATGTAGAGCAGGTGTCTGCATATGAAACCAAATACTGTATCCAAGCTCAAAATAAGATGTCCCCCGATAAAAAACATTCAAAACAATAAAGTCCATTGATAGTATCCAGAAAAAAAAAAACACAGAGGCTGTAGCAATATCTGGGATTGAGTTAGCCAAAATAAAACCGGATATTTCTAGTTTCATGCAGTCATTTCGGGACAAACTGGTGTGGAATTCCTATGAAATGGACCGAGAAAATCACAGTAAAAATGGTTTTGGAGAAAAGCAAAGTCTTTTCGTTCGGCAAGTGCATAAAATGTCATCTAGACAAACAGAAATATCATGTTTGTTTGCCACAGTTCCTCTAGCTTTCTCCCTGGAAAATATGAATGTGTAGAGCTGCTGTCTCCATGTGTAAATAATTAGTGTTTCCAAAAACAAAAAAAAATGTTCCCCTAAAAAAATAACATTCCAAAAAATAAAGTCCGCGGTTAATATCAGGAATACACATACACAGAGGCTGTAGCAATATCTCGGATTGAGTTAGCCAAAACATAACCGGATATTTCTGTATTCATCCAGTCAAATCCAGAAAAACTGGTGTAGAATTCGGATGCAATGGACTGAGAAAATCACAGTAAAAATGGTTTTGGAGTCAAGGAAAGTCTTTTCGTTAGGCAAGTGCATAAAATTTCATCGATACAACCAGAAATATCATGTTTGTTTGCCGCAGTTCCTCGAGCTTTCTCTCTAGAAAATAAGAATGTGTAGAGCTGGTGTCCCCATGATGAAACAATTAGTGTTTCAATGGTACAAAATTAAATGTTCCCTCATAAAAGCATTCAAAACAATAAAGTCCATTGATAATATCCAGAAAACACAAACACAGAGGCTAACACAATATTTCAGGTTGAGTTAGCCAAAACACAACTGGATATTTCTGGTTTCATCCAGTCATATCCGGACAAAGTGGTTTAGAATTCGTATGCAATGGACCGAGAAAATCAGAATAAAAATGGTTTTGGAGAAAAGCAAAGTCTTTTCGTTAGGCAAGTGCATAAAATGTCATCTATACAAACAGAAATATCATGTTTGTTTTTCACAATTCCTCCAGCTTTCTCCCTGGAAAACACAAATATGTAGAGCTAGTATCTCTATTAGGAACCACTTAGTGATTCCAAGTACAAATTTAATGTTCCCTGATAAAAAACATTCAAAACAATAAAGTCCAGGGATAATATCAGGAATACAGAAACACAGATGCTGTAGCAATATCTGTGATTGTGTTAGCCAAAACAAAACCGGATATTTCTGGTTTCATCCAGTCATATCCGGTAAAGTGGTGTGGAATTCGTATGCAATGGACCGAGAAAATAACAGTAAAAATGGTGTTGGAGAAAAGCAAAGTCTTTTTGTTAGGCAAGTGCATAAAATGTCATCAATACAAACAGAAATATCATGTTTGTGTGTCGTAGTTTCTCTAGCTTTCTCCCTAGAAAATACGAATGTGTAGAGCTGGTGTCTCTATGTGGAACCAATTAGTGTTTCCAAGCACAAAATTAAATGTTCCCTGAAAAAAAATATTCAAAACAATAAAGTCCGTTGACAATATCCAGAAAACACAAACACAGAGGCTTTCACAATATTTCCGATTGAGTTATCAAAACACAACCGGATATTAACGGTTTCATCTAGTCATATCCGGACAAACTGCTGTGGAATTCGTATGCAACGGGCTGAGAAAATCACAGTAAAAATGGTTTTGGCGAAAATCAATGTCTTTTCGTTAGGCAAGTGCATAAAATGTCATTGACACAAACAGAAATATCATAAATGTTTGTCGCAGTTCCTCTAGCTTTCTCCCTAGAAAATACGAATATAGAGTCGTTGTCTCCATGTAGAACCAATTACTGTATCCAAGCTCAAAATAAAATGTCCCCCGATAAAAAATATTCAAAACAATAAAGTCCGTGGATAATATCCAGAAAATACAAACACAGAGGCTGTAGCAATATTCAGATTGAGATAGCCAAAACAAAACCGGATATTTCTGGTTTCATCCAGTCATATCCGGACAAAGTGGTGTGGAATTCGTATGAAATGGATCGAGGAAATCACAGTACAAATGGTTTTGGAGAAAAACAATGTCTTTTCGTAAGGCAAGTGCATAAAATATCTTTGATACAAACAGAAATATCATGTTTGTTTGCCGCAGTTCCTCTAGCTTTCTCCCCAGAAAATACGAATGTGTAGAGCTGGTGTCCCCATGATGAACCAATTAGTGTTTCTACGGTACTAAAATAAATGTTCCCTGATAAAAACATTCAAAACAATAAAGTCCATGGATAATATCCCGAAAACACAAACACAGAGGCTGTAGCAATATTTCGGATTGAGTTAGGCAAAACAAAACGGGATATTTCTGGTTTCATCCAGTCATATCCAGACAATGTGGTGTGGAATTCGTATGCAATGGACCGAGAAAATCACAGTAAAAATGGTTTTGGAGAAAAGCAAAGTCTTTTCGTTAGGCAAGTGCATTAAATGTCATCTATACAAACAGAAATATCATGTTTGTTTGTCGCAGTTCCTCTAGCTTTCTCCCTAGAAAATACGAATGTGTAGAGCTGGTGTCCCCATGATGAACCAATTAGTGTTTCTACGGTACAAAATGAAATGTTCCCTGATAAAAACATTCAAAACAATAAAGTCCGGGGGGCAGAGCCAAGATGGCAGATAGTGAGGACGTGCTCCTTAGCTTGGGAAAATAAAATTTCATAAAAGTGGAATTACTGTAGCCTCAGGAAAAGACTGAAGAAAAAAACTGCAGAGGAAACGCTTCCAGATCTAGTGGATGTGAAACAGAGGACTTACAGGGAGCCTACCAAACTCAGTAACTTTAGCGAAACTCGAGAACACTTTGAGGGCTGCATAAAATCTTCGTGTTGTCCCAGGTGTAGATCAAACAAATACTCACAGAGGCCAGATTTCAACTACTCTCAACTCCACTCCCAACTGAGTCAAAAAAGAGAGAGAGAGAGAGAGAGAGAGAGAGAGCCAGCAAGGAGCAAGTGAGTGAGCAATCTGGAGAGTCACTCTTTACACAGCCTTAAACCTAAAAAATCAAGCATAGCTCTCTCGCCACACCCATCACAGCCCCTAAGGATTCAACAAAGCAGACAGCTCACTTAGAGGCATAGTATAACGAGAAAAAAAACACCATAGCAAAAAAAAAAAAAAACAAAAACAAAAACAAAAACACCATAAATTATCTCCAACATGCCAAACAACAAACATAGAAGCTGAGGTAACAAGAGCAAGGAAGACACTATGACGCCCCCAAGCGAACAAGACATGCCAATGCAAGATTATGAAGATGAAGAGATAGAGGAAATGCAAGAAGCAGATCTCAAAAAAATGATAAGAACATTAAGAAGTTCTCAAAAACAAATTCTTGAACTACAGAAATCCTTAATGGACAAGATAGAAAATCTCTCCCGTGAAAATGAAATATTAAGGAGGAATCAAAATGAAATGAAACAACTAGTAGAACAGGAAACTGAGATAGTGACCAAAAACCACAATGAAATGAAGAACTCAATAGATCAAATGGCAAACATATTAGAGAGTCTTAAAAACAGAATGGGTGAAGCAGAAGAGAGAATATCGGAATTAGAAGAATGAGAACAGGAAAGGAAACAGTCAAATCAAAGAAAAGAAGAAGAAATCAGAAATCTAAAAAATACTGTCAGGAATCTACAGGATACTATTAAAAAACCCAAATTTGTGTTCTAAGATTTCCTGAAGGCATGGAGATGGAGAAAGGATTAGAAGGCCTTTTTAGTGAGATACTAGCAGAAAATTTCCCAGGTTTGGAGAAGGACAGAGACATCCTAGTACAGGAAGCTCATAGAACCCCTAATAAACATGACCAAAAGAGATCCTCACCACGACACGTCGTAATCAAACTCACCACAGTGAAACACAAAGGAAAGATCCTAAAATGTGCAAGAGAGAAACGCCAGATTACTCTCAGAGGATCTCCAATTAGACTTACAGCTGACTTCTCATCAGAAACCCTACAAGCCAGGAGAGAATGGCGAGACATAGCCCAGGTACTAAAAGAGAAAAACTGCCAGCCCAGAATATTATATCCTGCAAAGCTCTCATTTGTGAATGAAGGTGAAATAAAGACCTTTCACAGCAAATAGAAATTGAAAGAATTTGTCGCCACTCATCCAGCCCTGCAAAAGATGCTTAAAGATGTCTTACATACAGAAACACAGAAACATGGTCACCAATATGAAAGAAGGTAAAGGAAGGAAACCTCACAGCAAAAGACCACAAGAATCTCAAACCAGATATTAGAAAATATCTTTGGCAAATGGCAGGGCAAAATTAATCCTTCTCAATAGTCACATTGAATGTTAATGGCTTGAACTGTCCAATTAAAAGACACCGATTGGCTGATTGGGTTAAGGAACAAAACCCATCTTTTTGCTGCTTACAAGAAACTCATCTTTCCAACAATGACCCATACAGACTGAAAGTGAAAGGCTGGAAAAAGATATACCATGCCAACAGAAATGAAAAAAGAGTGGGCGTAGCCACCTTAATATCGGACAACATAAACTTTACCACGAAAACTGTCAGGAGAGACAAAGAGGGGCACTATTTAATGATTAAGGGATCCATTCAACAGGAAGATATAACAATTATCAATGTATATGCACCTAATCACAGGGCACCAGCTTATTTAAAAGACTTGTTAAGGGACTTAAAGGGAGACTTAGACCCCAATACAATAGTACTGGGGGACTTCAATACTCCACTCTCAGAGATAGACAGATCAACAGGACAGAAGATCAACAAGAGGACAGCAGATTTAAATGACACTATAGCTCAAATGGATCTAACAGATATCTATAGAACATTTCATCCTATATCTAAGGACTTTACATTCTTCTCAGCAGTATATGGAACCTTCTCTAGGATTGACCACATACTAGGCCATAAAGCAAGTCTCAGCAAATTCAAAAGAATTAGAATCATACCATGAGGCTTCTCAGACCACAAAGGAATGAAATTGGAAATTAGCAACTCGGGAATCCCCAGAGCACGTGCAAACACATGGAGATTGAACAACATGCTCCTGAATGAACAATGGGTCATAGAAGAAATTAAAAGAGAAATCAAAAATTTTCTGGAAGTAAATGAGGATAACAGCACAACATACCAAAACCTCTGGGATACAACAAAAGCAGTGTTAAGAGGAAAGTTTATATCAATAGGTGCCTACATCAAGAAATTGGAGAGGCACCAAATAGATGAGCTTTCAAGTCATCTCAAGGATCTAGAAAATCTGCAGCAAACCAAACCCAAACCCAGTAGAAGAAGAGAAATAATTAAATTCAAAGAAGAAATCAACAGGATTGAATCCAAAAAAACATTACAAAAAATCAGCCAAACGTGGAGCTGGTTTTTTGAAAAAATAAACAAAATTGACACCCCATTGGCCCAACTAACTAAAAAAAAGAAGAGAAAAGACCCAAATCAATAGGATCAGAGATGAAAAGGGAAACGTAACAACAGACACCACAGAAATAAAAAGAATCATCAGAAATTACTACAAGGACTTGTATGCCAGCAAACAGGGAAATCTATCAGAAATGGACAGATTCTTGGACACATACAACCTACCTAAATTGAGCCAGGAAGACATAGAAAACCTAAACAGACCCATAACTGACACAGAAATTGAAACAGTAATAAAGGCCCTCCCAACAAAGAAAAGCCCAGGGCCAGATGGATTCACTGCTGAGTTCTACCAGACATTTAGAGAAGAACTAACTCCAATTCTTCTCAAACTATTCAGAACAATCAAAAAAGAGGGAATCCTCCCAAATTCTTTCTATGAAGCCAGCATCACCTTAATTCCTAAGCCGGAAAAAGATGCAGCATTGAAAGAGAATTACAGACCAATATCCCTGATGAACATAGATGCAAAAATACTCAATAAAATTCTGGCCAATAGAATGCAACAACACATCAGAAAGATCATCCACCCAGACCAAGTGGGATTTATCCCTGGTATGCAAGGATGGTTCAAAATCCACAAAACAATCAACGTAATACACTACATTAACAGGCTGCAGAAGAAAAACCATATGATTCTCTCAATAGACGCAGAGAAAGCATTTGATAAAATACAACACCCTTTCATGATGAAAATTCTAAGCAAACTGGGTATGGAAGGAACATTCCTCAATACAATCAAAGCAATATATGAAAAACCCACGGCCAGCATCCTATTGAATGGGGAAAAGTTGGAAGCATTTCCACTGAAATCTGGTACCAGACAGGGATGCCCACTCTCACCACTGCTATTCAATATAGTTCTGGAAGTTTTAGCCAGAGCTATTAGGCAAGAAAAAGAAATTAAAGGGATACAAATCGGGAAGGAAGAACTCAAATTATCCCTCTTTGCAGATGATATGATTCTTTATTTAGGGGACCCAAAGATCTCTACTAAGAAACTGCTGGAACTCATCGAAGAGTTTGGCAAAGTAGCAGGATATAAAATCCATGCACAAAAATCAACAGCATTTGTATACACAGGCAATGCCACGGCTGAGGAAGAACTTCTAAGATCAATCCCATTCACAATAGCTACAAAAACAATCAAATACCTTGGAATAAACTTAACCAAGGACGTTAAAGATCTCTACGATGAAAACTACAAAACCTTACTGAAAGAAATAGAAGAGGATACCAAAAAATGGAGAAATCTTCCATGCTCATGGATTGGAAGAATCAATATCATCAAAATGTCTATTCTCCCAAAAGCAATTTATACATTCAATGCAATACCAATCAAGATACCGAAGACATTCTTCTCAGATCTGGAAAAAATGATGCTGAAATTCATATGGAGACACAGAAGACCTCGAATAGCCAAAGCAATCTTGTACAACAAAAACAAAGCCGGAGGCATCACAATACCAGATTTCAGGGCATACTACAGGGCAGTTGTTATCAAAACAGCATGGTACTGGTACAGAAACAGATGGATAGACCAATGGAACAGAATAGAAACACCAGAAAGCAATCCAAACATCTACAGCCAACTTATATTTGATCAAAGATCCAAATCTAATCCCTGGAATAAGGACAGCTTATTCAATAAATGGTGCTGGGAAAATTGGATTTCCATGTGCAGAAGCTTGAAGCAAGACCCATACCTTTAACCTTACACAAAAACTCACTCAACGTGGATTAGACTTAAATCTATGACCCGAAACCATCAAATTAGTAGAGAGCATTGGAGAAACCCTGCATGATATAGGTACAGGCAAAGACTTCTTGGAAAAGACCCCAGGAGCACAGGCAGTCAAAACCAAAATTAACATTTGGGATTGCATCAAATTGAGAAGTTTCAGTACTTCAAAAGAAACAGTCAGGAAAGTGAAGAGGCAACCGACAGAATGGGAAAAATATTTGCAAACTATACTACAGATAAAGGGTTGATAACCAGAATGTACAAAGAAATCAAGAAAATCCACAACAACAGAACAAACAACCCACTGAAGAGATGGGCCAAGGAACTCAATAGACATTTTTCAAAAGAGCAAATCCAAATGGCCAACAGACACATGAAAAAATGTTCAAGATCACTAGCAATCAGAGAAATGCAAATCAAAACCACAGTGAGGTTTCACCTCACCCCTGTGAGAATGGCTCACATCCAGAAATCTACCAACAATAGATGCTGGAGAGGATGTGGGGAAAAAGGGACACTAACCCACTGTTGGTGGGAATGCAAAATGGTTAAGCCACTATGGAAGTCAGTCTGGAGATTCCTCAGAAACTTGAACATAACCCTACCATACAACCCAGCCATCCCACTCCTTGGAATTTACCCAAAGGAAATTAATTTGGCTAATAAAAAAGCCATCTGCACATTAATGTTTATTGCAGCTCAATTCACAATAGCTAAGACCTGGAACCAACCCAAATGCCCATCAACAGTAGACTGGATAAAGAAATTATGGGACATGTACTCCATAGAATACTATACAGCAGTAAGGAACAATGAAACCCAGTCATTTGCAACAAGATGGAGGGATCTGGAAAGCATCATGCTGAGTGAATTAAGCCAGTCCCAAAGAGACAAATATCATTAGTTTTCCCTGATCGGCGACAACTGAACACCAAAGGGGAAACCTGTTGAAGTGAAATAGACACTATAAGAAACAATGACCTGATCAGCTTTTGTCCTGACTCTAGATGTACAATGTAATACTTTATCCTTTTTAGTATTTGTTGTTGTTGTTATTGTTCTAGTACTAGCAGTTGAACTCTGTAATTAACACACAATTATTCTTAGGTGTTTAAATTTTAACTGAAAAGTAATCCCTGTTAAATTTCAGAGTGGAAAAAAAGAGGGAGGAGATGCACAATTTGGGACATGCACAATCAGTCTTGCCCCAAATGATGGAGTTAGAAATGTGCCAGGGGATTCCAATACAATCCCATCAAGGTGGCATGTACCAATGCCATCTCACTAGTCCAAGTGATCAATTTCAGTTCACATTCGATGGCCTGGATAGGTCTAAGAAACAAAGGGATCACACAAACAAGACAAGTGTCTGCTAATACTGACTGATAGAATCAAAAAGGGAGAGAAAGATCCAGCATGGGAAGTGGGATACACAGCAGACTCATAGAATGGCAGATGTCCTAAACAACACTCTGGCCTCAGAATCAGCCCTTAAGGCATTCAGACCTGGCTGAAGAGCCCATGACAGTATTGTAGGCATGGAAAGCCAAGATACCATGGAAAAGAGAAAAAGAAGAAGACCTGGATGGGGGATCTCTGTTACTGAGATCCCAGTGGAAAGAACGGGGCCATCAAAGAAGGAGGTACCTTTCTCTGAAGGGAGGAGAGAACTTCCACTTTGACTGTGACCCTATCGGAATAAGATCAAAGTCGGAGAACCCTAAAGGCTTCCATAGCCCTGGCAACTCATGACTAGAGCCTAGCGAGATTACTGACGCCATGAACAGGAGTGTCAAATTGTTAAGTCAGCAACAGGAGTCACTGTGTACTTACATCCCATGTGGGATCTGTCCTTAATGTGTTGTCTAATGTGCAGTGAGGCTATAACTAGTACTGAAACAGTATTTTTAAACTTTGTGTTTCTGCGTGGGTACAAACTGATGAGATTTTACTAATTATATATACTGAATCGATCCTCTGTATATAAAGATAATTGGAAATGAAAAAAAAAACCTGGTGTTAAATTGGAAACGGCATAGAAAATTAATTAATTTTTAAAAAATATTATGTAGGATCTCTGCCTTTAATGTGCTGTACACTCTTATTTAATGCTATAACTAGTATTCCAACAGTATTTTTTTTCACTTTGTGTTGCTATATGGGGAAAACTGTTGAAATCGTTACCTAATATATACTAAACTGATCCTTTGTATATAAAGAGAACTGAAAATGAATCATGATGTGATTGGAAGGGGAGAGGGAGCGGGAAAGGGGAGGGTTGTGGGTGGGAGGGAAGTTTTGGGAGGGGGAAGCCATTGTAACCCATAAGCTGTACTTTGGAAATTTATATTCATTAAATAAAAGTTTAATTAAAAAAAGATATAATAGTTCTGACTGGCAAGCAATTTGCAAAGGCAGACTGCTTTAGCTGTATCAGATGAATATCTACCTGCACGTAATAGCACTAATCAAACTGTGAAATTAAACTTTTTATTCAAACAGAAAAAAAAAAACAATAAAGTCCATCGTTAATATCCAGACAACACAAACACAGAGGCTTTCACAGTATTTCGGATTGAGTTAGCCAAAACAGAACCAGATATTTCTGGTTTCATCCAGTCATATCCAGACAAACTGGTGTGGAATTCGTATGCAACGGACCGAGAAAATCACAGTAAAAATGGTTTCAGAGAAAAGCAAAGTCTTTTCGTTAGGCAAGTGCATAAAATATCTTCGATACAAACAGAAATATCATGTTTGTTTGCCACAGCTCCTCTAGCTTTCTCCCTAGAAAATACGAATGTGTAGAGCTGGTGTCTCCATGTGGAAGCAATTACTGTATCCAAACACAAATTAAATGTTCCCTGATAAAAACTTTCAAAACAATAAAGTCCATTGATAATATCTTGAAAACACAAACACAGAATCTTTCAAAATACTTCAGATTGAGTTAGCCAAAACACAACCGGAAATTTCCGGTTACATCCATTCATATCCGGACAAAGTGGTGTGGAATTCGTATTCAATGGACCGAGAAAATCACAGTAAAAATGGTTTTAGAGAAAAGCAAAGTCTTTTCGTTAGGCAAGTGCATAAAATGTCTTCTATACAAACAGAAATATCATCTTTGTTTGTCGCAGTTCCTCTAGTTTCTCCCTAGAAAATACGAATGTATGGAGCTGGTGTCTCCATGTGGAACCAATTAGTGTTTCCAAGCACAAAATTAAATATTCGCTGATAAAAAACATTCAAGACAATAAAGTCTGTGGATAATATCAGGAATACACATACAAAGAGGTGGTAGCAATATCGGGGAGTGTTAGCCAAAACAGAACCGGATATTTCCGTTTTCATCCAGTCATATACCGTCAAATATGTGTGGAATTCGTATGCAATGGACCGAGAAAAACACAGTATAAATGGTTTTGCAGAAAAGCACAGTCTTTTCGTTAGGCAACTGCATAAAATGTCATCGATACAAACAGAAATATCATATTTGTTTCCCACAGTTCCTCTAGCATTCTTCCTAGAAAATACCAATGTGTAGAGCTGGTGTCTCCATGTGGAAGCAATTACTATATCCGAGCTCAAAATAAAATGTACCGCGATAAAAAACATTCAAAACAATAAAGTCCGTTGATAATATCCAGAAAACACAAACAGAGAGACTGTAGCAATATCTGGGATTGAGTTAGCCAAAACAAAACCTAATATTTCCGGTTACATCCAGTCATATCCGGACAAACTGTTCTGGAATTCATATGCAATGGATCGGGAAAATCACTGTATCAATGGTTTTGGAGAAAAGCGAAGTCTTTTCCTTAGGCAAGTGCATAAAATGTCATTGATACAAACAGAAATATCATGTTTGTTTGCCGCAGTTCCTCTAGCTTTATCCCTAGAAGACACAAAGGTGTAGAGCTGGTGTCCCCATGATGAACCAATTAGTGTTTCTACGGTACAAAATGAAATGTCCCCTGATAAAAACATTCAAAACCATGAAGTTCATCGATAATATCTAGAAAACACAAACACAGAGGCTTTCACAATATTTCGGATTCAGTTAGCCAAAACACAACCGGATATTTCTCATTACATCCAGTCATATCCAGACAAACTAGTGTGGAATTCGTATGTAATGGACCGAGAAAATCACAGTAAAAATGGTTTTGGAGAAAAGCAAAGTCTTTTGGTTAGGCAAGTGCATAAAATGTCATCTATACAAACAGAAATACCATGTTTGTTTGCCGCATTTCCTCTAGCTTTCTCCATAGAAAATACGAATGTGTAGAGCTCCTGTCTCCATGTGGAAACAATTAGTGTTTCAACGGTACGAAATTAAATGTTCCCTGCTAAAAAACGTTCAAAACAATAAAGTCTGTGGATAATATCAGCAATGCACAAACACAGAGGCTGCAGCAATATCTGGGATTGAGTTATTAAAAACACAACCGGATATTTTTTGTTTCATCCAGTCATATCCAGACAAACTCCTGTGGAATTCCTATGCAATGGACCGAGAATATCACAGCAAAATGGTTTGGAGAAAAGCAAAGTCTTTTCGTTAGGCCACTACATAAAATGTCATCTATACAAACAGAAATATCATGTTTCTTTGCCGCAGTTCCTCTTCTTTCTCCCAAAAATACGAATGTGTAGAGGTGGTGTCTCCATGTAGAACCAATAACTGTATCCAAGCGCTAATTAAAATGTTCCCTGATAAAAAAAATTCCAAACAATAAAGCCCGTGGATGATATCAGGAATAAACAAACACAGAAGCTTTAACAATATTTCAGCTTGAGTTAGCCAAAACACAACCAGATATCTCTGGTTTCATCCAGGCATATCCAGACAAAGTGCTGTGGAACTGGTATGCAATGGACTCAAATAATCACAGTCAAACTGGTTTTGGAGAATAGCAAAGTATTTTCTTAGGCAAGTGCATAAAATGTCATCTACACCAACACAAATATCATGTTTCTTTGCAGCAATTGCTGTAGTTTTCTGCCTAGACAGCACGAATGTGTTGAGTTTGTGTCTCCAGGTGGAACTAATTAGTGTTTCCCAGCATCAAAGAAAATATTCCCTGCTCAAATTCATTCAAAACCATAAAGTCCATTGATAATATCAAAAAACACAAAGCAGAGCCTGTAGCAAAATCTGGGATTGAGTTAGCCATAACACAAGAGGATATTTCTGATCACATCCAGGCATATCCAGACAAAGTGCTGTGGAACTGGTATGCAATGGACTCACATAATCACAGTCAAACTGGTTTTGGAGACTACCAAAGTATTTTCTTAGGCAAGTGCATAAAATGTCATCTACACCAACACAAATATTATGTTTCCTTGCAGCAATTGCTGTAGTTTTCTGCCTAGACAGCATGAATGTGTTGAGTTTGTCTCTCCATGTGGAGCTAAATAGTGCTTCCCAGCACCAAACAAAATATTCCCTGCTTAAATTCATTCAAAACCATAAAGTGCATTGATAATTTCAAAAAACACAAAGCAGAGCCTGTAGCAAGATCTGGGATTGAGTTAGCCATAACACAAGAGGCTATTTCTGGTTTCATCCAGTCATTTCCATTCAACCTGTTGTGGAACTGGTATGCAATGGACTCAGAAAATCACCGTCAAACTGGTTTTGGAGAAAAGCAAACTCTTTTTCTTGGCCAAGTGGATAAAAAGTCATGTTTGCAAATATCAATATCCTGTTTGTTTGCAATGATAGCTCTAGCTTTCTGCGTAGAAAACACAAATGTGAACACGTTGGGCCTGCATATGGAATCACTTAGCATTTCCAGCACAAAACAGAATTTCTTCTACTGAAATTCATTCAAAAATGTAAAGTCCATTGATAATATCCAGAAAACACAAACACAAAGGTTGTAGCAAAATCTGGGATTCAGTTAGCCATAACACAAGTGGATATTTCTGGTTTCATCCAGGCATATCCAGACAAAGTGCACTGGAACTGGTATGCAATGGACTCACATAATCACAGTCAAACTGGTTTTGGAGACTAGCAAATTATTTTCTTAGGCAAGTGCATAAAATGTCATCTACACCAACACAAATATCATGTTTGTTTGCAGCAATTGCTGGAGTTTCTGCCTAGACAGCACGAATGTGTTGAGTTTGCGTCTCCAGGTGGAACTAATTAGTGCTTCCCAGCACCAAAGAAAATATTCCCGCTTAAATTCATTCCAAACCATAAAGTCCATTGATAATATCAAAAAACACAAAGCAGAGCCTGTAGCAAGATCTGGGATTGAGTTAGCCATAACACAGAGGATATTTGTGGTTTCATCCAGGCATATCCAGACAAAGCGGTGTGGAATTCGTATGCAATGGATCGAGTAAATCACAGTAAAAATGGTTTTGGAGAAAAGCAAATCTTTTCATTAGCCAAGTGTATAAAATGTCATCTGTTCAAACAGAAATATCATGTTGTTTGCCGCAGTTCCTCTAGATTTCTCCCCAGAAAATACGAATGTGCAGAACTGGTGTCTCCATATGGAACCAGTTAGTATTTATACGGTACAAAATGAAATGTTCCCTGATAAAAACACTCAAAACAATAAAGTCCATCGATAATATCCAGAAAACACAAACACAGATGCTTTCACAGTATTTTGGATTGAGTTAGCCAAAACACAACCAGATATTTCTGGATTCATCCAGGCATATCCGGACAAACTGGTGTGGAATTCGTATGCAATGGACCGAGAACATCATAGTAAAAATGGTTTTGGAGAAATGCAAAGTCTTTTCGTTAGGCAAATGCTTTAAATGTTTTCTGTACAAACAGAAATATCAAGTTTGTTTGTCGCAGTTACTGTAGTTACTCCATAGAAAATATGAATGTGTAGAGCTGGTGTCTCCATGTGGAGTCAACTACTGTTTCCCAGCACAAAATTAAATGTTCTCTGATAAAAAACATTCAAAACCATAAAGCCTGTCGATAATATCCAGAAAACATTAGCACAGAGCCTGTAGCAATATCTGGGATTGAGTTAGCCAAAACACAACCGGATAATTCTGGTTTCATCCAGGCAGAGCCGGACAAAGTGGTGTGGAAATCGTATATATTGGGACGAGACAATCACAGTATAAATGGTTTTGAAAAAAAGCAAAGTCTTTTAGTTAGGAAAATGTATAAAATTTCATCTATTCAAACAGAAATATCATGTTTGTTTGCCGCAGTTCCTCTAGCTTCTCCCTAGAAAATATGAATTTGCATAGCTGGTGTCTCCATGTGGAACCAATTTGTGTTTGTATGGTACAAAATTAATTGTTCCCTGATAAAAACATTCAAAAAAATAAAGTCATTGATAATAGCCAGAAAACACAAACACAGAAGCTGTAGCAATATCTGGGATTGAGTTAGCCAAAACACAACTGGATATTTCTTGTTTCATTCAGGCATATCAGACAAAGTGGTATTGAATTCATATAAAATCGATTGAGACAACCACTGTGAAAATGGTTTTGGAGAAAAGCAAATTCTTTCCATTAGGCAAGTGCATAAAATGTCATCTATACACACAGAAATATCAAGTTTGTTTGCCGCAGTTCCTCTAGCTTTCTCCCTAGAAAATACGAATGTGTAGATCTTCTGTCTCCATGTGGAGTAACTAGTGTTTCTACGGTACAAAATTAAATGTTCCCTGATAAAAACATTCAAAAAAATAAAGTACATAGATAATCCTGAAGACACAAACACAGAGTCTTTCACAATATTTCGGGTTGAGTTAGCCAAAACACAACCGGATATTTCTGGTTTCATCCAGTCATATCCGGACAAAGTGGTGTGGAATTCATATGCAATAGACCGAAAAAATCACATCACAAATGGTTTTGGAGAAAAGCATAGTCTTTTCGTTAGGCAAGTGCATAAAATGTCTTCTAGACAAACAGAAATATCATGTTTGTTTGCCGCAGTTCCTCTACCTTTCTCCCTAGAAAATACAAATATGTAGAGTTGCTGTCTCCATGTAGAATCAATTAGAGTTTCCAAGCACAAAATTAAATGTTCCGTGATAAAAAAAAACATTCAAAACAATAAAGTCCGTTGGTAATATCCAGAAAACACAAAAACGGAGGCTGTAGCAATATCTGGGATAGAGTTAGCCAAAGTACAACCAGATATTTCTGGTTTCATCCATTCATATCCGTACAAACTGGTGTGGAATTCGTATGCAATGGACCTAGAAAATCACCGTAAAAATGGTTTTGGAGAAAAGCAAAGTCTTTTCGTTAGGCAAGTGCATAAAATATCATCTATACACACAGAAATATCATGTTTGTTTGCCGCAGTTCCTCTAGCTTTCTACCTAGAAAATACGAATGTGTAGAGCTGGAGTCCCCATGATGAACCAATTAGAGTTTCTATGGTACAAAATTAAATGTTCCCGGCTAAAAGCCTTCAAATCAATAAAGTCCATCATAGTATCCATAAAACACAAACACAGAGGCTTTCACAGTATTTCGGAAAGAGTTAGCCAAAACAAAACCGGATATTTCTGGTTTCATCCAGTCCTATCCGGTAAACTGGTGTGGAATTCATATGCAATGGACCGAGAAAATCACAGTAAAAATGGTTTTGGAGAAAAGCAAACTCTTTTCGTTAGGTAAGTACAAAAAATGCCATCTAGACAAAGAGAAATATCATGTTTGTTTGCCGCAGTTCCTCTAGCTTTCTCCCTAAAAAATACGAATGTGTAGAGCTGGTGTCCCCATGATTAACCAATTATTGTTTGTATGGTACAAAATTAAATATTCCCTTATAAAAACATTCAAAACAATAAAGTCCATCATAATGTCCAGAAAACACAAACACAGAGGCTTTCACATTATTT
Source organism: Lepus europaeus (assembly GCF_033115175.1). Classification (NCBI taxonomy): domain Eukaryota; kingdom Metazoa; phylum Chordata; class Mammalia; order Lagomorpha; family Leporidae; genus Lepus; species Lepus europaeus. The sequence goes on from NW_026909177.1 coordinate 6,047,005, forward strand.
CAGTTTGAGTTAGCCAAATACAACCAGATATTTCTGTTTTCATCCAGTCATATGAGGACAAAGTGGTGTGGAATTCGTATGCTTTGGACCGAGAAAATCACAGTAAAAATGGTTATAGAGAAAAGCAAAGTGTTTTCGTTAGGAAAGTGCATAAAATCACATTTATACAAAGAGAAATACCATGTATGTTTGCCGCAGTTCCTCTAGCTTTCTCCATAGAACATACGAATGTGTAGAGCTGGTGTCTCCATGTGGAACCTATTAGTGTTTCCAAGAACAAAATTAAATGTTCTCTGAAAAAAAACATTGAAAAACATAAAGTCCATGGATAATATCAAGAATACACAAACACAGAGGCTATAGCAATATTTCGGATTGAGTTAGCCAAAACACAACCGGATATTCCTGGTTTCTTCCAGTTATATCCGGACAAAGCCGTTTGGAATTCGTATGCAATGGACCGAGAAAATCACAGTAAAAATAGTTTTGGATAAAAGCGAAGTGTTTTCGTTAGGGAAGTGCATAAAATGTCATCTATACAAAAAGAAATATCATGTTTGTGTGCCGCAGTTCCTCTAGCTGTCTCCCTAAATAATCGAATGTGTAGAGCTGGTGTGCCCATGATGAACCAATTAGTGTTTCAACGGTACAAAACTAAATGTTCCCTGATAAAAACATTCAAAACAATAAAGTCCATCAAGAAAATCCAGATAACACAAACACAGATGATTCACAATATTTCACAATGAGTTAGCCAAAACACAACCGGATATTTCTGGTTTTTTCCAGTCATATCCGGACAAAGTGGTGTGGATTTCGCATGCAATGGACCGAGAAAATCAGAGTACAATTGGTTTTGGAGAAAGGTAAAGTCTTTTGTTAGGCAAGTGCATAAAATGTCATCTCTACAAACAGAAATATCATGTTTGTTTGCCGCAGTTCCTCAAGCTTTCTCCCTAGAAAATACGAATATGTAGGGCTGGTGACTCCAAGTGGAACCAAATTACTGTATCCAGGCTAAAAATAATATTTTCCCCGATAAAAAACTACAAAATAATAAAGTCCATTGATAATATCCAGAAGAAAAAAAAAACACAGAGGCTGTAGCAATATTTCGGATTGAGTTAGCCAAAACAAAACCAGATATTTCTGGTTTCATCCAGTCATATCTGGACAAACTGGTGTGGAATTTGTATGCAATGGAAAGAAAAAATCACAGTAAAATGGTTTTGGAGAAAAACTAAGTCTTTTCATTGGGCAAGTGCATAAAATGTCATCTAGACAAACAGAAATATCATGTTTGTTTGCCGCAGTTCCTCTAGCTTTCTCCCTAGAAAATAAGAATGTGTAGAGCTGGTGTCCCCATGATGAACCAATTAGTGTTTCTTCGGTACAAAAATAAATGCTCCCTGATAAAAATATTCAAAACAATAAAGTTCAACGATAATATCCAGAAAACACAAACACAGAGGCTTTCACAACATTTCGGATTGAGTTAGCCAAAACACAACCGGATATTTCCAACTTCATCCAGTCATATCCGGACAAAGTGGGGTGGAATTTGTATGCAATGACCTGAGATATTCACAGCAAAATTGGTTTTGGAGAAAAGCAAAGCCTTTTCGTTAGGCAAGTGCATAAAATGTCATCTATACAAACAGAAATATCATGTTTGTTTGCCACAGTTCCTCTAGCTTTCTCCCTAGAAAATACGAATGTGTAGAGCTGTTGTCTCCATGTGGAAACAATTAGCATTTCAACGGTACAAAATTAAATGTTACCTGATAAAAATATTCAAAACAATAACGTCCATTCATAATATCCAGAAAACACAAACACAAAGGCTTTCACAATATTTCGGGTTGAGTTAGCCAAAACACAACCGGATATTTCTGGTTTCATCCAGTCATATCCGGACAAAGTGTTTTAGAATTCGTATGCAATGGACCAAGAAAATCACAGGACAAATAGTTTTGGAGAAAAGCAAAGTCTTTTGGTTAGGCAAGTGCATAAAATGTCATCTATACAAACAGAAATATCATGTTTGTTTGCCGCAGTTCCTTTAGCTTTCTCCCCAGAAAATACGAATGTGTAGGGCTGAGTCTCCATGTGGAACGAATTAGTGTTTCCAAGCACAAAAAAAAATGTTCCCCGAAAAAAAACATTCAAAAATATAATGTCCGTGGATAATGTCAGGAATACACAAAACAGAGGCTGCAGCAATATCTGGGATTGAGTTAGCCAAAACACAACCGGATATTTCCGGTTTCATCCAGTCATATCCGGACAAACTGGTGTGGAATTCGTATGCAATCGACTGAGAAAATCACAGTAAAAATTGGTTTGGAGAAAAGCAAAGTCTTTTCGTTAGGCAAGTGCATAATATGTCATCGATACAAACAGAAATATCATAAATGTTTGTCGCAGTTCCTCTAGCTTTCTCCCTAGAAAATACAAATGTGTAGAGCTGGTGTCTCCATGTGAAAACAATTAGTGTTTCCCAGCACAAAATTAAATGTTCCCTGAAAAAAAAAACATTCAAAAAAATAAAATCCGTGGATAATATCAGCAATACACAAACACAGAGTCTGTAGCAGTATCTGGGATTGAGTTAGGCAAAACAAAACCGGATATTCCCGGTTTCATGCAGTCATATCCGGAGAAACTGGTGTGGAATTCGTATGCAATGGACTAAGAAAATCACAGTAAAAATGGTTTTGGAGAAAAGCAAAGTTTTTGCTTTAGGAAAGTGCATAAAATGTCATCTATACAAACAGAAATATCATGTTTGTTAGCCGCAGTTCTTCTAGCTTTCTCCCTAGAAAATACGAATGTGTAGAGCTGGAGTCCCCATGATGAACCAATTAGTGCTTCTACGGTACAAAATTAAATGTTTCCGGCTAAAAACATTCAAAACAATAAAGTCCATCATAATATGCATAAAACACAAACAGAGAGGCTTTCACAGTATTTCGGATTGAGTTAGACAAAACACAACCTGATATTTCTGGTTTCATCGAGTCATGTCCGGACCAACTGGTATTGAATTCTTTTGCAATAGACCGAAAAAATCACAGTAAAAATGGTTTTGGAGAAAAGCATAGTGTTTTCGTTAGGCAATTGCAAAAAATGTAATCTAGACAAACAGAATTATCATGTTCGTTTGCTGCAGTTCCTCTAGCTTTCTCCCTAGAAAATACGAATGTGTAGAGCTGGTGTCTCCATGTGTAAACAATTAGTTCTTCAATGGTATGAAATTAAATGTTCCCTGATAAAAAACATTCAAAACAATAAAGTCTGTGGATAATATCTAGAAAACACAAACACAGAGGCTGTAGCAATATCTGGGATAGAGTTAGCCAAAACAAAACCGGATATTTCCTGTTTCATCCAGTCATATCTGGACAAACTTGTGTGGAATACGTATGCAATGGACCGAGAACATCACAGTAAAAATGGTTTTGGAGAAAAGCAAAGGCTTTTCGTGAGGAAAGTGCATAAAATGTCATCTATACAAACAGAAATATCATGTTTGTTTGCCGCAGTCCATCTAGCTTTCTCCATAGAAAATAAGAATGTGCAGAGCTGGTGTCTTCATGTGGAAACAATTAGTGTTTCTACGGTACAAAATGAAATGTTCCCTGATAAAAACATTCAGAAGAATAAAGTCCATCGATAATATCCAGAAAACACCAACACAGAGGCTTTCACAATATTTCGGATTGAGTTAGCCAAAACACAACCGGATATTTCTGGTTTCATCCAGTCATACCTGGACAAAGTCCTGTGGAATTCGTATGCAATGGATCGAGAAAATCACAGTACAAATTGTTTTGGAGAAAAGCAAGGTCTTTTCGTTAGGCAAGTGCATAAAATATCATCTAGACAAACAGAAATATCATGTTTGTTTGCCGCAGTTCCTCTAGCTTTCTCTCTAGAAAATACGAATGTGCAGAGCTGGTGTCTCCATGTTGAACCAATTATTATATCTAAGCTCAAAATAAAATGGTCCCTGATAAAAAACATTCAAAACAATAAAGTCTGTGGATAATATCCAGAAAACACAAACACAGAGTCTGTAGCAATATGTGGGATTGAGTTAGCCAAAACAAAACTGGATATTTCCAGTTTCATCCAGTCATATATGGACAAAGTGGTGTGGAATTGTTACGCATTGGACCGAGAAAATCACAGTAAAAATGGTTTTGGAGAATAGGAAAGTCTTTTCGTTAGGCAAGTGCATAAAAGTCACTTATACAAACAGAAATATCATGTTTGTTTGCCACAGTTCCTCTAGCTTTCTCGCTAGAACATACGAATGTGTAGAGCTGGTGTCCCCTTGATGAACCAATTAGTGTTTCTGCGGTAAAAATTAAATATTCCCTGATGAAAATATTCAAAACAATAAAGTCCATCGATAATATCCAGAAAACACAAACACAGAGGCTGTCGCAATATCTGGGATTGAGTTAGCCAAAAAAAAAAAAAACAGTTATTTCCGGTTTCATCCCGTCATATCCGGACAAACTGTTCTGGAATTCCTATGCAATGGACCAAGAAAATAACAGTTAACATGGTTTGGAGAAAAGCAAAGTCTTTTCGTTAGGCAACTGCAGAAAATGCCATCTATACAAACAGAAATATCATATTTGTTTGCCACAGTTCCTCTAACTTTCTCCATAGAAAATACAAATGTGTAGATCTGGTGTCTCCATGTGGAACCAATTAGAGTTTCCAACCACAAGATTAAATGTTCCCTGATAAAAAACGTTCAAAAAAATTAAATCCATTGATAATATCAGCAATACAGAAACACAGTGGCAGTAACAATATCTGGGATTGAGTTAGCCAAAAAAAACTGGGGATTTCCGGTTTCATCCAGTCATATCCGGACAAACTGGTGTGGAATTCATATGCAATGGACCGAGAAAATCACAGTAAAAATGGTTTTGGAGAAAAGCAAAGTCTTTCCATTAGGCAAGTGCATAAAATGTCATCGATACAAACAGAAATATCATGTTTGTTTGTCGCAGTTCCTCTAGCTTTCTCCCTAGAAAATACGAATGTGCAGAGCTGGAGTCTCCATATTGAACCAATTCTTGTATCCAAGCTCAAAATAAAATGTTCCCCAATAAAAAACATTCAAAACAATAAAGTCTGTGGATAATATCCAGAAAACACAAACATAGAGGCTGTAGCAATATGTGGGATTGAGTCAGCCAAAACACAACCGGATATTTCCGGTTTCATACAGTCATATCCGGACACACTGGTCTGGAATTCGTATGCAATGGCTCGAGAAAATCACAGTAAAAATGGTTTTGTAAAAAAGCCAAGACTTCTCGTTAGGCAAGTGCATAAATGTCACATATACAAACAGAAATATCATGTTTGTTTGCCGCAGTTCCTTTAGCTTTCTACCTAGAAAATAATAATACGTAGAGTTGGTGTCTGCATGTGGAACCAATTACTGTATCCATGCTCAAAATTAAATATTCCCCGATAACAAACATTCAAAACAAGAAAGTTGATTGATAATATCCAGAAAACACAAACACAGAGGCTGTAGCAATGTTTCGCATCGAGTTAGCCACAACACAACCGGATATTTCTGGTTTATTCCAGTCATATCCGGAAAAAGTTTTGTGGAATTCGTATGCAATGGACCAAGAAAATCACAGTACAAATGGCTTTGGAGAAAAGCAAAGTCTTTTCGTTAGGCAAGTGCAAAAATGTCATCTAAACAAACAGAAATATCATATTTGTGTGTTGCAGTTCCTCTAACTTTCTACCTAGAAAACACAAATATGTAGGGCTGGTGTCTCCATGTGGAACCAATTACTGTATTCAAGCTCAAAATAAAATGTTCCCTGATAAAAAACTTTCAAAACATTAAAGTCCATTGATAATATCCAGAAAACACAAACACAGATGCTGTAGCAATATCTGGGATTGAGTTAGCTAAAACACAACCGGATATTTCTAGTTTCATCCAGTCATATCCGGACAAACTGGTGTGGAATTCGTATGCAATGGACCGAGAAAATCACAGTAAAAATGGTTTTGAGAAAAGCAAAGTCTTTTCGTTAGGCAAGTGCATGAAATGTCATCTGTACAAACAGAAATATCACGTTTTTTTGCCGCAGTTCCTCTAGCTTTCTCCCTATAAAATATGAATATGCAGAGCTGGTGTCTCCACGTGGAACCAATTAGTGTTTCAACGGTACAAAATGAAATGTTCCCTGATAAAAACATTCAAAACAATAAAGTTCATCGATAATATCCAGAAAACGGAAACACAGAGGCTTTCACAATATTTTGGATTGAGATAGCCAAAACACAACCGGATATTTCTGTTTTCATCCAGTCTTATCCGGACAAAGTGGTGTGGAATTCGTATGCAATGGACTGAGAAAATCACAGTATAAATGCTTTTGGAGAAAAGCAAAGTCTTTTTGTTAGGTAAGTGCATAAAATGTCATCGATACAAACAGAAATATCATGTTTGTTTGCCGCAGTTCCTCTAGCTTATCCGAGGAAAATACGAATGTGTACAGTTGGTGTTCTGATGATGAACCAATTAGTGTTTCAAAGCAATAAATTAAATGTTCCCTGAATAAAAACATTGAAAATAATAAAGTCTGTGGATAATATCAGGAATACACAAACACAGAGTCTGTATCAATATTTCGGATTGAGTTAGTGAAAACACAACCAGATATTTCTGGTTTCATCCAGTCATATCCAGACAAAGTGGTGTGGAATTCGTATGCAATGTACCGAGGAAATCACATTAAAAATGATTTTGGAGAAAAGCAAAGTCTTTTCGTTAGGCAAGTGCATAAAATATCATCGATACTAAGAGAAATATCATGTTTGTTTGCCGCAGTTCCTCTAGCTTTCTCCCTAGAAAATACAAATGTGTAGAGATGGTGTCTCCATGTGGAACCAATTAGAGTTTCCAAGAAGGAAATTAAATGTTCCTGATAAAAATATCAAAACAATAAAATCCATTGATAATATCAGGAATACAGAAACACAGAGGTTGTAGCAATATCTGGGATTGAGTTAGCCAAAACAAAACCGGGAATTTCCGGTTTCATCCAGTCATATGCGGACAAACTGGTGTGGAATTCGCATGCAATGGACTGAGAAAATCACAGTAAAAATGTTTTGGAGAAAAGCAAAATCTTTTCATTTGGCAAGTAGATAAAATGTCATCTAGACAAACAAAAATATCATGTTTGTTTGCCGCAGTGCCTCTAGCTTTCTCCCTAGAAAATACAAGTATGTAGAGCTGGTGTCTCCTTGTGGAACCAATTAGAGTTTTCAAGCACAAAATGAAATGTTCCTGATAAAAAACATTCAAAATAATAAAGTCCGTGGATAATATCAGGAATACATAAACAAAGAAGCTGTAGCAATATCTAGGATTGAGTTAGCAAAAAAAATACCGGATATTTCCGGTTTCATCCAGTCATATATGGACAATCTGGTGTGGAATTCGTATGCAATGGACCGAGGAAATCACAGTAAAAATGGTTTTGGAGAATAGGAAAGTCTTTTCGTTAGGCAAGTGCATAAAAGGTCATCTAGAAAAACAGAAATATCATGTTTGTTTGCCACAGTTCCTCTAGCTTTCTCGCTAGAACATACGAATGTGTAGAGCTGGTGTCCCCATGATGAACCAATTAGTGTTTCTACGGTAAAAATTAAGTATTCCTTGATGAAAATATTCAAAACCATAAAGTACATCGATAATATCCAGAAAACACAAACACAGAGGCTGTAGCAATACCTGGGATTGAGTTAGCCAGAAAAAAAACAGTTATTTCTGGTTTCATCCTGTCATATCCCGACAAACTGTTGTAGAAATCCTATGCAATGGACCGAGAAAATAACAGTTAACATGGTTTGGAGAACGGCAAAGTCTTTTCGTTAAGCAACTGCAGAAAATGTCATCTATACAAACAGAAATATCATACTTGTTTGCCACAGTTCCTCTAACTTTCTCCGTAGAAAATACAAATGTGTAGAGCTGGTGTCTCCATGTGGAACAAATTAGAGTTTCCAACCACAAAATTAAATGTTCCCTGATAAAAAACATTCAAAACAATAAAATCCATTGATAATATCAGGAATACAGAAACACAGAGGCGGTAACAATATCTGGGATTGAGTTAGCGAAAACAAAACCGGAGATTTCCAGTTTAATCCACTCATATCCGGACAAAGTCTTGTGGAATTGGTATGCAATGGCTCGAGAAAATCACAGTAAAAATGGTTTTGGAGAAAAGTAAAGTGATTTCGTTAGGCAAGTGCATAAAACGTCATCGATACAAACAGAAATATCATGTTTGTTTGCCACAGTTCCTCTAGCTTTCTCTGTAGAATGTACGAATGTGTAGAGCTGGTATCTCCATTTGGAACCAATTAGAGTTCCCAAGCACAAAATTAAATATTCCCTAATAAAAACCATAAAGTCCATGGGTAATATCAGGAATTCACAAACACAGAATCGGTAACAATACCTGGGATTGAGTTAACCAAAACACAACCCGGATATTTTGGGTTTCATCAAGTCATATGCAGACAACCTGTTGTGGAATTCCTGTGCAATGGACCGAGAAAATCACAGTCCTAATGGTTTTGGAGAAAAGCAAAGTCTTTTCGATAAGCAAGTGCATTAAATGTCATCTAGACAAACAGAAATATCATCTTTGTTTGCCGAAGTTCCTCTAGCTTTCTCCCTAGAAAATACGCATATGTAGAGCTTGTGTTTCCATGTGGAACCAATTACTGCAACCAAGTTCAAAATAAAATATTACCTGATAAAAAACATTCAAAACAGTAAAGTCTGTGGATAATATCAGGAATACACAAACACAGAGGCTGTCACAATATTTCGGATTGGGTTATCCAAAACAAAACCGGATATTTCCGGTTCAATCCAGTCATATCCGAACAAACTGATGTGGAATTAGTATGCAATGGAACGAGAAAATCACAGTTAAAATGGTTTTGGAGAAAAACAATGTCTCTTCGTTAGGCAAGTGCATAAAATGTCATCTACACAAACAGAAATATCATGTTTGTTTACCGCAGTTCCTCTAGCTTTCTCCAAAGTAAATACGAATGTGTAGAGCTGGTGTACCCACGATGAACCAATTAGTGTTTCCAAGCACAGAATTAAAAGTTCTCTGATAAAAACATTCAAAACAATAAAGTCCATCAATAATATCCAGAAAACACAAACAAGAGCATTTCACAATATTTCGGATTCAGGTAGCCAAAACAAAACCGGATATTTCTGGTTTCATCCAGTCATATCCGGACAAAGTGGTGTGGAACTCGTATGCAATGGAACCAGAAAATCACAGTAAAAATGGTTTTGGAGAAAAGCAAAGTCTTTTCATTAGGCAAGTAGATAATATGTCATCTATACAAACAGAAATATCGTGTTTGTTTGTCGCAGTTCCTTTAGCTTTCTCTCTGTAAAATAAATATATGTACAGCAGGTGTCTCAATGTGGAACCAACTAGTGTTGCGCAGCACTAAATTAAATGTTCCCTGATAAAAAACATTCAAAACAATAAACTGTGGATAATATCAGGAGTGCACAAACACAGAGGCTGTAGCAATATCTGGAACTGAGTTAGCCAAAACTAAACCGGACATTTCCGGTTTCATCCAGTCATATCCAGACAAACTGGTGTGGAATTCGTATGCAATGTACAGAGAAAATGACAATACAAATGGTTTTGGAGAACAGCAAAGTCTTTTCGTTAGGCAAGTGCATAAAATGTCATCAATACAAACAGAAATATCATGTTTTTTTTTGCCGCAGTTCATTTAGCTTTCTCCCTCGAAAATACAAATTTGTAGAGCTGGTGTCTCCATGTGTAACCAATTAGTATTTCCAAGCACAAAATTAAATGTTCCCTGATAAAAAACATTCAAAACAATAAAGTCCGTGGATAATATCAGGAATACACAAACACAGAGGCTGTAGCAATATCTGGGATTGAGTTAGCCAACACAAAAATGGATATTTCCGGTTTCATCCAGTTATATCCGGACAAATTGGTGTGGAATTCCTATGCAACGTACCGAGAAAATCACAGTAAAAATGGTTTTGGAGAAAAGCAAAATCTTTTCGTAAGGCAAGTGCATAAAATGTCATCTATACCAACAGAAATATCAGGTTTGTTTGCCACAGTTCTTCTAGCTTTCTCCCAGAAAATATGAATATGTAGAGCTAGAGTCTCCATGTGGAACCAATTACTGTATCCAAGCTCAAAATAAAAGATTCCCCGATAAAAAACATTCAAAACAATAAAGTCCATTGATAATATCCAGAAAACACAAACACAGATGCTGTAGCAAAATCTGGGATTGAGTTAGCCAAAGCAGAACCGGATATTTATGGTTTCATCCAGTCATATCCGGACAAACTCGTGTGGAATTCGTATGCAATGGACCGAGAAAATCACAGTAAAAATGGTTTTGAATAAAAGCAAAGTGTTTTCATTAGGCAAGTAGATAAAATGTCATCTATACAAACAGAAATAACATGTTTGCTTGCCGCAGTTCCTCTAGCTTTCTCCCTAGAAAATACGAATTTGTAGAGCTGGTGTCTCCATGTGGAACCAATTAGTGTTTCCAAGCACAAAACTAAATGTTCCCTGAAAAAAAACATTCAATAAAATAAAGTCCATGGATAATATCAGGAATACACAAACACAGAGGCTGTCGCAATATATGGGATTGAGTTAGCCAACACAAAACCGGATATTTACAGTTTCATCCAGTCATATCCGGACAAACTGTTGTGGAATTCCTATACAATGGACCGAGAAAATCACAGTAAAAATGGTTTTGGAGAAAAGCAAAGTCTTTTCGTAAGGCAAGTGCATAAAATGTCACCTATACAAACAGAAATATCATGATTGTTTCCCGCGTTCATCTGGCTTTCTCCCTAGAAAATACAAATATGTAGAGCTGGTGTCTCCATGTGGAACCAATTAGTGTTTCCAAGCACAAAATTAAATGATCCCTGATAAAAAACATTTAAATCAATAAAGTCCATCTATAATATCCAGAAAACACAAACACAGAGTCTGTCGCAACATGTGGGAGTGAGGTAGGCAAAACACAACTGGATACTTCTCGTTTCATCCAGTTTATCCGGACAAAGTGGTGTGGAATTCATATGCAATGGACACAGACAATCACAGTAAAAATGGTATTGGAGAAAAGCAAAGTGTTTCTGTTAGGCAAGTTCATAAAATGTCACCTATACAAACAGAAATATCATGTGGTTTGCCACAGTTCCTCTTGCTTTGTCCCTACAAAATACGAATGTGTAGAACTGGTGTCTCCTTGTGGAAACAATTAGTGTTTCGCAGCACAAAATTAAAAGTTTCCTAATAAAAAAACTTTCAAATCAATAAAGTCTGTGGATAATATCAGGAATACACAAACACAGAGGCCGTTACAATATCTGGAATTCAGTTAGCCAAAACACAACCGGATATTTCCGGTTTCATCCAGTCATATCCGGACAAACTCATGTGGAATTCGCATGCAATGGACCCAGAAAATTACAGTAAAAATGGTTTTGGAGAAAAGCAAAGTCTTAAGTTAGGCAAGTGCATAAAATATCACGTATACAAACAGAAATATCATGTTTGTTTGCCGCAGTTCCTCTAGCTTTCTCCCTACAAAATACAAATGTGTAGAGCTGGTGTCCCCATAATGAACCAATTAGTGTTTCTACAGTAAAAATTAAATATTCCCTGATGAAAATATTCAAAACCATAAAGTCCATCGATAATATCCAGAAATCACAAACACGGAGTCTATAGCAATACCTGGGATTGAGTTAGCCAAAACACAACCGGATATTTCTGGTTTCATCCAGTCATATCCGGAGAAACTGGTGTGGAATTCGTATGCAATGGACCGAGAAAAATACAGTAAAAATGGTTTTGGAGAAAAACAATGTCTTTTTGTTAGGCAAGTGTAAAAAATGTCATTTACACAAAAGAAATATAATGTTTGATTGCCCCAGTTCCTCTAGCATACTGGCTAGAAAATACGAATGTTAAGAGCTGGTGTCTCCATGTTGAAACAATTAGTGTGTCCAATCACAAAATTAAATGTTCCCTGATAAAAAAACATTCAAAGCAATAAAGTCCATAGATAATATCTAGAAAACACAAACACAGAGGCTATCACAATATCTGGGATTGAGTTAGCCAAAACACAACCGGATATTTCTGTTTTCATCCATTCATATCCAAACAAAATGGTTTGGAATTTGTATGAAATGGACCAAGAAAATCATAGTAAAAATGGTTTTGGAAAAAGCAAAGTCATTTCGTTAGACAAGTGCATCAAATGCCATGTACACAAACAGAAATATCATGTTTCTTTGACCCAGTTCCTCTAGTTTTTCCCTAGAAAATACAAATGTTTACAGCTGGAGTCTCCATGTGGAAACAATTAGTGTTTCCCAGCATAAAAATAATGTTCACAGATAAAAAACATTCAAAACAATAAAGTCCATCGATGATATCCAGAAAACACAAACAGAAATACTTTCACAATATCTGGGATAGAGTTAGCCAAAACACAACCGGATATTTCTGGTTTCATCCACTCATATCCCCACAATGTCATGTGGAATTTGTATGCAATGGACCAAGATAATCACAGGAAAATTGGTTTTGGAGAAAAGCAAAGTCTTTTCATTAGGGAAGTGCATAAAATGTCATTTATACAAACAGAAATACCATGTTTGTTTGCTGCAATTTCTCTAGCTTTCTCCCTAGAAAATACAAATGTGTAGAGTTTGTGTCTCCATGTTGAACCAATTAGTGTTTCCCAGCACAAAGTTAAATGTTCCCTGATAAAAAACAAACAAAACAATAAAGTCCCTCTATAATATCCAGAAATGACAAAAACAGAGGCTTTCACAATATTTTGGATTGAGTTAGCCAAAACACAACCGGATATTTCTGGTTTCATCCAGTCATATCCAAGCAAAGTGGTGTGCCATTCGTATGCAATGGACTTAAAAAATCACAGCACAAATATTTTTGGAGAAAAGCAAAGTCTTTTCTTTAGGCAAGTGCATAAAATGTCAACTATACAATCAGAAATATCATGTTTGTTTGCCGCAGATCCCCTAGATTTCTCCCTAGAAAATGCGAATGTATAGAGCTGGTGTCTCCATGTGGAACCAACTATTGTTTCCCAGCAGAAAATTAAATGTTCCCTGATTAAAAGCATTCCAAACAATAAATTCCATCGATAATACCCCGAAAACACAAACACAGAGACTTTCGCAATATCTCAAATTGAGTTAGGAAAACACAACCGGATATTTCTGGTTTCATCCAGTCATATCCGGACTAATTGGTGTGACATTCGTATAAAATGGACATAGACAATCACAGGAAAAATGGTTTTGGAGAAAAGCAAAGTCTTTTCTAAGGCAAGTGCATAAAAAGCCATCTATACAAACAGAAATACCATGTTTGTCTGCCGCAGTTGCTCTAGGTTTATCCCTAAAAAATACAAATGGGTAGAGCTGGTGTCTCCATGTGGAATGAATTAGTGTTTCCAAGCAGAAAATTAAATGTTCCCTGAAAAAAAACTTTGAAAAAAATAAAGTCCATCGATAATATCCAGAAAACACAAACAGAGAGGCTGTCTCAATATCTGGGATGGGGTTAGCCAAAACACAAAGGAATCTTTCTGGTTTCATCCAGTCATATCCGGACAAAGTTGTGTGGCATTCATATGCAAGGACTGAGAAAATCACAGTAAAATGGTTTTGGAGAAAAGGAAAGTCTTTTCCTTAGGCAAGTGCATAAATTGTCATGTATACAAACAGAAATATCATGTTTCTTTGCTGCATATCCTCTAGCTTTCTCCATAGAAAATACGAATGTGTAGATCTGGTGTCTCCATGTGGAACCAATTAGTGTTTCCAAGCACAAAAATAAATGTTCACTTATAAAATATATTCAAAACCATAAAGTCCGTTCATAATATCCGGAATAAACAAAGAAAGAGGCTGTAGCTATATCTGGGGTGGAGTTAGCCAAAACACATCCGGATATTTCTGATTTCATCCAGTCTTATCCGGGCAAAGGTGTGTGGCATTCGTATGCAATGGAGCAAGAAAATAAAAATACAAATGTTTTTGGAGAAAAGCAAAGTCTTTTCCTTAGGCAAGTGCATAAAAAGCCATCTATACAAACATAAATACCATGTTAGTTTGCCGCAGTTGCTCTAGGTTTATCCCTAAAAAATACGAATGAGTAGAGCTGGTGTCTCCATGTGGAACGAATTTGTGTTTCCCAGCACTAAATTAAATATTCCCTAAAAGAAACATTCAAAACAATAAAGTCCATCGATAATATCCGGAAAACACAAACAGAGAGGCTGTCGCAATATCTGGGATGGGGTTAGCCAAACCACAAACGAATCTTTCTGGTTTCATCCAGTCATATCCGGACAAAGTTGTGTGGCATTCGTATGCAAGGACTGAGAAAAATCACAGTAAAATGGTTTTGGAGAAAAGGAATGTCTTTTCCTTAGGCAAGTGCATAAATCGTCATGTATAGAAACAGAAATATCATGTTTCTTTGCCACATATCCTCTAGCTTTCTCCATAGAAAATACGAATGTGTAGATCTGGTGTCTGCACATGGAACTAATTAGTGTTTCCAAGCACAAAAATAAATGTTCCCTCTTAAAATACATTCAAAACCATAAAGTCCGTTCATAATATCCAGAATACACAAAGAAAGAGGCTGTATCTCTATGTGGGGTGGAGTTAGCCAAAACACATCCAGATATTTGTGATTTCAACAAGTCTTATCCGGGCAAAGGGGTGTGGCATTCGTATGCAATGGAGCAAGAAAATAAAAATACAAATGGTTTTGGAGAAAAAGTCTTTTCGTTAGGCAAGTGCATAAAATGTCATCTATACAAACAGAAATATCATGTTTGTTTGCCGCAGTTCCTCTAGCTTTCTCCCTAGAAAATACGAATGTGTAGAGGTGGTGTCTGCATTTGAAACCATTTTGTTTTTCCAAACACAAAATTAATTTTTCCCTGATAAAAAAACATTCAAAACAATAAAGTCCATGGATAACATCCACAAAACAGAAACACAGAGGCTGTCGCAATATCTACGATTGAGTTAGCCAAAACACAAGCGGATATTTCTGGTTTCATCCAGTAATATCCGGACAAAGTGGTGTGGAATTCATATGCAATGGACGGAGAAAATCACAGGAAAAAGTTTTGGAGAAAAGCAAAGTCTTTTCATTAGCCAACTGCATAAAATATCATCTGTGCAAACAGAAATATGATGTTTGTTTGCAGCAGTTCCTCTAACTTTCTCCCTAGAAAATCCGAATATGTAGAGCTGGTGTCTCCATGTGGAACCAATTAGTGTGTCCCAGCACTAAAGTAATTGTTCCCTGATAAAAAACATTCAAAACAAGATAGTATGTCGATAATATCCGGAAAACACAAACAGAGAAGATCTCACAAATCTGGGATTGAGTTAGCCAAAACACAACTGGATATTTCTGGTTTCATCCAGTCATATCCGGACTAAGTGTTGTGCAATTCGTAGGAAATGGACCGGGAAAATCACAGTAAAATGGTTTTGGAGAAAAGCAAAATCATTTCGTTAGGCAAGTGCATAAAATGCCATCGATACAAACAGAAATATCATGTTTGTTTCCCACAATTCCTCTGGATTTCTCCCTAAAAAATACGAATGTGTAGAGCTGGTGTCTCTATGTGGAACCAATTAGTGTTTCTACGGTACAAAATTAAATGTTAACTGATAAAAACATTCAAAGCAATAAAGTCCGTTGATAATATCCAGAAAACACAAACACAGAGGCTGTAGCGATATCTGGGATTGAGTTAGCCAAAATACACAGGATATTTCTGGTTTCATAAAGTCATACTGGGACAAACTGGTGTGGAATTCGTATGCAATGGACTGAGAAAAACACAGTAAAATGGTTTTGGAGAAAAGTAATGTCTTTTTATTAAGCAAGTGCTTAAAATGTCATCTATTCAAACAGAAATATCATGTTTGTTTGCCGCACTTCCTCTAGCTTCCTCCCTAGAAAATATCAATGTGTTGAGCAGGTGTCTCTATGTGGAACCAATTAGTGTTTCCCAACACAAAATTAAATGTTCCCTGATAAAAACATTCAAAACAATAAAGTCCCTCGATAATATACAGAAAACACAAACACAGAGGCTGTAGCAATATATGGGATGGAGTTAGCGAAAACATAACTGGATATTTATCATGTCTTCCAATCATATCCGGACAAAGTGGTGTAGAATTCGTATGCAATGGACCAAAAAAATCACAGTACAAATGGTTTTGTAGAAAATCAAAGTCTTTTCATTAAGCAAGTGCTTAAAATGTCATCTATACTAACAGAAATATCATTTTTGTTTGCCGCAGTTCCTCTAGATTTCGTCCTAGAAAATACCAATGTGTATAGCTGGTGTCTCCATGTGAAATCAACCTGTGTTTCCCAGCACAAAATTAAATGTTCCCTGATAAAAAACATGCAAAACAATAAAGTCCGAAGATAATATCCAGAAAAAACATAGACAATGGCAGAAGCAGTATCTGGGATTGAGATAACCACAACACAACCAGATATTTCTGGTGTCATCCAATCAACTCCGGACAAAGTGGTGTGGAATTCGTATGCAATGGACTGAGAAAATCACAGTAAAAATGGTTTTGGAGAAAAGCAAAGTCTTTTCGTTAGGCAAGTGCATAAAATGCCATGTATACAAACAGAAATATCATCTTTTTTTTGCCGCAGATCCTCTGGCTTTCTCGCTAGAAATTACGAATGTGTAGAGCTGGTGTCTCCATGTGGAATCAACTAGTGTTTCCCAGCACAAAATTAAATGTTCCCTGATAAAAAAATCAAAACAATAAAGTCTGTCGATAATATCCAGAAAACGCAAACACAGAGGCTGTAGCAATATCTGGGATATAGTTAGCCAAAACACAACCGGATATTTCTGGTTTCATCCAGGCACATCTGGACAAAGTAGTGTAGAATGCAATGGACCAAGGAAATCACAGTAAAAATAGTTTTGGAATAAGGGAAAGTCTTTTAACTTGGAAATTGCATGAAATATCATCTATGCAAACAAAAATATCATGTTTGTTTTCTGCAGTTCCTCCAGCTTTCTCCCTAGAAAATACGAATGTGTAGAGCTGGTGTCTCCATGTAGAACCAATTAGTGTTTCCCAGCAAAAAATTTAATGTTCCCTGGTAAAAAAACATTCAAAACAATAAAGTACATCCATAATATCCAGAAAACACGAACACAAAGTCTTTCACAATATTTCAGATGGAGTTATCAAAAACACAACTGGATATATCTCGTTGAATCCAGTCATATACGGACAAAGTGTTGTGGAATTCGTATGCAATGAACTGATAAAATCAGTGTAAAAATGGTTTTGGAAAAAGCAAAGTCTTTTTTTAGGCAAGTGTATAAATTGTCATCTATTCAAACAGAAATGTCATGATTGTTTGCCGCAGTTCATCTAGCTTTCACCCTAGAAAATATGAACGTGTAGAGCTGGTGTCTCCATGTGGAATCAACTAGTGTTTCTACGGTACAAAATTAAATGTTCCCAGATAAAAATATTCAAAACAATAAAGTCCATTGTTAATATCCGGAAAACACAAACACAGAGGCTATCACAATATTTCGCATTGAGTTAGCCAAAACACAACCGGATATATCTGGGTTCATCCAGTCATATCCGGAAAGTGGTGTGGAATTCGTATGCAATGGACTGGACTGAGAAAGTCACAGTAAAAATGGTTTTAGAGAAAAGCAAAATCTTTTCGTTAGGCAACTGCATAAAATGTAATCTATAAAAAAAGAAATATTATTTTTGTTTGCCGCAGTTCGTCTAGCTTTCTCCCTAGAAAACACGAATGTGTAGAGCTGGTGTCTCCTTGTGGAATCAACTAGAGTTTCCCAAGCAGAAAAATGAATATTCCTGATAAAAAAACATTCAAAATAATAAATCCATTGATGATATCCGGGAAACAGAAACACAGAGCCTGTAGCAATATCTGGGATTGTGTTAGCGAAAACACAACCGGATATTTCTGGTTTCATCCAGGCATATCCGGATAAACTGGTGTGGAATTCGTATGCAATGGACTGAGAGAATCACAGTAAAAATGGTTTTGGAGAAAAGTAAAGTCTTTTCGTTAGGCAAGTGCATGAAATGTCATCTATACAAAGAGAAATATCATGTTTATTTGCCGAAGTTCCTCTTGATTTCTCCCTAGAAAACACGAATGTGTAGAGGTGGTGTCTCCATGTGGAACCAATTAGAGTTTCCCAGTACAAAATTAAATGTTCCATGATAAAAACATTCAAAACAATAAAGTGCATCGATAATATTCAGAAAACACAAACACAGATGTGGTAGCAAGTTCTGGGATTGAGTGAGCCATAACACAAGAGGATATTTCAGGTTTCATCCAGCCATATTGGGACAAAGTGCTGTGGAACTGGTATGCAATGGACTCAGATAATCACAGTCAGACTGGTATTGGAGAATAGCAAATTATTTTCTTAGGCAAGTGCATAAAATGTCATCTACACCAACACAAATATCATGTTTGTTTGCAGCAATTGCTGTAGTTTTCTGCCTAGACAGCACGAATGTGTTGAGTTTGTGTCTCCATGTGGAGCTAATTAGTGTTTCCGAGCACCAAAGAAAATATTCCCGGCTTAAATTCATTCAAAACCATAAAGTCCATTGATAATATCAAAAAACACAAAGCAGAGCCTGTAGCAAGGTCTGGGATTGAGTTTGCCATAACACAAGAGGATATGTCTGGTTTCATCCAGTCATTTCCAGACAAAGTGCTGTGGAAATGGTGTGGAATGGACTCAGAAAATCACCCTCAAACTGGTTTTGGAGAAAAGAAAACTCTTTTTCTTGGCCAAGTGGATAAAAAGTCATGTTTGCAAATATAAATATCCGGTTTGTTTGCAATGATAGCTCTAGCTTACTGCGTAGAGAACACGAATGTGAACACGTTTGGCCTGCATGTGAAACCAATTAGCATTTCCAGGACAAAACAAAATTTCCTCTACTGAAATTCATTCTAAAACGTAAAGTCCATTGATAATATCCAGAAAACACAAACACAAAGGTTGTAGCAAGATCTGGGATTGAGTTAGCCATAACACAAGAGGATATTTCTGGTTTCATCCAGGCATATCCGGACAAAGTGTTGTGCAACTGGTATGCAGTGGACTAGAAAATCACTCTCAAACTGGTTTTGGAGAAAAGCAAAATCTTTTAATACGCCAAGTGGATAAAAATCATGTTTACAAATATAATTCGCATGTTTGTTTGCAACGATTGCTCAAGCTTTCTGTGTAGAAAACACGAATGTGAACACATTTGGCCTACATATGGAAGCACTTAGCATTTCCAGCACAAAACAAAATTTCCTCTACTGAAATTCATTCTAAAATGTAAAGTCCATTGATAATATCCAGAAAACACAAAGACAGAGGTTGTAGCAAGATCTGGGATTGAGTTAGCCATAACACAAGAGGATATATTTCTGGTTTCATCCAGGCATATCCACACAAAGTGCTATGGAACTGGTATGCAATGGACTCAGATAATCACAGTCAAACAAGTTTTGGAGAACCGCAAAGTATTTTCTTATGCAAGTGCATAAAATATCATCTACGCAAACACGAATATCAGGTTTTTTTGCAGCAATTGCTGTAGTTTTCTACCTAGACAGAACGAATGTGTTGAGTTTGTGTCTCAATGTGGAACTAATTAGTATTTCCCAGCACCAAAGAAAATATTCCCTGCTTAAATTGATTGAAAACCATAAAATCCACGGATAATATAAAAAAACACAAAGCAGAGGATATTTCTGGTTTCATCCAGTCATATCCGGAGATACTCCTGTGGAATTCGTATGAAATGGACCGAGAAAATCACAGTAAAAATGGTTTTGGAGAAAAGCAAAGTCTT
This sequence comes from Lepus europaeus, assembly GCF_033115175.1. Classification (NCBI taxonomy): domain Eukaryota; kingdom Metazoa; phylum Chordata; class Mammalia; order Lagomorpha; family Leporidae; genus Lepus; species Lepus europaeus. The sequence continues at coordinate 6,067,124 of NW_026909177.1, forward strand.
TTCGTTAGTCAAGTGCATAAAATGTCATCTAGACAAACAGAAATATCACGTTTATTTGCCACAGTTCCTCTAGCTTTCTCCCTAGAAATTATGAATGTGTAAATCTGGTGTTCCCATGATGAACCAATTAGTGTTTCTATGGTACAAAATGAAATGCTCCCTGATAAAAACATTCAAAAAAATAAGTCCATCGATAATATGCAGAAAACAAAAACAGATGCTTTCACAATATTTCGGATTGAATTAGCCAAAACACAACCGGATATTTCTGGTTTCATCCAGTCATTTCCGGACAAACTGGTGTGGAATTCGTATGCAATGGACCGAGAAAATCAGAGTAAAATTGCTTTTGGAGAAAAGCAAAGTCTTTACATTAGGCAAGTGGATAAAATGTCAGCTATACAAACAGAAATATCATGTAGGTTTGTCAGTTACTCTACATTTCTCCCTAGAATATACGAATATGTAGAGCTGGTGTCTCCATGTGGAACCAATTACTGTATCCAAGCTCAAAATAAAATGTTCCCTGATAAAAAACATTCAAAACAATAAAGTCTGTGGATAATATCAGGAATACACAAACACATAGGCAGTAGCAATATTTGGGATTGAGTTAGCCAAAACACAACCGGATATGTCCGGTTTCATCCAGTCATATCTGGACAAACTCCTGTGGAATTCGTATGCAATGGACCGAGAAAATCACAGTAAAGAAAGTTTTGGAGAATAGCATAGTCTTTTCGTTAGGCAAGTGCATTAAATGTCATCAACACATACATAAATATCATGTTTTCCACAGTTCCTATAGCTTTCTCCCCGAAAATACGAATGTATAAATGTGGTTTCCCCATGATGAACCAATTAGTGTTTCTACGGTACAAAATAAAATGTTCCCTGATGAAAACATTCAAAACAAATAGTTCATCGATAATATGCAGAAAACACAAAAACAGAGGCTTTCACAATATTTCGGATTCAGTTAGCCAAACCGCAACCGGATATTTCTGGTTTCATCCATCAATATCCGGACAAAGTGGTGTTGAATTCTTATGCAATAGATCGAGAAGATCAGAGAAAATGATTTTGGAGAAAAGCAAAGTCTTTTCATTAGGCAAGTGGATAAAATGACAGCTATACAAAGAGAAATATCATGTTTGTCAGTTGCTCTATATTATTCCCTAGAAAATACGAATGTGTAGAGCTGGTGTCTCCATGTGGAACCAATTAGTGTTTCCAAGCATAAAATTAAATGTTCCCTGAAAAAAAAATTGAAAAAAATAAAGTCCATGTATAATATCAGTAATACACAAACACAGAGGCTATAGCAATATTTCGGATTGAGTTAGCCAAAACACAACCAGATTTTTCTGGTTTCATGCAGTCATATCCGGACAAAGTGGTGTGGAATTCGTATGCAATGGACCGAGAAAATCAGAGTAAAATTGCTTTTGGAGAAAAGCAAAGTCTTTTCATTAGGCAAGTGGATAAAATGTCAGCTGTACAAACAGAAATATCATGTAGGTTTGTCAGTTACTCTACATTTCTCCCTAGAATATACGAATATGTAGAGCTGGTGTCTCCATGTGGAATCAATTACTGTATCCAAGCTCAAAATAAAATGTTCCCTGATAAAAAACATTCAAAACAATAAACTCTGTGGATAATATCAGGAATACACAAACACATAGGCAGTAGCAATATCTGGGATTCAGCTAGCCAAAACAAAAACGGAAATTTCCGGTTTCATCCAGTCATATCTGGACAAACTCCTGTGGAATTCGTATGCAATGGACCGAGAAAATCACATTAAAAAAAGTTTTGGAGAAAAGCAATGTCTTTTCGATAGGCAAGTGCGTAAAATGTCATCTAGACAAACAGAAATATCATGTTTCTTTGCCGCAGTTGCTCTAGCTATCTCCCTAGAAATTACGAATGTGTAGAGCTGGCGTCTCCATGTGGAAGCAATTAGTGTTTCGAAACACAAAATTAAATGTTCCGTGAACAGAAACATTGAAAAAAATAAAGTCCGTGGATAATATCAGGAATACACAAACACAAAGGCTGTAGCAATATTTCGGATTGAGTTAGCCAAAACACAACCGGATAATTTCCAGTTTCATCCAGTCATATCCGGAAAATGTCGTTTGGAATTCATATGCAATGGACCGAGAAAATCACAGTAAAAATTGTTTTGGAGAAAAGCAAAGTCTTTTCATTAGGCAAGTAGATAAATTATCATCAATATAAACAGAAATATCATGTTTGTTTTCCGCAGTTCCGATAGCTATCTCCCTAAAAACTCCGAATGTGTAGAGCTGGTTTCTCCATGTGGAACCAATTAGTGTTTCCAAGCACAAAAATAATGTTCCCTGATAAAAAACATTCAAAACAATTAAGTCTGTGGATAATATCATGAATAAACAAACACAGAGGAGGTGACAATATATGGGATTCAGTTAGCCAAAACACAACCGGATATTTCCGGTTTCATGCAGTCATATCCATATAAACTGGTGTGGTATTCGTATGTAATGAATCGAGAAAATCACAGTAAAAATGGTTTTGGAAAAAAGCAAAGTCTTTTCGTTAGGCAAGTACATTAAATTTCATCTATACAAACAGAAATATCATGTTTGTTTGCAGCAGTTCCTCTAGCTTTCTCCCTAGAAAATACGAATGTGTAGAGCTGGTGTCTCCATGTGGAACCAATTAGTGTTTCTACGGTACAAAATTAAATATTCCCTGAAAAAAAAAAAACATTGAAAAAAATAAAGTCCGTGGATAATATCAGGAATACACAAACACAGCAGCTGTAGCAATATCTGGGATTGAGTTAGCCAAAATAAAACCGGATATTTCAGGTTTCATCCAGTCATATCCCGACAAACTGGTGTGGAATTCATAAGCAATGGACCGAGAAAATCACAGTAAAAAAGGTTTTGGAGAATAGCAAAGTCTTTTCATTAGGCAAGTGGATAAAATGTCAGCTATACAAATAGAAATATCATGTTTGTTTGCCGCAGTTCCTCTACCTTTCTCCCTAGATAATAATAATATGTAGTGCTGGTGTCTCCATGTGGAACCAATTACTGTATCCAAGCTCAAAATAAAAGGTTCCCCGATAACAAATATTCAAAACAATAAAGTCCATTGATAATATCCAGAAAACTCAAACACAGAGGCTTTCACAATATTTCTGATTGAGTTAGCCAAAACACAACCGGATATTTCTGGTTTCATCCAGTCATATCCGCACAAAATCGTGTGGAAATCGTAGGCAATGGACCGAGAAAATCACCGAAAAATAGGTTTTGGAAAAAAGCAAAGTCTTTTCGTTAGTCAAGTGCATAAAATGTCATCTAGACAAAGAGAAATATCATGTTTGTTTGCCGCAGTTTCTCTAGCTTTCTCCATAAATAACCAATGTGTAGAGCTGGTGTTCCCATGATAAACTAATTAGTGTTCCAACGGTACAAAATGAAATGTTCCCTGATAAAAACATTCAAAACAATAAGTCCCTCGATAATATCCAGAAAACACAAACACAGAGGCTTTCACAGTATTTGGGATTGAGTTAGCCAAAACACAACCGAATATTTCTGATTTCATCCAGTCATATCCGGACAAAGTGGTGTGGAATTTGTATTCAATGGATGGAGAAAATCATAGTAAAAACGGTTTTGAAGAAAACCAAAGTCTTTTCTTTAGGCAAGTGCATAAAATGTCATTGATACAAACAGAAATATCAGGTTTGTTTGCCGCAGTTCCTCTAGCTTTCTCCCTAGAAAATACGAATGTGTAGAGCTGGTGTCTCGATGTGGAACCAATTATTGTATCCAAGCTCAAAATAAAATGTCCCCCGATAAAAAAACATTCAAAACAATAAAGTCTGTTGATAATATCCAGAAAACACAAACAGAGGCTGTAGCAATATCTGGGATTGAGTTAGCCAAAACAAAACCGGATATTTCCGGTTTCATCCAGTTGTATCCGGACAAACTGGTGTGGAATTCGTATGCAATAGACTGACAAAATCACAGTAAAAATGGTTTTGGAGAAAAGCAAATTCTCTACGTTAGGCAAGTGCATGAAATGTCATCTATACAAACAGAAATATCATGTTTGTTTTCCACAGTTCCTCTAGCTTTCTCCGTAAAAATACGAATGTGTAGAGCTGGTGTCTCCATGTGGAACCAATTCGTGTTTCAATGGTACATATTTAAATGTTCTCTGCTAAAAACATTCAAAAAAATAAGTCCCTCGATAATATCCAGAAAACACAAACACAGAGGCTTTAACAATATTTCGGATTGAGTTAGCCAAATCACAACCGGATATTTCTGGTTTCATCCAGTCATATCCGGACAAAGTGGTGGGGGATTTGTATGCAATGCACCGAGAATATCACAGTAAAAATGGTTTGGAGAAAAGCAAAGTCTTTTCGATAGGCAAGTGTATAAAATTTCATCTAGACAAACAGAAATATCATGTTTGTTTTCCGCAGTTCCTCTAGCTTTCTCCATAAAAATACGAATGTGTAGAGCTGGTGTCCCCAGGATGAACCAATTATTGTTTCCAAGCACAAAATTAAATGTTCCCTGAAAAAAACATTGAAAAAATATAGTCCGTGGATAATATCAGGAATACACAAAGAGGCTTTCACAATATTTTGGTTTGCGTTAGCCAAAACACAAACGGATATTTCTGGTTTCATCGAGTCATATCCGGACAAAGTGGTCTGAAATTTGTATGCAATGGACCAAGAAAATCACAGTAAAAATGCTTTTGGGGAAAAGCAAATTCTTTTCATTAGGCAAGTGCATAAAATATCATCTAGACACAAGAAGTATCATCTTTGTTTGCCTAAGTTCCTCTAGCTTTCTCCGTAGAAAATATGAATGTGTTGAGCTGGTGTGTCCATGTGGAACCAATTAGTGTTTCCAAGCACAAAATTAAATGTTCCCTGAAAAAAACATTGAAAAAAATAAAGTCCGTGGATAATATCAGGAATGCACAAACACAGAGGCTCTAGCAATATCTGGGATTGAGTTAGCAAAAACACAACCGGATATTTCCGATTTCATCCAGTCATATCCGGGCAAAGTGGGGTGGAATTCGTATACAATGGACAGAAAAATCACAGTAAATATGGTTTTAAAGAAAAGCAAAGTATTTCCTTTAGGCAAGTGCATAAAATGTCATCTATACAAACAGAAATATTATGTTTGTTTGCTGCAGTTCCTCTAGCTTTCTCCCTAGAACATACGAATGTGTAGAGCTGGTGTCTCCATGTGGAAACAATTAGTGTTTCTCAGCACAAAATTAAATGTTCCCTGATAAAAAACATTCAAAACAATAAAGTCGGTGGATAATATCAGGAATACACAAACACAGCGGCTGTAGAAATATGTGAGATTGACTTAGCCAAAACAAAACCAGATATTTCCGGTTTCGTCCAGTCATATCCCGACAAACTGGTGTGGAATTCGTATGCAATGGACCGAGAACATCACAGTAAAAGTGCTTTTGGAAAAAAGCAAAGTCTTTTGGTTAGGGAAGTGCATAAAATGTCATCTCTACAAACACAAATATCAGGTTTGTTTGCTGCAGTTCCTCTAGCTTTCTCCCTAGAAAATTCGAATGTGTAGAGCTGGTGTCTCCATGTGGAACCAATTAGTGTTTCCAAGCACAAAATTAAATGTTCCCTGAAAAAAAAATTGAAAAAAAATAAAGTCCATGGATAATATTAGGAATAAACAAACAAAGAGGCTTTCACAATATTTCGGTTTGCGTTAGCCAAAACACAACCGGATATTTCTAGTTTTATCGAGTCATATCCGAACAAAGTGGTGTGGAATTCGTATGCAATGGACCGAGAAAATCACAGTAAAAATGGTTTTGGAGAAAAGCAAAGTCTTTTCCTTAGGCAAGTGCATTAAATGTCATCTACACATACATAAATATCATGTTTGTCACAGTTCCTCAAGTTTTCTCCCCAGAAATACGAATGTGTAGAGCTGTTGTCCCCATGATGACTAGTTAGTGTTTCTATGGTACAAAATTAAATGTTCCCTGATAAAAATATTCAAAACAATAAAGTCCATCAATAATATCCGAAAACACAAACACAGATTTTGTAGCAATATTTTGGATTGAGTTAGCCAAAACATAACTGGATATTTCTGGTTTCATCCAGTCATATCCGGACAAAGTGAGTGGAATTCTTATGCAATAGATCGAGAAAATCAGAGTAAAAATGGTTTTGGAGAAAAGCAAACTTCTTTTCCTTAGGCAAGTGGATAAAATATCAGCTATACAAACAGAAATATCATGTTTGTTTGTCAGTTCCTCTACCTTTCTTCCTAGAAAATATGAATATGTAGAGCTGGTGTCTTCATGTGGAACCAATTACTGTATCCAAGCTCAAAATAAAATGTTCCCCGATAAAAAACAATAAGGTCCATTGATAAAATCCAGAAAAAACAAACACAGAGGCTGTAGCAATATCTGGGATTGAGTTAGCCAAAACAAAACCGGATATTTCCGGTTTCATCCAGTCATATCCGGACAAACTGGTGTGGAATTCGTATGCAATGGACCGAGAAAATCACAGTAAAAATGGTTTTGGAGAACAGCAAAGTCTTTTCTTTAGGAACATAGATAAAATATCATCGATACAAACAGAAATATCATGTTTGTTTGCCGCAGTTCCTCTAGCTTTCTCCCTAGAAATACAAATGTGTAGAGCTGACGTCCCCATGATGAACCAATTAGTGTTTAACGATACAAAATGAAACGTTCCCTAATAAAAAATTCAAAACAATAAAGTCCATCGATAATATCCAGAATACACAAACACAGAGGCTTTCACAATATTTTGGACTGAGTTAGCCAAAACACTACCGGACATTTCTGGTTTCATCCAGTCATATCCGGAAAAAGTCGTGTGGAATTCGTACGCAATGGGCTGAGAAAATCAGAGAACAAATGGTTTTGGAGAAAAGCAATGTCTTTTAATTAGGCAAGTACATAAAATGTCATCTATACAAATATCACATTTGTTTGAGGCAGTTCTTCTAGCTTTCTAAATAGAAAATACGAATGTGTAGAACTGGTCTCCTTGTGGAAGAAATTAGTGATACCAAGCAAAAAATTAAATGTAACCTGATAAAAAACATTCAAAACAATAAAGTCTTAGGCTGTAGCAATATCTGGGATTGAGTTAGCCAAAACACAACCGGATATTTCCCATTTCCTCCAGTCATATCCGGAGAAACTGGTGTGGAACTCGTATGCAATGGACCGAGAAAATCACAGTAAAAAGGGTTTTGGAGAAAAGCAAAGTCTTTTCGTTAGGCAAGTGTCTAAAATGTCATCTATACAAAGAGAAATATCATCTTTGTTTGCCTCAATTCCTCTAGATTTCTCCCTAGATAATATGAATGTGTACAGCTGGTGTTAACATGAAGAACCAATTAGTGTTTCTACGGTACAAAATTAAATTTTCCCTGATAAAAACATTCAAAACAATAAAGTGCATTGATAATATCCAGAAAACACAAATACAGAGGCTTTCACAATATCTGGGATTGAGTTAGCGAAAACACAACCGGATATTTCTGGTTTCATACAGTCATATCCGCACAAAGTGGTGTGGAATTCGTATGCAATGGACCGAGAAAATCACAGTAAAAATGGTTTTGCAGAAAAGCAAAGTCTTTTCGTTAGGCAAGTGCATAAAATGTCATCAAGACAAACAGAAATATCATGTTTGTTTGCTGCAGTTCCTCTAGCTTTCTCCCTAGAAATACGAATGTGTAGAGCTGGTGTCCCCATGATGAACCAAATAGTGTTCAACGGTACAAAATGAAATGTTCCCTAATAAATAATTCAAAACCATAAAGTCCATCGATAATATCCAGAATACACAAACACAGAGGCTTTCACAATATTTCGGATTGAGTTAGCCAAAACACAACCGGATATTTCTGGTTTCATCCACTCACATCCGGACAAAGTCGTGTGGAAATTTACTCAATGGGCTGAGAAAATCATAGTACAAATGGTTTTGGAGAAAAGCAATGTCTTTTCATTAGGCAAGTGCATAAAATGTTATCTAGACAAAGAGAAATATCAGGTTGGAATGCCGCAGTTCTTCTAGCTTTCTCCCTAGAATATACGAATCTGTAGAGCTGGTGTCTCCTTGTGGAAACAATTAGTGATTCCAAGCGCAATATCAAATGTTCCCTGATAAAAAACATTCAAAACAATAAAGCCCATCGATAATATCCAGAAAACACAAACACAGAAGCTTTCACAATATGTCGAATTGAGTTAGCCAAAACACAACCGGATATTTCTGGTTTCATCCAGTCAAATCCAGACAAAGTGGTCTGGAATTCGTATGCAATGGACTGAGAAAATCACAGTAAAAATGGTTTTGTAGAACAGCAAAGTCTATTCTTTAGGCAGTGCACAAAATGTCATCGATACAAACAGAAATATCATGTTTATTTGCCACAGATCCTCCAGCTTTCTCCCTAGAAAATACGAATATGTAGAGTTTGTGTCTCCATGTGGAAACAATTACTGTATACAAGCTCAAAATTAAATGTTCCCTGATAAAAAACATTCAAAACAATAAAGTCTGGGGATAATATCCAGGAAACACAAACAAAGAGGCATTCACAATATTTCGGATTGAGTTAGCCAAAACACAACCAAATATTTCTGATTTCATCCAGTCATATCCAGACAAACTGGTGTGGAATTCTTATGCAATGGACCGAGAAAATCACAGTAAAAACGCTTTTGGAGAAAAGCAAAGTCTTTTCGTTAGGCAAGTGCATAAAATGTCATCGATACAAACAGAAATATCATGTGTGCTTGCCACAGTTCCTCTAGCTTTCTCCCTAGAAAATACAAATATGTAGAGCTGGTGTCTCCATGTGGAACCAATTAGTGTTTCCAAGCACAAAATTAAATGTTCCCTGATAAAAAACATTTAAAACAATAAAGTCGATGTATAATATCAGGAATACACAAACACAGAGGCTGAAGCAATATCAGGGATTGAGTTAGCCAAAACCTAACCGGATATTCCGGTTTCATCCAGTCATATCCGGACAAAGTCGTTTGGAATTCATATGCAATTGACAGAGAAAATCACAGTACAAATGGTTTTGGAGAAAAGCAAAGTCTTTTCGTTAGGGAAGTGCATGGAATGTCATCTATACAAACAGAAATATCATGTTTGTTTGCCGCAATTCCTCTAGCTTTCTACCTAGAAAATACGAATATGAAGGGCTGGTGTCTCCATGTGGAACCAATTGCTGTATCCAAGCTCAAAATAAAATGTTCCCCCATAAAAAACTTTCAAAACAATAAAGTCCATTGATGATATCCAGAAAACACAAACACAGAGGCTTTCACAATATCTGGGATTGAGTTAGCCAAAACACAACCGGATATTTCTGGTTTCATCCAGTCATATCCAGACAAACTGGTGTGGAATTCGTATGCAATGGGCTGAGAAAATCAGAATGAAAATGGTTTTGGAGAAAAGACAAGTCTTTCTGTTAGGCAAGTGCATAAAATGTCATCTACATTAACAATAATATCACGTTTTTTGCCGCAGTTCCTCTAGGTTACTCCCTAGAAAATACGAATGTGTAGAGCTCGGGTCCTCATGATGAACCAATTAGTGTTTCTACGGTACAAAAATAAATGTTCCCTGATAAAATATTGAAAACAAGAAAGTTCATCGATGATATCCAGAAAACACAAACACAGAGGCTTTCACAGTATTTCAGATTTAGTTAGCCAAATCCGAACCGGATATTTCTGGTTTCATCCAGTCATATCCGGTCAAACTGGTGTGGAATTCGTATGCATATATCGAGAAAATCACAGTAAAAATGGTTTTGGAGAAAAGCAAAGTCTTTTCCTTAGGCAGTGCATAAAACGTCATCGATTCAAACAGAAATATCATGTTTGTTTTCCACAGATCCTCTAGCTTTCTCCCTAGAAAATACGAATATTTAGAGCTTGTGTCTCCATGTGGAAACAATTACTGTATCCAAGCTCAAAATTAAATGTTCCCTGATAAAAAACATTATAAACAATAAAGTCTGTGGATAATATCAGGATTACACAAACACAGAGGCTGTAGCCATATGTGGAATTGGGTGAGGGAAAACAAAACCGGATATTTCCGGTTTCATCCAGTGATTACCAGACAAACTGGTATGGAATTCATATGCTATGGACCAAGAAAATCACAGTAAAAATGGTTTTGGAGAAAAGCAAAGTCTTTTCGTTAGGCAATTGCATAAAATGTCATCTAGACAAACAGAAATATCATGTTTGTTTGCCTCAGTTCCTGTAGCTATCTCCCTAGAAATTACGAATGTGTAGAGCTGGTGTCCTCATAATGAACCAATTAGTGTTTCTACGGTACAAAAATAAATGTTCCTTGTTAAAAACATTCAAAACAATAAAGTCCATTGATAATATCCGGAAAACAGAAACACAGAGGCTGTAGCAATATTTCGGATTGTGTTAGCCAAAACACAACCGGATATTTCTGGTTTCATCCAGTCATATCTGGACAAAGTCGTGTGGAATTCGTATGCAATGGACCGAGAAAATCACAGTACAAATGGTTTCGGAGATTTTCTTTCTACCAACAAGTTTAAAACATATGATACACAGATTCAGGTCACACAAATTAAAATGTATCTTTGATTGATTTTAGCAGCTTAAATTTATGGACAATCTTATATATAAGTCATTTAAAATAAAACTCTTAATAAAATTTCCTATGTGGACATACAATAGGTACACACATATAACATAGCATAATAGACCAATATAGCAATTTTAATAATAGCTTTTAAAATCTTTAACTGTTTTTGTAGATTGCAAATTGATTTGAATTGCTTTTTGTTTTATATTACTTTAACACATTGCTTTAACAGAGCATCAGAGTTTAATTCTATGTCAAAGAGAAATTGAGCTTCCTGTGATCTTTTGCTGTGATGTTTCCTTCCTTTACCTTCTTTCATATTGGTGACCATGTTTCTGTGTTTCTGTGTGTAACACATCTTTAAGCATCTTTTGCAGGGCAGGATGAGTGGCAACAAATTCTTTCAGTTTCTGTTTGCTATGAAAAGTCTTAATTTCACCTTCATTCACAAATGAGAGCTTTGCAGGATATAATATTCTGGGCTGGCAGTTTTTCCCTCTTCGTACCTGGGCTATATCTCACCATTCCCTTCTAGCTTGTAGGGTTTCTGATGAGAAGTCTGCTGTGAGTCTAATTGGAGATCCTCTGAGAGTAATCTGACGTTTCTCTCTTGCACCTTTTAGAATCTTTTCTTTATGTTTCACTGTGGTGAGTTTGATTACAATGTGTCGTGGTGAGGATCTCTTTTGGTCATGTTTATTAGGGGTTCTATAAGCTTCCTGTACTAAGATGACTCTGTCCTTCTCCAAACCTGGGAAATTTTCTGCTAGTATCTCACTGAAAATGCCTTCTAATCCTTTCTTTCTCTCCATGCCTTCAGGAACTACTAGAACCCGAATATTAGGTTTTTTAATAGTATCTTGTAGATTCCCGACAATATTTTTTATAAACTTGTTGGTAGAAAGAAACTAAAATCATTTTATATGGTTGTGCTTAAGTTTACTGGTTAAGCAAAGTACACCATGTTAGATATTTAAGAGGTGTTTTCAAATACATGATTCTTAAAATTTATAGAAGGCACTGGACCTTCTGGTAAATGTTTTCTTAAGTTGTTATCTAATGGTTGAAACGGTTTGCTCATGTAATATTGCTATTGGCAGCAAGCAATCTAGGACTTGCTCCCTCATTTCTCTATTCTAAGCCCAACTTATTCTTTCATTTCTCTATTCTCTTCAAGGTAGGAAACTAATTCTATTATGAAGGAATCTGTAGGATGCACAATTTAATCTTTAGACCTTATAAAAGAGATGGCTAACATTTTTCTGTAATAGCATAGCCAAAATAAGAACTTAAATAATAATCTCATAGCTAGATTCACGTCGCCATCAGCGAAGTATACAGTAAGTAGAAAAAAACTCCCTTTCAGACCAAAGGGAAAGAAAGTTTTAAAGTGAGAATATAATTTTCCTCATGGGCATTGTCTACCTTAGAAAAACTACTACAGAACATGCCTGTGACTATAGACTTGTAGTTCAGGCCACCGAAGATTAGAGATGGGATACGGGCACTCCCTTGACTTGCATCCTCTGGTCTGCTTTAACAAAAACCAGGAGGAAAAGAAAGCTAGGCATCAGAAGCAATGGGTGGCAGGCCTATTAATGGCTGATCTGTGCAGTGATCTGCCCTCAAGGAGACCCAATAGGCCAGTCCACTGTAGTGGCTTTCAATGTGGTAAGCCTGCGCTTCAGCAGAAGTCAGCTTGTGAAGAGCCCTGGCAGCTCTGCCAAGAGTTGGATCACTGGAAATGGACCTGCCCTGGAGTCGAAGGATGCCCAGGTCAGAGCCACAGATCTTATTGGCTCTAAGCTGAAAAGCCCTTCACTCAGCCCAACTTCCAAAGTGACCACTGCAGCTGAGGGGATGGTCAAGTAGGGTCAGCAACATTGCAGGCAGAACTGTAAATTTCTTGTTAGAGATGCCACCTGCCTTTACCTGGCCAGCTCTCCTCCCAGGCCAGCCAAGTAATGAAAGTCAACAGAGTGCCTTCCCCTAGGAGGTTCACACCTCCCTTAGGATATACCCCATGTGAAGAGATAGATAGGTCTGGGCCTCTTAACTTACAAGGCCTAAAGCCCAACAGATTATTATCAAGCCCCTTCTATCAGGTTCTATTTGCCTCTCAATCAGAAAACTTAATTGTAGCTTAGACAGCACCTTTCTTAGCACATCTAATAATGACTCTGTCCTTTGTTCTAGACCCTGTCTAGCACACTTGGGCCTCATTCCTTTGTAATCATAACCTCTACTCTACCACCAATGGCTCTACTCCCAACCTGTGTGTACTGATGGTCCTCTTCCCCACTTCATGCTGTATAATTGTTCAAACCTGGTAAATGCCACTCTTAGGATCATTGGTTACTATCCTCACTCTGTCTTTTATGACCTTGTCTAAATATAATCAGAGTCGGCAAACTTGGAAGGCTTCCACAGCCTTGGCAACTCATGACGACAGCCTAGGGTGGTTACTGGCGCCATAAACTAGAATGTCAATTTGTTGGGTCAACAACAAGAGCCACTGTGCACTTGCTCCTCATGTAGGATCTCTGTCCTTAATGTGCTGTACATTGTGATTTAATGCTATAACTAGTACTCAAACAGTGTGTTTCACTTTGTGTTTCTATGTGGGTGCAAACAGTTGAAATCTTTATACTAAATTGATCTTCTGTATATAAAGAGAATTGAAAACGAATCTTGATGCAAATGGAAGGGGAGAGGGAGTGGGAGAGGGCAGGGTTGTGTGTGGGAGGGAAGTTATGGGAGGGGAAACCATTGTAATCCATAAGCTGTACATTGGAAATTTATATTCATTAAATAAAAGTTAAAAAAATAAAATAAAATAAAATTATGATAGAAAAAAAACAAATGGTTTTGGAGAAAAGCAAAGTCTTTTCGTTAGGGAACTGCATAAAACGTCATCTACACAAACATAAATATCATGTTTGTTTGCCGCAGTTCCTCTAGCTTTCTCCCTAGAAAATACAAATGTGTAGAGCTGGTGTCCTCATGATGAACCAATTAGCGTTTCTACGGTACAAAAAAAAAATGTTCCCTGATAAAAATATTCAAAACAATAAGTCCATCGTTTATATCCAGAAAACAAACACAGAGGCTTTCATAATATTTCGGATTGAGTTAGCCAAAACACAACCAAATATTTCTGGTTTCATCCAGTCATATTTGGACAAAGTGGTTTGGAATTCGTATGTAATGGACCGAGAAAATTACAGTACAAATGCTTTTGGAGAAAAGCAAAGTCATTTCATTAGGCAAGTGCATAAAATGTCATCGATACAAACAGAAAATATCATGTTTGTTTCCCGCAGTTCCTCTAGCTTTCTCCCTAGAAAATACGAATGTGTAGAGCAGGTGTCCCCATGATGAACCAATTAGTGTTTCAACGGTACAAAATTAAATGTTCCCTAATAAAAAAATTCAAAACAATAAAGCCTGTTGATAATATCCAGAAAACACAAACACGGAGGCTTTCACAATATTTCGGATTGAGTTAGCCAAAACGCAACCAGATATTTCTGGTTTCATCCAGTCATATCCGGAGAAAGTGGTGTGGAATTCGTATGCAATGGACCGAGAAAATCACAGTAAAAATGGTTTTGGAGAAAAGCAAAGTCTTTTGCTTCTGCCAGTGCATAAAATGCCATGTATACAAACAGAAATATCATGTTTGTTTGCCGCAGTTCCTCTAGCTTTCTCCCTAGAAAATACGAATGTGTAGAGCTGGTGTCTGCATGTGTAAGCAATTAGATTTTCTACGGTAAAAAATTAAATGTTCCATGATAAAAAACATTCAAAACAATAAAGTCTATTGATAATATCCAGATAACACAAAGAGGCTTTCACAATATTTTGGATTGAGTTACCCTAAATACAACCGTATATTTCTGGTTTCATCCAGTCATATCCTGACAAAATGGTGTGGAATTCGTATGGAATGGACAGAGAAAATCACAGTAAAATGGTTTTGGGGAAAAGCGAAGACTTTTCGTTAGGCAAATGCATAAAATGTCATCTATTCAAACATAAATATCATGTTTGTTTACCGCAGTTCCTCTAGCTTTCTCCCTAGAATATATGAATGTGTAGAGCTCTTTTCTGCATGTGGAACCAATTAGTGCTTCTACAGTACAAAATTAAATGTTCCCTGGTAAAAATATTCAAAACAATAAAGTCCATCAATGATATCCAGAAAACACAAACACAGAAGCTTTCACAATATTTCGGATTCAGTTAGCCAAAACACAACCGGATATTTCCGGTTTCAAGCAGTCATATCCAGACAAAGTGGTAAGGAATTCGTATGCAATGGACCGAGCAAATCAGAGTAAAAATGGTTTTGGAGAAAAGCAAAGACTTTTCGTTAAGCAAGTGCTTAAAATATCATCTATACAAAGAGAAATATCATGTTGTTTGCTGAATTTCCTCTACCTTTCTCCCTAGAAAATACGAAAGTGTAGAGCTGGTGTTTGCATGTGGAAGCAATTAGTGTTTCTACAGTATAAAATGAAATGTTCCCTGATAAAAACATGCAAAATAATAAAGTCCACCGATAATATCCAGAAAACACAAACAGAGAGGCTGTCGAAATATCTGGGATTGAGTTAGCTAAAACACAACCGGATATTTGTGGTTTCATCCAATCTTATCCGGACATAGTCAGGTGGAATTCGTATGCAATGCACCGAGAACATCACAGTAAAATGGTTTTGGAGAAAAGCAAAGTCTTTTCGTTAGGCAAGTGCATAAAATGTCATCTATACAAACAGAAATATCATGTTTGTTTACCGCAGTTCCTCTAGCTTTCTCCCTAGAAAATATGAATGAGTAGAGCTGGTGTCTCCATGTGGAACCAATTAGTGTTTCCACGGTACAAAATTAAATATTCCATGATAAAATATATTGAAAACAATAAAGTCCATCGATAATATCCAGAAAACACAAACACAGAGGATTTCACAATATTTCAGATTGAGTTAGAAAAAAAACACAACCAGATATTTCTGGTTTCATCCAGTCATATCCGGACAAAGTGGTGTGGAATTCGTATGAATTAGACCGAGAAAATCAGAGTAAAAATGGGTTTGGAGAAAAGCAAAGTCTTTTCTTTAGGCAAGTGCATAAAATGTCATCTAGACAAACAGAAATATCATTTTTATTTGCTGCAGTTCATCTAGCTTTCTTCCTAGAAAATACAAATGTGTAGAGTTGGTGTCTGCATGTGGTACCAGTTAGTGTATCTATGGTAGAAAAATAAATGTTATCTTATAAAAACATTCAAAATAATAAAGTCCATTGATAATATCTGGAAAATACAAACACAGAGGTGTCGCAATATCTGGGATTGAGTTAGCCAAAACACAACCGGATATTTCTGGTTTCATCCAGTCATATCCGGACAAATTGGGGTAGAATTCATAGACAATGCACAGAGAAAATCACAGTAAAAATGGTTTTGGAGAAAAGCAAAGTCTTTTCGTTAGGCAAGTGCATAAAATGTCATCTATACAAACAGAAATATCATGTTTGTTTACCGCAGTTCCTCTAGCTTTCTCCCTAGAAAACATGAATGAGTAGAGCTGGTGTCTCCATGTGGAACCAATTAGTGTTTCCACGGTACAAAATTAAATATTCCATGATAAAATATATTGAAAACAATAAAGTCCATCGATAATATCCAGAAAACACAAACACAGAGGATTTCACAATATTTCAGATTGAGTTAGAAAAAAAACACAACCAGATATTTCTGGTTTCATCCAGTCATATCCGGACAAAGTGGTGTGGAATTCGTATGAATTAGACCGAGAAAATCAGAGTAAAAATGGGTTTGGAGAAAAGCAAAGTCTTTTCTTTAGGCAAGTGCATAAAATGTCATCTAGACAAACAGAAATATCATCTTTATTTGCTGCAGTTCATCTAGCTTTCTTCCTAGAAAATACAAATGTGTAGAGTTGGTGTCTGCATGTGGTACCAGTTAGTGTATCTATGGTAGAAAAATAAATGTTATCTTATAAAAACATTCAAAATAATAAAGTCCATTGATAATATCCGGAAAATACAAACACAGAGGTGTCGCAATATCTGGGATTGAGTTAGCCAAAACACAACCGGATATTTCTGGTTTCATCCAGTCATATCCGGACAAATTGGGGTAGAATTCATAGACAATGCACAGAGAAAATCACAGTAAAAATGGTTTTGGAGAAAAGCAAAGTCTTTTCGTTAGGCAAGTGCATAAAATGTCATCTATACAAACAGAAATACCATGTAGGTTTGCCGCAGTTCCTCTAGCTTTCTCCCTAGAAAATACGAATGTGTAGAGCTGGTATCTCCATGTGGAGTCAATTAGTGTTTCCCAGCACATAATTAAATGTTTACTGATAAAAAAACATTCAAAACATAAAGTCTGTCGATATTATCCGGAAAAAAGAAACACAGAGGCTGCAGCAATATCTGGGATTGAGTTAGCCAAAACATAACTGGATAATTCTGGTTTCATCCAGGCAAATCCGAACAAAGTGGGGTGGAATTCGTATACAATGGACAGAAAAATCACAGTAAATATGGTTTTGTAGAAAAGCAAAGTCTTTCCTTTAGGCAAGTGCATAAAATGCCATGTATACAAACAGAAATATCATCTTTGTTTGCCACAAATCCTCTGGCTTTCTCCCTAGAAAATATGAATGTGTAGAGCTGGTGTCTCCATGTGGAGTCATCTAGTGTTTCCCAGCACAAAACTAAATGTTCTCTGATAAAAAACATTCAAAATAATACAGTCTGTCGATAATATCCGGAAAGCATTTACACAGAGCCTGTGGCAATATCTGGGATATAGTTAGCCAAAACACAACCGGATATTTCTAGTTTCATCCAGGCACATCTGGACAAAGTGGTGTGCAATGCAATGGACCAAGGAAATCACAGTAAAAATGGTTTTGGAGGAAAGCAAAGTCTTTTAGCTTGGCAAGTACATGAAATGTAATCTATACAAACAGAAATATCATGTTTGTTTTCCCAGTTCCTCCAGCATCCTCCCTAGAAAATACGAATGTGTAGAGGTGGTATCTCCTTGTTTAACCAATTAGTGTTTCTATGGTACAAAATTAAATGTTCCATGATAAAAAACATTCAAAACAATAAAGTCCATTGATAATATCCAGAAAACATTAACAAAGGGGCTATCACAATATTTTGGATTGAGTTACCCAAAACACAACCGGATATTTCTGGATTCATCCAGTCATATCCTGACAAACTGGTGACTAATTCGTATTCAGTGGACTAAGAAAAAAGAGTACAAATGGTTTTGGAGAAAAGGGAAGTCTTTTCCTTAGGCAAGTGCATAAAATGTCATCTATACAAACAGAAATATCATGTGCTTGCCACCGTTCCTCTAGCTTTCTCACATAAAAATACGAATGTAAAGCGCTGGTGTCTCCATGTGGAGTCAACTAGAGTTTCCCAGCACAAAATTAAATGTTCCCTGATAAAAAACATTCAAAACAAGAAAGTCCGTCGAAAATATCCGGAAAACACAAACACAGAGCAGTAGCAATATCGGGATTGAGTTACCCAAAACACAACCAGATATTCTGGTTATATCCAGTGATATTCTTACAAAGTTTTGTGGAATTCGTATGCAATGGACAGAGAAAATCACAGTAAAAATGGTTTTGGAGAAAAGCAATGTCTTTTCATTAGGCAAGTGTATAAAATATCATCTATTCAAACAGAAATATCAAGTTGGTTTGCTGCAGTTCCTCAAGCTTTCTCCCTAGAAAATACGAATGTGTGGAGCTGGTGTCTCCATGAGTAACCAATTACTGTTTCCCAGCACAAAATTAAATGTTCCTTGAGAGAAAACATTCAAACAATAAAGTCTGTTGATAATATCAGGAAAACACAAACACAGATGCTGTAGCAATATCTGGGATTCAGTTAGCCAAAACACAACCGGTTATTTCTGGTTTCATCCAGGGATATCCGGACAAAGTGGTGTGGAATTTGTATGCAATGGACCGAGAAAATCACAGTAAAAATGATTTTGGAGAAAAGCAAAGTCTTTTCGTTAGGCAAGTGCATAAAATGTCTTCTATACAAACAGAAATATCATGTTTGTTTGCCGCAGTTCCTCTACCATTTCCTAGAAAATACGAATGTGTAGAGGTGGTGTCTCCTTGTGGAACCAATTAGAGTTTCCAAGAAGGAAATTAAATGTTCCTGATAAAAAACCTTCAAAACAATAAAGTCTTTTGATAATATCCAGAAAACACAAACACAGAGGCTGTAGCAATATTTGGGATTGAGTTAGCCTAAACAGAACCGGATATTTCTGGTTTCATCCAGTCATATCTGGACAAAGTTGTCTGGGATTCGTATGCAAAGGACCAAACAAATCAGAGTAAAAATGGTTTTGGAGAAAAGCAAAGTCTTTTCGTTAAGCAAGTGATTAAAATGTCATCTATACTAACAGAAATATCATGTTTGTTTCCCGCAGTGCCTCTAGCTTCCTCCCTTGAAAATATGAATGTGTAGAGCTGGTGTCTCCATGTGGAGTCAACTAGTGTTTCTAGGGTACAAATTGAAATGCCCTGAGATAAAAACACTCAAAACAATAAAGTCCATTGAGAATATCCAGAAAACACAAACTCAGAGGCTGTAGCAATATCTGGGATTGAGTTAGCCAAAACACAACCGGATATTTCTGGTTTCATCCAGGCATATCTGTTCAAAGTGTTGTGGAATTCATATGCAATAGACCATGAAAATCACAGTAAAATGGTTTTGGAGAAAAGCAAAGTCTTTTCGTTAGGGAAGTGCATAAAATGTCATCTATAAAAACAAAAATATCATGTTTGTTTGCAGCAGTTCCTCTTGCATTCTCCTAGAAAATACCAATGTGTAGAGCTGGAGTCTCCATGTGGAACCCATTAGAGTTTCCCAGTAGAAAATAAAATATTCCCTGATAAAAAACATTCAAAACAATAAACTGCATCGATAATATCCAGAAAGCACAAACACAGAGTTGGTAGTAAGATCTGGGATTGAGTGAGCCATAACACAAGAGGATATTTCCGGTTTTATCCAGTCATATCCGGAAAAGTGTTGTATATCGGGTATGCAGTGTACTCAGATAATCACAGTCAAACTGGTTTTGGAGAATAGCAAAGTATTTTCTTAGGCAAGTGCATATAATGTCATGTACACAAACACAAATATCATGTTTGTTTGCAGCAATTGCTGTAGTTTTCTGCCTAGACAGCACGAATGTGTTGAGTTTGTGTCTCCATGTGGAACTAATTAGTATTTCCCAGCACCAAAGAAAATATTCCCTGCTTAAATTCATTCAAAATCACAAAGTCCACTGATAATATCAAAAAACACAGAGCAGAGCCTGTAGCAAGATCTGGGATTGAGTTAGCCATAACACAAGAGGATATTTTTTGGTTTCATCCAGGCATATCCAGACAACGTGCTCTGGAACTGGTATGCAATGGACTCAGATAATCACAGTCAAACTGGTTTTGGAGAATAGCAAAGTATTTTCTTAGGCAAGTGCATAAAATGTCATCTACACCAACACAAATATCATGTTTCTTTGCAGCAATTGCCGTAGTTTTCTACCTAGACAGCACGAATGTGTTGAGTTTGTGTCTCCATGTGGAACTAATTAGTGTTTCCCAGCACCAAAGAAAATATTCCCTGCTTAAATTCATTCAAAACCATAAAGTCCATAGATAATATCAAAAAACACAAAGCAGAGCCTGTAGCAAGATCTGGGATTGAGTTTGCCATAACACAAGATGATATTTCTGGTTTCTTCCAGTCATTTCCAGACAAAGTGTTTTGGAACTGGTATGCAATGGACTCAGAAAATCACCCTCAAACTGGTTTTGGAGAAAAGCAAACTCTTTTTCTTGGCCAAGTGTATAAAAAGTCATGTTTGCAAATATCAATATCCTGTTTGTTTGCAACGATTGCTCTAGCATTCTGCGTAGAAAACACAAATGTGAACACGTTGTGCCTGCATAAGGAATCACTTAGCATTTCCAGCACAAAACAGAATTTGTTCTACAGAAATTCATTCTAAAACGTAAAGTCCATTGATAATATCCAGAAAACACAAACACAGAGGTTGTAGCAAGATCTGGGATTGAGTTAGCCATAACACAAGAGGATATTTCCGGTTTATCCAGTCATATCCGGACAAAGTGCTGTAAAACTGTTATGCAATGGACTCAGATAATCACAGTCAAACTGGTTTTGGAGAATAGCAAAGTATTTTCTTAGGCAAGTGCATAAAATGTCATCTACACCAACACAAATATCATGTTTCTTTGCAGCAATTGCTGTAGTTTTCTGCCTAGAAAACTAAAATGAATGAGTTTGAGTCTCCATGTGGAACTAATTAGAGTTTCCCAGCATCAAAGAAAATATTCCCTGCTTAAATTCATTCAACCATAAAGTCCATTGATAATATCAAAAAACACAAAGCAGAGCCTGTAGCAAGATCTAGGATTGAGTTAGCCATAACACAAGAGGATATTTCTGGTTTCATGCAGTCATTTCCAGACAAAGTGTTGTGGAACTGGTATGCAATGGACTCAGAAAATCACCCTCAAACTAGTTTTGGAGAAAAGCAAACACTTTTTCTTGGCCAAGTGGATAAAAAGTCATGTTTGCAAATATCAATATCCTGTTTGTTTGCAATGATAGCTCTAGCTTTCTGCGTAGAAAACACAAATGTGAACACGTTGGGCCTGCATATGAAACCAATTAGCATTTCCAGCACAAAACAAAATTTCCTCTACTGAAATTCATTCTAAAACGTAAAGTCCATTGATAATATCCAGAAAACACAAACACAGAGGTTGTAGCAAGATCTGGGATTGAGTTAGCCATAACACAAGAGGATATTTCTAGTTTCATCCAGTCATATCCCCACAAAGTGCTGTAAAACTGGTATGCAATGGACTCAGATAATCACAGTCAAACTGGTTTTGGAGACTAGCAAATTATTTTCTTAGGCAAGCGCATAAAATGTCATCTACACCAACACAAATATCATGTTTGTTTCCAGCAATTGCTGTAGTTTTCTGCCTAGACAGCACGAATGTGTTGAGTTTGTGTCTCCAAGTAGAACTAATTAGTGTTTCCCAGCACCAAAGAAAATATTCCCTGCTTAAATTCATTCAAAACCATAAAGTCCATTGATAATATCAAAAAACACAAAGCAGAGCCTGTAGCAAAATCTGGGATTGAGTTTGCCATAACACAAGATGATATTTCTGGTTTCATCCAGTCATTTCCAGACAAAGTGTTGTGGAACTGGTATGCAATGGACTCAGAAAATCACCCTCAAACTGGTTTTGGAGAAAAGCAAACTCTTTTTCCTGGCCAAGTGCCTAAAAGTCATGTTTACGAATATAAATATCCTGTTTGTTTGCAATGATAGTTCTAGCTTTCTGCGTAGAAAACACAAATGTGAACATGTTTGGCCTGCATATGAAACCAATTTGCATTTCCAGCACAAAATAAAATTTCCTCTACTGAAATTCATTCTGAAACATAAAGTCCATTGATAACATCAAGAAAACACAAACACACAGCTTGTAGCAAGATCTGGGATTGAGTTAGCCATAACACAAGAGGATATTTCTGGATTTATCCAGGCATATCAGGACAAAGTGCTGTGGAACTGGTTTGCAATGGACTCAGATAATCACAGTCAAACTGGTTTTGGAGAATAGCAAAGTATTTTCTTAGGCAAGTGCATAAAATGTCATCTACACCAACACAAATATCATGTTTCTTTGCAGCAATTGCTGTAGTTTTCTGCCTAGACAGCACGAATGTGTTGAGTTTGTGTCTCCATGTGGAACTAATTTTTGCTTCCCAGCACCAAAGAAAATATTCCCTGCTTAAATTTATTCAAAGCCATAACGTCCATTGCTAATATCAAAAAACACAAAGCAGAGCCTGTAGCAAGATCTGGCTTTGAGTTAGCCATAACACAGAAGATGTTTGTGGTTTCATCCAGTCATATCTGGACAAAGTGTTGTGGAATTCGTATGCAATGGACCGAGCAAATCACAGTACAAATGGTTTTGGAGAAAAGCAAATCTTATCATTAGCCAAGTGCATAAAATGTCATGTATTCAAACAGAAATATCATGTTTGTTTGTCGCAGTTCCTCTAGATTTCTCCCTAGAAAATACGAATGTGCAGAGCTGGTGTCTCCATGTGGAACCAATTAGTATTTCTACGGTACAAAATGAAATGTTCCCTGATAAAAACACTCAAAACAATAAAGTCCATCGAAAATATCCAGAAAACACAAACACAGAGGCTTTCACAGTATTTTGGATTGAGTTAGCCAAAACACAACAAGATATTGCTGGTTTCATCCAGGCATATCCGGACAAACTGGTGTGGAATTCGTATGCAATGGACCGAGAGCATTATAGTAAAAATGGTTTTGGAGAAAAGCAAAGTCTTTTCGTTAGGCAAGTGCTTTAAATGTCATCTATACAAACAGAAATATCATGTTTTTTTGTTGCAGTTCCTCTAGTTTCTCCCTAGAAAATACGAATGTGTAGAGCTGGTGTCTTCATGTGTAGTCAACTAGTGTTTCCCAGCACAAAATTAAATGTTCACTGATAAAAAACATTCAAAACAATAAAGCCTGTCGATAATATCCAGAAAACATTATTACAGAGCCTGTAGCAATATCTGGGATTGAGTTAGCCAAAACACAACCGGATAATTCTGGTTTCATCCAGGCAGAACCGGACAAAGTGGTGTGGAATTCGTATATATTGGACCGAGACAATCACAGTATAAATGGTTTTGAAAAAAAGCAAAGTCTTTTCGTTAGGAAAATGTATAAAATTTCCTCTATTCAAACAGAAATATCATGTTTGTTTGTCGCAGTTCCTCTAGCTTCTCCCTAGAAAATATGAATTTGCAGAGCTGGTGTCTCCATATGGAACCAATTAGTGTTTGTATGGTACAAAATTAAATGTTCCCTAATAAAAACATTCAAAACAATAAAGTCATCTATAATATCCAGAAAACACAAACACAGAAGCTGTAGCAATATCTGGGATTGAGATAGCCAAAACACAACTGGATATTTCTGGTTTATTTCAGGCATATCAGACAAAGTGGTAATGAATTCATATAAAATGGATTGAGACAATCACTCTAAAAATGGTTTTGGAATAAAGCAAAGTCTTTTCATTAGGCAAGTGCATAAAATGTCATCTATACACACAGAAATATCAAGTTTGTTTGCCGCAGTTCCTCTAGCTTTCTCCCTAGAAAATACGAATGTGTAGATCTTCTGTCTCCATGTGGAGTAACTAGTGTTTCTACAGTACAAAATTAATTGTTCCCTGATAAAAACATCCAAAACAATAAAGTACATCAATAATCCTGAAGACACAAACACAGAGTCTTTCACAATATTTTGGTTTGAGTTACCCAAAACACAACCGGATATTTCTGGTTTCATCCAGTCATATCCGGACAAACTGGTGTGGAATTCGTATGCAATGGACCAAAAAAATCACAGTAAAAATGGTTTTGGAAAAAAGCAAAGTCTTTTCGTTAGGCAAGTGCATAAAATGTCATCTATTCAAACAGAAATATCATGTTTGTTTGCGGTAGTTCCTCTAGCTTTCTCCCTAGAAAATACGAATATGTAGAGCTGGTGTCTCCATGTGGAGTCAACTAGTGTTTCCCAGCACAAAATTAAATGTTCCCTGATAAAAAAAAACATTCAAAACAATAAAGTCCGTTGGTAATATCCAGAAAATACAAACACAGAGGCTGTAGCAATATCTGGGATAGAGTTAGCCAAAACACAACTGGATATTTCTAGTTTCATCCAGTAATATGCGGACAAAGTGTTGTGGCATTCGTATACAACGGACCGAAAAATCACTGTAAAAATGGTTTTGGAGAAAAGCAAATTCATTTCTTTAAGCCAGTGCATAAAATGTCATCTATACAAACTGATATATCATGTTTGTTTGCCACAGTTCCTCTAGCTTTCTCCCAAGAAAATATGAATGTTTAGAGCTGGTGTCTCCACGTGGAGTCAACTAGTATTTCTCAGCACAAAATTAAATGTTCCCTAATAAAAAACATTAAAAATAATAAAGTCCCTTGAAAATATGTGGAAATCACAAACACAGAGTCTTTCACAATATTTCGGATTGAGTTAGCCAAAACACAAAAGGATAGTTCTGATTTCATTCAGTCACTTCCGGAAAAATTGTTGTGGAATTCGTATGCAATGGACCAAGAAAATCACAGTAAAAATGGTTTTGAAGAAAAACAAGTCTTTTCCTTCGTCCAGTGCATAAAAAGTCATGTATTCAAACAGAAATATCATGTTTGTTTGCCGCAGTTCCTCTAGCTTTCTCCCTAGAAAATACGAATGTGTAGAGCTGGTGTCTCCATGTGGAGTCAACTATTGTTTACCAGCCCAAATCTAAATGTTCTGTCATCAGAAACATTCAAAATAATAAAGTCTGTAGATAATATCCGAAACATTAACACAGAGCCTGTAGCAATATCTGGGATTGAGTTAGCCAAACCAAAAACCGATATTTCCGTTTTCATCCAGGCATATCTGGACAAAGAGGTGTGGAATTCGTCTACAATGGACCGAGAAAATCACAGTAAAAATGGTTTTGGAGTAAAGCAAATCATTTCGTTAGGCAAGTACATAAAATATCATCAATACAGACAAAAATATCATGTTTGTTTGCCGCAGTTCCTCTAGCTTTCTTCCTAGAAAACATGAATATGTAGAGGTGGTGTCTCCATGTGGAACCAATTAGTGTTTCCCAGCAAAAATTAAATGTTCCCTGATAAAAAACATTCAAAACAGTTAGGTCTGTCAATAATATCCAGAAAACACAAAAACAGAGCCTGTGGCAATAGCTGGGATTGAGTTAGCCAAAACATTACCAGATATTTCCGGTTTCATCCAGTGATATCTGGAAAAAGTGGTGTGGAATTCGTATGAAATAGACCGAGAAAATTACAGTAAAAATGGATATGGAGGAAATCAAAATCTTTTCTTTAGGCAAGTGCATAAAATGTCATCTATACAAACAGAAATATCATGTTTCTTTGCGGCATTTCCTCTAGCTTTATCCCTAGAAAATACGAAAGTGTAGCGCTGGTGTCTCCATGTGGAACCAATTAGTGTTTCCAAGCACAAAATTAAATGTTCCCTGATAAAAAAAAATTCAAAACAATAAATCCCTGTATAATATCCGGGAAACAGAAACACAAAGCATGCAGCAATATCTGGGATCCAGTTAGCTAAAACACAACCAGATATTTCTAGTTTCATCCAGTCATATCCAGACAAAGTGGGATAGAATTCGTATGCAGTGGACCGAGAAAATCACAGTAGAAAAGGTTTTGGAGAAAAGCAAAGTCTTTTCGTTAGGAAAGTGCATAAAATGCCATCTATACAAACAGAAATATCATGTTTGTTTGCCGTAGTTCCTCTATCTTTCTCCATAGAAAATACGAAAGTGTAGCACTGGTGTCTCCACGTGGAGTCAACTAATGTTTCCCAGCACAAAATTAAATGTTCTGTAATAAAAAAAACATTCAAAATAATAAAGTCCGTTGATAATATCCGGAAATCACAAACACAGAGGCAGTAGCAATACCTGGGATTGAGTTAGCCAAAACACAACCAGATATTTCTGGTTTCATCCAGGCATATCTGGACAAAGAGTTGTGGAATTCGTATACAATGGACCAAGAAAATCACAGTAAAAATGGGTTTGGAGTAAAGCAAAGTCATTTCGTTAGGCAAGTGCATAAAATCTCATCTATACAAACAGAAATACCATGTTTGTTTGCCACAGTTCCTATAGCTTTCTTCCTAGAAAATACGAATATGTAGAGCTGGTGTCTCCATGTGGAACCAATTGGTGTTTCCCAGCAAAAATTAAATGTTCCCTGATAAAAAAAACATTCAAAACAATTAGGACCATCGATAACATCCAGAAAACACAAACACAGAGCCTGTGCCAATATCTGGGATTGAGTTAGCCAAAACACAACCGGATATTTCTGGTTTCATCAAGTCATATCTGGAAAAAGGGGTGTGGAATTTGTATGCAATGGACCGAGAAAATTACAATAAAAATGGATATGGAGGAACACAAAGTCTTTTCTTTAGGGTAGTGCATAAAATGTCATCTATTCAAACAGAAATATCATGTTTTTTTGCCTCAGTTCATTTAGATTTCTCCCTAGAAAATACGAAATTGCAGAGCTGATGTCTCCATATGGAGTAACTAGTGTTTCTACGGTGCAAAATTAAATGTTCCCTGATAAAAAATATTCAAAACAATTAGGTCCATCGATAATATCCTGAAAACAAAAACACAGAGGTTTTCACAATATTTCAGATTGAGTTAGGCAAAACACAACCGGATATTTCTGGTTTCATCCAGTCTTATCCGGACAAAGTGGTGTGGAATTCGTATGAAATGGACCGAGAAAATCACAGTAAAAATGGTTTTGGAGAAAAGCAAAGTCTTTTTGTTAGGCAAGCGTATAAAATGTCATCTATTGAAACCGAAATATCATGTTTTTTTTTTGGCACAGTTCCTATAGCTTTCTCCCTAGAAAATACGAATGTGTAGAGCTGGTGTCTCTATGTGGAACCAATTAGTGTTTCCAGCACAAAATGAAATGTTCCCTGATAAAAAAAAATCTAAACAATAAAGTTAATCATAATATCCAGAAAACACAAACACAGAGGCTGTAGCAATATCAGGGATTGAGTTAGCCAAAACACTACCAAATATTTCCGGATTCATCCAGTCATATCCGGAGAAACTGGTCTGGAATTCGTATGCAATGGACCGAGAAAATCAGAGTAAAAATGGTTTTGGAGAACAGCAAAGTCTTTTCTTTAGAAAAATTGATAAAATATCATCGATACAAACAGAAATATGATGTTTGTTTCCCGCAGTTCCTCTAGCTTTCTCCATAGAAAATACGAATGTGTAGAACTGGTGTCCCCATGATGAAACAATTAGTGTTTCTACAGTACAAAATTAAGTGTTCCCTGCTAAAAACATTCAAAACAATAAATTCCATCATAATATCCAGAAAACACAAACACAGAGGCTTTCACAGTATTTCAGATTGAGTTAGCCAAAACAAAACCGGATATTTCTGATTTCATCCAGTCATATCCGGAAAAAGCGGTTTGGAATTTGTATGCATTGGACTGAGAAAATCAGAGTAAAAATGGTATTGGAGAAAAGCAAAGTCTTTTCGTTAGGCAAGTGCATAAAATGTCATCTATACAAACAGAAATATCATGTTTGTTTGCTGAAGTTCCTCTAGCTTTCTCCCTAGAAAATACGAATGTGTAGAGCTGGTGTCTCCAGGTGTAACCAATTACTCTATCCAAGCTCAAAATAAAATGTTCCCTGGTAAAAAACATTCAAAACAATAAAGTCCATGGATAATATCCGGAAAACACAAACACAGGAGCTGCAGCAATATCTGGGATTGAATTAGCCAAAACAAAACCGGATATTTCCAGTTTCATCCAGTCATATCCGGACAAACTGGTGTGGAATTCCTATGCAATGGACCGAGAAAATCACAGTAAAAATGTTTTTGGAGAAAAGCAAAGTCTTTACATTAGGCAAGTGCATAAAATGTCATCTATACAAACAGAAATATCATGTTTACCACAGTTCCTCTAGCTTTCTTCCTAGAAAATACGAATGGGTAGAGCTGGTTTCCCCATGATGAACCAATTAGTGTTTCAACGGTACAAAATTAAATGGTCCCTGATAAAAACATTCAAAACAATAATGTCCGTCGATAATATCCGGAAAACACAAATACAGAGGCTTTCACAATATTTCGGATTGAGGTAGCCAAAACACAACCGGATATTTCTGGTTTCATCCAGTCATATCCGGAAAGACTGGTGTGGAAATCATATGCAGTGGACCGAGAAAATCACAGTAAAAATGGTTTTGGAGAAAAGCAAAGTCTTTCCGTTAGGCAAGTGCATAAAATGTCATCGATACAAACAGAAATATCATGTTTGTTTGCCGCAGTTCCTCTACCTTTCTCCCTAGAAAATACGAATGTGTAGAGCTGGTGTACCCAGGATGAACCAATTAGTGTTTCTATGGTACAAAATGAAATGTTCCCTGATAAAAACATTCAAAACAATAAAGTCCATCGATAATATCCAGAAAACAAAACACAGAGGCTTTCACAATATTTCGGATTGAGTTAGCCAAAACACAACCGCATATTTCTGGTTTCATCCAGTCATATCCGCACAAAGTGCTGTGGAATTCGTATGCAATGGATCGAGAAAATCAGAGTAAAAATGCTTTTGGAGAAAAGCAAAGTCTTTTCGTTAGGCAAGTGCATAAAATGTCATCTATCTAAACAGAAATATCATGTTTGTTTGCCGCAGTTCCTCTTGCTTTCTGCCTAGAAAATAAGAATATGTAGTGCTGGTGTCTCCATGTCTAGCAAATTACTGTATCCATTCCCAAATGAAATGTTCCCTGGTAAAAAAACATTCAAACAATAAAGCCCATTGATAATATCCAGAAAACACATACACAGAGGCTGTAGCAATATCTGGGATTGTGTTAGCCAAAACATTACCAGATATTTCCGGTTTCATCCAGTGATATCTGGTCAAACTGGTGTGGAATTCATATGCAATGGACCGAGAAAATCACAGTAAAAATGGTTTTGGAGAAAAGCAAAGTCTTTTCATTAGGCAAATAGATAAAATGTCATCGATACAAACAGAAATATCATGTTTGTTGCCACAGTTCCTCTAGCTATCTCCCTAGAAATTACAAATGTGTAGAGCTGGTATCTCCATTTGGAACCAATTAGTGTTTCCAAGCAAATAATTAAATGTTCCCTGATAAAAAACAATCAAAACAATAATGTCCATAGATAATATCCGGAAAACACACACACAGAGGCTGCAGCAATATCTGGGTTTGAATTAGCCAAAACAAAACCGGATATTTCCGGTTTCATGCAGTCATATCTGGACAAACTGGTGTGGAATTCCTATGCAATGGACCGAGAAAATCAGAGTAAAAACGATTTTGGAGAAAAGCAAATTCTTTTCATTAGGCAAGTGCATAAAATGTCAACTACACAAATATAAATATCATGTTTACCGCAGTTCCTCTTTCTTTATCCGTAGAAAATACGAATGGGTAGAGCTGGTGTCCCCAGGATGAACCAATTAGTTTTTCAATGGTACAAAATTAAATGTTCCCTGATAAAAACATTCAAAACAATAACGTCCGTCGATAATATCCGGAAAACACAAACACAGAGGCTTACACAATATTTCGGATTGAGTTAGCCAAAACACAACCGCGTATTTCTGGTTTCATCCAGTCATATCCGCACAAAGTGCTGTGGAATTCGTATGCAATGGACCGAGAAAATCACAGTTAAAATGCTTTTGGAGAAAAGCAAAGTCTTTTCGTTAGGCAAGTGCATAAAATGTCATCTATACCAAAAGAAATATCATGTTTGTTTCCCGCAGTTCCTCTAGCTTTCTCCCTAGAAAATATGAATGTGTAGAGCTGGTGTCTCCAGGTGTAACCAATTACTCTATCCAAGCTCAAAATAAAATGTTCCTCGGTAAAAAATATTCAAAACAATAAAGTCCATGGATAATATCTGGAAAACACAAACACAGAGCCTGTTGCAATATCTGGGATTGAGTTAAGCAAAACACAACCAGATATTTCCGGTTTCACCCAGTCATATCCGGACAAACTGGTGTGTAATTCGTATGCAATGGAGTAAGAAAATCACAGTAAAAATTGTTTTGGAGAAAAGTAAAGTCTTTTCATTATGCAAGCAGATAAAATATCATCGATAAAAACAGAAATATCATGTTTGTTTACCTCAGTTCCTCTAGCTATATCCCTAGAAATAACGAATGTGTAGAGCTGGTGTCTCCATGTGGAACCAATTAGTGTTTCCAAGCAAAAAATTAAATGTTCCCTGATAAAAAACATTCAAAACAATAATGTCCATGGATAATATCCAGAAAACACAAACACAGAGGCTGCAGTAATATCTGGGATTGAATTAGCAAAAACAAAACCGGATATTTCCGATTTCATGCAGTCATATCCAGACAAACTGGTGTGGAATTCCTATGCAATGGACTGAGAAAATCACAGTAAAAACGATTTTGGAGAAAAGCAGTCTCTTCCATAGCCAAGTGCATAAAATGTCATCTATAGAAACAGAATTAATATGTTTGTTTGCCACAGTTCCTCGAGCTTTCTCCCTAGAAAATACGAATGTGTAGAGCTGGTGTCCCCATGGTGAACCAATTAGTGTTTCAACGGTACAAAATGAAATGCTCCCTGATAAAAACATTCAAAACGATAAAGTCCATCGATAATATCCAGAAAACACAAACACAGAGGCTTTCACAATATTTCGGATTGAGTTAGCCAAAACACAACCGGATATTTCTGGTTTCATCCAGTCATATCCCCACAAAGTGCTGTGGAATTCGTATGCAATGGACCGAGAAAATCACAGTTAAAATGCTTTTAGAGAATAGCAAAGTCTTTTCGTTAGGCAAGTGCATAAAATGTCATCGATACAAACATAAATATCATGTTTGTTTACCGCAGTTCCTCTACCTTTCTCCCTAGAAAATACGAATGTGTAGAGGTGGTGTCCCCAGGATGAACCAATTAGTGTTTCTATGGTACAAAATGAAATGTTCCTGATAAAAACATTCAAAACAATAACGTCCGTCGATAATATCCGGAAAACACAAACACAAGGCTTTCACAATATTTCGGATTGAGTTAGCCAAAACACAACCGGATATTTCTGGTTTCATCCAGTCATATCGGGACAAACTAGTGTGGAATTCGTATGCAATGTAACGTGGAAATCACAGCAAAAATGGTTTTGGAGAAAAGCAAAGTGTTTTCGTTAGGCAAGTGCATAAAATATCATCTACACAAACATAAATATCCTGTTTACCGCAGGTCCTCTAGCTTTCTCCCTAGAAAATAGAATGTGTAGAGCTTGTGTTTCCATGTGGAACCAATTACTCTATCCAAGCTCAAAATAAAATGTTCACTGATAAAAAACATTCAAAACAGTGAAGTCCGTTGATAATATCCAGAAAACACAAACACATAGGCTGTAGAAATATCTGGGATTGAGTTAGCCAAAACAAAACCAGCTATTTCTGGTTTCATGCAGTCATATCCGGACAAAGTGGTGTGGAATTCGTATGCAATAGACCAAGAAAATCACAGTAGAAATGGTTTTGGAGGAAAGCAAAACTTTTCGTTTGGCAAGTGCATAAAATGTCATCGATACAAACAGAAATATATTTGTTTGCCGAAGTTCCTCTATCTTTCTGCCTAGAAAATAGGAATGTTTAGCTCTGGTGTTTCCATGTGGAACCAATTAGTGTATCAATGGTACAAAATTAAATGTTCCCTGATAAAAAAAATATACAAAACAATAAAGTCTGTGGATAATATCAGGAATACACAAACACAGAGGCTGTAGCAATATCTGGGATTGAGTTAGCCAAAACAAAACTGGATATTTCTGGTTTCATCCAGTCATATCTGGACAAAATGGTGTGGAATTCGTATGCAATGGACCGAGAAAATCACATAAAAATGGTTTTGGAGAAAAGCAAAGTATTTTCATTAAGCAAGTGCATAAAATGTCATCTATACAAACAGAAATATCATGTTTGTTTGCCGCAGTTCCTCTAGCTTTCTGATTAGAAAATACGAATGTGTAGAGCTGGTGTCTCCATGTGGAACCAATTAGTGTTTCCAAGCACAAAATTAAATGCTAACTGCTAAAATCTTTCAAAACAATAAAGTCCTTGGATAATATCAGGAATACACAAACACAGACGCTTTCACAATATTTTGGATTGAGTTAGCCAAAACACAACCAGATATTTCTGGTTTCATGCAGTCATATATCGACAAAGTGGTGTGGAATTCGTATGCATTGGTCCGAGAAAATCACACTAGTATTGGTTTTGGAGAAAAGCAAAGTCTTTTCATTAGGCAAGTGCATAAAATGTCATCAATACAAACATAAATGTCATGTTTGTTTGCCGCAGTTCCTCTAGCTTTTTCCGTAGAAAATACAAATGTGTAGAGCTGGTGTCTCCATGTGGAACCAATTCATGTTTCAACGGTATAAAATTAAATATTCCCTTATAAAAAACATTCAAAACAATAAAATCCGTGGATAATATCAGGAATACACAACACAGAAGCTGTAGCAATATCTGGGATTGAGTTAGCCTAAACAAAACAAGATATTTCCGGTTTCATACAGTCATATCTTCAGAAACTGGTGTGGAATTCGTATGCAATGGACCGAGAGATTCAGAGTAAAAATGGTTTTGGAGAAAAGCAAAGTCTTTATGTTAGGCAAGTGCATAAAATGCCATCTATACAAACAGAAATATCATGTTTGTTTGCCGCATTTCCTCTAGCTTTCCCGCTAGAATATACGAACGTGTAGGGCTGGTGTTCCCATGATGAACCAATTCGTGTTTCCAAGCACAAAATTAAATGTTCCCTGATAAAAAACATTGAAAACAATTAAGTCCATCGATAATATCCAGAAAACACAAACACAGAGGCTTTCACAATATTTAGGATTGAGGTAGCCAAAACACAACTCGATATTTCTGGTTTCATCCAGTCATATCCGGACAAAGTGGTGTGGAATTTGTATGCAATGGACCGAGAAAATCACAGTAAAAATGGTTTTGGAGACAGAAATGTCATTTAGTTAGGCAAGTACATAAAATGTCATCTAGACAAACAGCAATATCATGTTTGTTTGCCGCATTTCCTCTAGCTTTCTCTTTGAAAATACGAATGTGTAGAGCTGGTGTCTCCATGTGGAACCAATAACTGTATCCAAGCTCAAAATAAAATGTTCCCCGATAAAAAATATTCAAAACAATAAGGTCTGTTGATAATATCCAGAAAACACAAACGCAGAGGCTGTAGCAATATGTGGGATTGAGTTAGCCAAAACACAACCGGATATTTCCGGTTTCATCCAGTCATACCCGTACAAAATGGTGTGGAATTCATATGGAACGCACCAAGATAATCACCGTATAATGATTTTGGAGAAAAGCAGTCTTTCCTTAGGCAAGTGCATAAAATGTCATCGATACAAACAGAAATATCATATTTGTTTGACACAATTCCTCTAGCTTTCGCCCTAGAAAATACGAATATTTAAAGCTGGTGTCTCCATGTGGAAGCAATTACTGTATCCAAGCTCAAAATAAAATGTTCCCCGATAATAAACATTCAAAACAATGAAGTCCGTTGATAATATCCAGAAAACACAAACACAGAGGCTGCAGCAATATCTGGGACTGAGTTAGCCAATACAAAACCAGATATTTCCGGTTTCATCCAGTCATATCCGGACAAACTGCTGTGGAATTCGTATGCAATGAACCGAGAAAATCACAGTAAAAATGGTTTTGGAGAAAAGAAAAGTCTTTACGTTAGGCAAGTGCATAAAATGTCATCTATACAAATAGAAATATCATGTTTGTTTGCCGCAGTTCCTCTAGCTTTCTCCCTAGAAAATACGAATGTGTAGAACTGGTGTTCCCATTATAAACCAATTAGGGTTTCAACGGTACAAAATTAAATGTTCCCTGATAAAAAACAGTCAAAACAATAAAGTCTTTGGATAATATCAGGAATACCGAAACACAGAGGCTTCATCAATATTTCGGATTGAGTTAGCCAAAACACAATTGGATATTTCCGGTTTAATCCAGTCATATCCGCACAAAGTGCTGTGGAATTCGTATGCAACGGACTGAGAAAATCAGAGTAAAAATGGTTTTGGAGAAAAGCAAAGGCTTTTCGTTAGGCAAGTGCATAAAATGTCATCGATACAAACAGAAATATCATGTTTGTTTCCACATTTCCTCTAGCTTTATCCCTAGAAAATATGAATGTTTTGAGCTGGTGTCCACATGATGAACCAATTAGTGTTTCAAAGGTACAAAATTAAATGTACCCTGATAAAAATATTCAAAATAAAAAGTCCATGGATAATATCAGGAATACAAATACACAGAGGCTGTAGCAATATCTGTCATTGAGTTAGCCAACACAGAACCGTTCATTTCTGGTTTCATCCAGTCATATCTGGACAAACTGGTGTGG
Organism: Lepus europaeus; assembly: GCF_033115175.1. Lineage (NCBI taxonomy): Eukaryota > Metazoa > Chordata > Mammalia > Lagomorpha > Leporidae > Lepus > Lepus europaeus. The sequence continues at coordinate 6,102,188 of NW_026909177.1, forward strand.
AATTCGTATGCATTGGACCGAGAAATTCACAATAAAAATGGTTTTGGAGAAAAGCAAAGTCTTTTCATTAGGCAAGTGCATAAAATGTCATCTATACAAACAGAATTATCATGTTTGTTGCCGCAGTTCCTCTAGCTTTCTCCCTAGAAATAAGAATGGGTAGAGCTGATGTCCCCAGGATGAACCAATTAAGTTTCTATGGTACAAAATTAAATGTTCCCTGATAAAAACATTCAAAAGAATAAGTCCATCGACAATATCCAGAAAACACAAACACAGAGGCATTCACAATATTTCGGATTGAGTTAGCCAAAACAAAACCGGATATTTCTGGTTTCATCTAGTCATATCCGGACAAAGTGCTGTGGAATTCGTATATACCGGTCCGAGAAAATAATACTAAAAATTGTTTTGGAGAACATCAAAGTCTTTTCATTAGGCAAATAGATATATTATCATCGATACAAACAGAAATATCATGTTTATTTGCCGCAGTTCCTCTAGCTATCTCCCTAGAAATTTCGAATGTGCAGAGCTGGTGTCTCAATGTGGAACCAATTAGTGTTTCCAAGCAAAAAATTTAATGTTCCCTGATAAAAAACAATCAAGACAATAAAGTCCATGGATAATATCAGTAAAACACAAACACAGAGGCTGTAGCAATATCTGGGATTGGGTTAGCCAGAACACAAGCAGATATATCCGGTTTCATCCAGTCATATCCGGACAAACTGTTGTGGAATTCGTATGCAATGGACCGAGAAAATCACAGTAAAAATGGTTTTGGATAAAAGCAAAGTCTTTTCGTTAGGCAAGTGCATAAAATGTCATCTACACATACGTAAGTATCATGTTTGCCACAGTTCCTCTAGCTTTCTCGCTAGAAAGTAAGAATGTGTAGAGCTGGTGTCCCCAGGATGAACCACTTAGTGTTTCTACGGTACAAAATGAAATGTTCCCTGATAAAAATATTGAAAACAATAAAGTACGTCGATAATATCCAGAAAACACAAACACAGAGGCTTTCACAATATTTCAGACTGAGTTAGCCAAAACACAACCGGATATTTCTGGTTTCATCCAGTCATATCCAGAAAAGTGGTTTGGAATTCGTATGCAATGGACTGAGAAAATCACAGTAAAAAGGGTTTTGGAGAAAAGCAAAGTCTTTTCGTTAGGCAAGTGCATAAAATGTCATCTATACAAACAGAAATATCATGTTTGTTTGCCACAGTTCCTCTACCTTTCTCCCTAGAAAATACGAATGTGTAGAGCTGGTGTCTCCATGTGCAACCAATTAGTGTTTCCAAGCACAAAATTAAATGTTCCCTGATAAAAAAATATTCAAAACAATAAAGTCCCTGGATACTATCAGGAATACACAAACGCAGAGGCTGTAGCAATATCTGGGATTGAGTTAGCCAACACAAAACCGGATATTTCCCATTTCATCCAGTCATATCCAGAAAACCTGGTGTGGAATTCGAATGCAATGGACCGAGAATATCACAGTAAATACGGTTATGGAGAAAAGCAAAGTCTTTTCGTTAGGCAAGTGCATAAAATGTCATCTATACAAACAGAAATATCATGTTTGTTTGCCGCAGTTCCTCTAGTTTTCTCCCTATAAAATACGAATATTTAGAGCTGTATCTCCATGTATAAACAGTGTTTCACAGCACAAAACTAAATATTCCCTGATAAAAAACTTTCAAAACAATAAATTCTGTGGATAATATCAAGAATACACAAACACAGAGCCTGTAGCAATATCTTGAATTGAGTCAGCCAAAACAAAACCGGATATTTCCCGTTTCATGCAGTCATATCCGGACATACTGAGGTGGAATTCCTATGCAATGGACCGAAAAAATCACAGTAAAATGGTTTTGGAGAAAAGCAAAGTCTTTTCGTTAGGCAAGTGCATAAAATTTCATCAATACAAACAGAAATATCATGTTTGTTTACTGCAGTTCCTCTAGCTTTCTCCGTAGAAAATGCGAATGTGTAGACCTGGTATCTCCATTTGGAAACAATTAGTGTTTCGCAGCACAAAATAAATGTTCCCTGATAAAAAGCATTCAAAACTACAAAGTCTGTGGATAATATCAGGAATACACAAACACAGAGGCCGTAACAATATCTGGGATTGATTTACCCAAAACACAACCGGATATTTCCGGTTTCCTCCATTCATATCTGGAAAAACTCCTGTGAAATTCCTACGCAATGGACCGAGAAAATCATAGTAAAAATTGTTTTGGAGAAAAGCAAAGTCTTTTCGTTAGGCAAGTGCATAAAATGTCATATATACAAACAGAAATATCATGTTTGTTCGCTGCAGTTCCTCTAGCTTTCTCCCTAGAAAATACAAATATGTAGAGCTGGTGTCTCCCTGTGGAACCAATTAGTGTTTCCAAGCACAAAACTAAATGTTCCCTGAAAAAAAAAATTGAAGGAAAAAAAAGTCCGTGCATAATATCAAGCATACACAAACATAGAGGCTGTAGCAATATTTCAAATTCAGTTAGTGAAAACAAAACCAGATATTTCTGGTAACATCCCATCATTTTCGGACAAAGTGGTGTGGAATTCGTATGCAATGGACAGAGAAAATCACACTAAAAACGGTTTTGGAGGAAAGCAAAGTATTTTTGTTAAGCAAGTGCATAAAATGTCATCTATACAAACAGAAATATCATGTTTGTTTTCCACTGTTCCTCTAGCTTTCTCCCTACAAAATACGAATGTGTAGAGCTGGTGTCTCCATGTGGAACCAATTAGTGTTTCACAGCAGAAAATTAAGTGTTCCCTGATAAAAATATTTAAAACAATAAATTCTGTGGATAATATCAGGAATACACAAACACAGAGGCTGTAGCAATACCTGGGATTGAGTTAGCCAAAACACAACTGAATATTTCCGGTTTCATCCAGTCATATCCGGAAAAACTGGTGTGGAATTCATATGCAATGGACCGAGAATATCACAGTAAAAATGGTTTTGGAGAAAAGCAAAGCCTTTTTGTTAGGCAAGTGCATAAAATGTCATATATACAAACAGAAATATCATGTTTTTTTGCCACAGTTCCTCTAGCTTTCTCCCTAGAAAATACGAATGTGTAGAGCTGGTGTCTCCATGTGGAAAGAATTAGTGTTTCCAAGCAAAAAATTAAATGTTCCCTGATAAAAAAATATTCAAAACAATAAAGTCTGTGGATAATATCAGGAATACACAAACACAGAGGCCGTAACAATATCTGGGATTGAGTTAGCCAAAAGAAAACTGGATATTTCTGGTTTCATCCAGTCATATCCAGACAAACTGGTGTGGAATTCGTATGCAAAGGACCAAGAAAATCACAAAACATATGGTTTTGGAGAAAAGCAAAGTCTTTTTGTTAGGCAAGTGCATAAAATGTCATCGATAAAAACAGAAATATCATGTTTGTTTGCCACAGTTCCTCTAGCTTTCTCCGTAGAGAATATGAATGTGAAGAGCTGGTGTGTCCATGTGGAACCAATTAGTGTTTCCAAGCACAAAATTAAATATTCCCTGAAAAAAAATTGAAAAAACTAAAGTCCGTGGATAATATCAGGAATACACAAACACAGAGGCTGTGGCAATAACTGGGATTCAGTTAGCAAAAATACAACCAGATATTTCTGGTTTCATCCACTCATATCCGGACAAAGTGGTGTGGAATTCCTATGCAATGTACCGAGAAAATCACACTAAAAATGGTTTGGAGAAAAGCAAAGTCTTTAATTAGTTAGGCAAGTGCATAAAATGTCATCTATACAAACAGAAATATCATGTTTGTTTGCCGCAGTTCCTCTAGCTTTCTCCCTAGAAAATATGAATGTGTAGAGCTGGTGTCCCCATGATGAATCAATTAGGTTTCGCAAGCACAAAATTAAATGTTCCCTTATAAAAACATTTGAAACCATTTGTCCATCGATAATATCCAGAAAACACAAACACAGAGGCTGTAGCAATATTTCGGATTGAGTTAGCCAAAACACAACCGGCTATTTCTGGTTTCATCCAGTCATATCCGGACAAACTGGTGTGGAATTCGTATGCAATGGACTGAGAAAATTACGCTAAAAATGGTTTTGGAGAAAAGCATCGTATTTTCGTTAGGCAAGTGCATAAAATGTCATGTATACAAACAGAAATATCATGTTTGTTTGCCGCAGTTCCTCTAGCTTTCTCCCTAGAAAATACGAATATGTAGCGCTGGTTTCTCCATGTGGAACAAATTACTGTATCCAAGCTCAAAATAAAATGTTACCAGATAAAAAACATTCAAAATAATAAAGTACATTGATAATATCCAGAAAACACAAACACAGAGTCAGTAGCAGTATCTGGAATTGAGTTAGCCAAAAAAAAAAAAAAACTGGATATTTCCAGTTTCATCCAGTCATATCCTGACAAAGTGGTGTGGAGTTCATATGCAAAGGACAACGATAATCATATTAAAATGGTTAAATAGAAAAGGAAAGTCTTTTCGTTAGGCAAGTGCATAAAATGTCATCAAAACAAACAGAATTATCTTGTTTGTTTGCCGCAGTTCCTCTAACTTTCTCCCTTGAAAATACGAATATATAGAGCTGGGGTCTCCATGTGGAACCAATTAGTGTTTCTACAGTTTAAAATTTTATGTTCCCTGATAAAAACATTCAAAACAATAAAGTCCATTGATAATATCTTGAAAACACAAACACAGAATCTTTCACAATATTTCGCATTGAGTTAGCCAAAACACAATCGGATATTTCCGGTTTCATCAAGTCATATCCGGACAACGTGGTGTGGAATTCGTATGCAATGGGCCGAGAATATCACAGTAAAAATGGTTTTGGAGAAAATCAAAGTGTTTTCGTTAGGCAAGTGCATAAAATCTCATCGAAACAAACAGAAATATCATGTTTGTTTGCCGCAGTTCCTCTAGCTTCCTCCCTAGAAAATACGAATGTATATCGCTGATGTCTCCATGTGGAACCAATTAGTGTTTCAGAGCACAAAATTAAATGTTCCCTGATAAAAAACATTCAAAACAATATACTCCGTGGATAATATCAGGAATACACTTACACAGAGGCTGTAGCAATATCTGGGATTGAGTTAGCCAAAACAGAAATGGATATTTTTGGTTTCATCCAGTCATATCCGGACAAATGGGTGTGCAATTCATATGCAATGGACCGAGCAAATCAGAGTAAAAATGGTTTTGCAGAAAAGCGAAGTCTTTTCGTTAGGCAAGTGCATAAAATGTCATCTAAACAAACAAAAATATCATGTTTGTTTCCCACAGTTCCTCTAGCATTCTCCCTAGAAAATATGAATACGTAGAGCTGGTTTCTCCATGTGGAAGCAATTGCTGTATCCAAGAACAAAATTAAATGTTCCCTGATAAAAAACATTGAAAGCAATAAATTCTATCGATAATATATAGAAAACACAAACACAGTGGCTTTAGCAATATCTGGGATTAGTTAGCCAAAACACAAACGGATATTTCTGGTTTCATCCAGTCATATCCGGACAAAGTGGTGTGGAATTCGTATATGGTGGACCGAGAAAATCACAGTAAGAATGGTTTTGGAGAAAAGCAAAGGCTTTTCGTTAGGCAAGTGGATAAAATGTCATGTATACAAACAGAAATATCATGTTTGTTTGCCGCAGTTCATCTAGCTTCCCCCTAGAAAATACGAATGTCCAGAGCTGGTGTCTCCATGTGGAACCAATTAGTGTTTCCCAGCACAAAATTAAATGTTCCACGAAAAATCATTCAAAATAATAAAGTCCATTTATAATATCCAGAAAACACAAACACAGTGTCTGTCCCAATATCTGGGATTGAGTTAGCCAAAACACAACTGGATATTTCTGGTTTTATCCAAGCATATCCTGACAATGTTGTGTGGAATTCGTATGCCATGGACCGCAAACATCACAGTAAAAATGTTTTTGGAGAAAAGCAAAGTCTTTTCGTTAGGCAAGTGGATAAAATGTCATCTATACAAACAGAAATATCATGTTTGTTTGCCGCAGTTCCTCCAACTTTCTCCCTAGAAAATACGAATGTGTAGAGCTGATGTCTCCATATGGAGTCAACTAGTGTTTCCCAGCACAAAATTAAATCTTCCCTGAAAGAAATATTCAAAACTATAAAGTCCGTCGATAATATGCAGAATACACAAACACAGAGGCTGTAGCAATAAGTTGGATTGAGATAGCCAAAACACAACCGGATATTTCTGGTTTCAGCCACTCATATCCGGACAAACTGGTGTGGCATTCTTATGCAATGGACCTAGAAAAATCAGAGAAAAATGGTTTTGGAGAAAAGCAAAGTGTTTTTGTTAGGCAAGTGTAGAAAATGACATCTATGCAAACAGAAATATCATGTTTGTTTGCCACAGTTCCTCTTTCTTTCTCCCTAGAAAATATGAATGTGTAGAGCTGGTGTCTCCAAGTGGAAGCAATTAGTGTTTCCAAGCACAAATTAAATTTTCCCTTATAAAAAACATTGAAAATAATAAAGTCTGTCGATAATTTCCAGAAAACACAAACACAGAGGCTGTAGCAATATGTTGGATTGAGTTAGCCAAAACACAGCTGGATATTTCCGGTTCCATCCAGTCATATCTGGGAAAGTGTTGTGGAATTCGTATACAATGAACATAGACAATCACAGTAGAAATGGTTTTGGAAATAGCAAATTTATTTCATCAGCAAGTTAAAAAAGTATCATCTATACAAACAGAAATATCATGTTTGTTTGCCACAGTTCTTCTAGGTTTCTCCCTACAAAATTTGAATGTGTAGAGCTGGTGTGTCTCCATGTGGAACCAATTAGTGTTTCCATGCACAAAATTGAATGTTCCCTGATAAAAAAACATTCAAAGTAATAAATCCGTCGACAATATCCAGAAAACACAAACGCAGAGGCTCTCGCATAATGTGGCATTGAGTTAGCCAAATCACAAAGGATATTTCTAGTTCAATCAGTCATGTCTGGAGAAAGTGGTGTGGAATTAATATACAATGGACACAGGCAATCATAGTAAAAATGGTTTTGGAGAATAGCAAAGTCTTTTCATTAGCCAAGTTCATAAAATCTCATCTATACAAACAGAAATATCATGTTTGCTTGCTGCAATTCCTCTAGCTTTCTCCCTAGAAAATACAAATGTGTAGAGCTGGTGTCTCCATGTGGAACCAATTAGTGTTTCAAGCAAAAAATTAAATGTTCCCTGATAAAATACATTCAAAACCATAAACTTCGTTGATAATATCCAGAAAACACAAAACAGAGGCTTTCACAATATTTCGGATTGAACTAGCAAAAACACAACCGGATATTTCTGGTTTCATCCAGTCATATCCATAAAAAGTGGGGAGGAATTCGTATGCAATGGACCGAGAAAATCACAGTAAAAATGTTTTTGGAGAAAAGCAAAGTCTTTTCACTTGTCAAGTGTATAAAATGTCATCTATTCAAACAGAAATGTCATGTTTATTTGATGCAGTTCCTCTAGCTTTCTCCCTAGAAAATGTGAATGTGTAGAGATGGTGTCTCCATGTGGAGTCAACTAGTGTTTCCCAGGTCAAAACTAAATGTTCCCTGATAAAAACATTCAAAACAATAAAGTCCATTGATAATATCTTGAAAACACAAACACAGAGGCTGTAGTAATATCTGGGATTGAGTTAGCCAAAACACAACTGGATATTTCTGGTTTCATCCAGGCATATCCACGGAAAGTGGTGTGGAATTCCTATGCAATGTACCGAGAAAATCACAGTACAAATGGTTTTGGAGAAAAGCAAAGTCTTTTCGTTATGCAAGTGCATAAAATGTCATCTATACAAACAGAAATATCATGTTGGTTTGCCACAGTTCCTCTAGCTTACTCCCTAGAAAACACGAATGTGTAGAGCTGGAGTCTCCATGTGGAGTCAATTAGTGTTTCCCAGCACAAAATTAAATGTTCCCTGATAAAAAACATTCAAAACAATGAAGTCTGTCGATAATATCTAGAAAAGGCAAACACAGAAGCTGTCGCAATATCTGGGATTGAGTTAGCCTAAACACAACCGGAGAATTCTGGTTTCATGCAGTCATACCTTGGCAAACATTTGTGAAATTCGTATACAATGGACCGAGAATATCACAGTAAAAATGGTTTGGGAGAAAAGCAAAGTCATTTCGTTTGGCAAGTGTATAAAATGTCATCTATTCAAACAGATATATCATGTTTGTTTGCTGCAGTTCCTCTAGCTTTCTCCCTAGAAAATACAAATGTGTAGAGCTGGTGTCTCCATGTGGAGCCAATTAGTGTTTCAAGCAAAAAATTAAATGTTCCCTGATAAAATACATTCAAAACCATAAACTTCGTTGATAATATCCAGAAAACACAAAACAGAGGCTTTCACAATATTTCGGATTGAACTAGCAAAAACACAACCGGATATTTCTGGTTTCATCCAGTCATATCCGTAAAAAGTGGGGAGGAATTCGTATGCAATGGACCGAGAAAATCACAGTAAAAATGTTTTTGGAGAAAAGCAAAGTCTTTTCACTTGTCAAGTGTATAAAATGTCATCTATTCAAACAGAAATGTCATGTTTATTTGACGCAGTTCCTCTAGCTTTCTCCCTAGAAAATGTGAATGTGTAGAGATGGTGTCTCCATGTGGAGTCAACTAGTGTTTCCCAGGTCAAAACTAAATGTTCCCTGATAAAAACATTCAAAACAATAAAGTCCATTGATAATATCTTGAAAACACAAACACAGAGGCTGTAGCAATATCTGGGATTGAGTTAGCCAAAACACAACTGGATATTTCTGGTTTCATCCAGGCATATCCACGGAAAGTGGTGTGGAATTCCTATGCAATGTACCGAGAAAATCACAGTACAAATGGTTTTGGAGAAAAGCAAAGTCTTTTCGTTACGCAAGTGCATAAAATGTCATCTATACAAACAGAAATATCATGTTGGTTTGCCACAGTTCCTCTAGCTTACTCCCTAGAAAACACGAATGTGTAGAGCTGGAGTCTCCATGTGGAGTCAATTAGTGTTTCCCAGCACAAAATTAAATGTTCCCTGATAAAAAACATTCAAAACAATGAAGTCTGTCGATAATATCTAAAAAAGGCAAACACAGAAGCTGTCGCAATATCTGGGATTGAGTTAGCCTAAACTCAACCGGAGAATTCTGGTTTCATGCAGTCATACCTTGGCAAACATTTGTGAAATTCGTATACAATGGACCGAGAATATCACAGTAAAAATGGTTTTGGAGAAAAGCAAAGTCATTTCGTTTGGCAAGTGTATAAAATGTCATCTATTCAAACAGATATATCATGTTTGTTTGCTGCAGTTCCTCTAGCTTTCTCCCTAGAAAATACAAATGTGTAGAGCTGGTGTCTCCATGTGGAACCAATTAGTGTTTCAAGCAAAAAATTAAATGTTCCCTGATAAAATACATTCAAAACCATAAACTTCGTTGATAATATCCAGAAAACACAAAACAGAGGCTTTCACAATATTTCGGATTGAACTAGCAAAAACACAACCGGATATTTCTGGTTTCATCCAGTCTTATCCGTAAAAAGTGGGGAGGAATTCGTATGCAATGGACCGAGAAAATCACAGTAAAAATGTTTTTGGAGAAAAGCAAAGTCTTTTCACTTGTCAAGTGTATAAAATGTCATCTATTCAAACAGAAATGTCATGTTTATTTGACGCAGTTCCTCTAGCTTTCTCCCTAGAAAATGTGAATGTGTAGAGATGGTGTCTCCATGTGGAGTCAACTAGTGTTTCCCAGGTCAAAACTAAATGTTCCCTGATAAAAACATTCAAAACAATAAAGTCCATTGATAATATCTTGAAAACACAAACACAGAGGCTGTAGCAATATCTGGGATTGAGTTAGCCAAAACACAACTGGATATTTCTGGTTTCATCCAGGCATATCCACGGAAAGTGGTGTGGAATTCCTATGCAATGTACCGAGAAAATCACAGTACAAATGGTTTTGGAGAAAAGCAAAGTCTTTTCGTTACGCAAGTGCATAAAATGTCATCTATACAAACAGAAATATCATGTTTGTTTGCCGCAGTTCCTCCAACTTTCTCCCTAGAAAATACGAATGTGTAGAGCTGATGTCTCCATATGGAGTCAACTAGTGTTTCCCAGCACAAAATTAAATCTTCCCTGAAAGAAATATTCAAAACTATAAAGTCCGTCGATAATATGCAGAATACACAAACACAGAGGCTGTAGCAATAAGTTGGATTGAGATAGCCAAAACACAACCGGATATTTCTGGTTTCAGCCACTCATATCCGGACAAACTGGTGTGGCATTCTTATGCAATGGACCTAGAAAAATCAGAGAAAAATGGTTTTGGAGAAAAGCAAAGTGTTTTTGTTAGGCAAGTGTAGAAAATGACATCTATGCAAACAGAAATATCATGTTTGTTTGCCACAGTTCCTCTTTCTTTCTCCCTAGAAAATATGAATGTGTAGAGCTGGTGTCTCCAAGTGGAAGCAATTAGTGTTTCCAAGCACAAATTAAATTTTCCCTTATAAAAAACATTGAAAATAATAAAGTCTGTCGATAATTTCCAGAAAACACAAACACAGAGGCTGTAGCAATATGTTGGATTGAGTTAGCCAAAACACAGCTGGATATTTCCGGTTCCATCCAGTCATATCTGGGAAAGTGTTGTGGAATTCGTATACAATGAACATAGACAATCACAGTAGAAATGGTTTTGGAAATAGCAAATTTATTTCATCAGCAAGTTAAAAAAGTATCATCTATACAAACAGAAATATCATGTTTGTTTGCCACAGTTCTTCTAGGTTTCTCCCTACAAAATTTGAATGTGTAGAGCTGGTGTGTCTCCATGTGGAACCAATTAGTGTTTCCATGCACAAAATTGAATGTTCCCTGATAAAAAAACATTCAAAGTAATAAATCCGTCGACAATATCCAGAAAACACAAACGCAGAGGCTCTCGCATAATGTGGCATTGAGTTAGCCAAATCACAAAGGATATTTCTAGTTCAATCAGTCATGTCTGGAGAAAGTGGTGTGGAATTAATATACAATGGACACAGGCAATCATAGTAAAAATGGTTTTGGAGAATAGCAAAGTCTTTTCATTAGCCAAGTTCATAAAATCTCATCTATACAAACAGAAATATCATGTTTGCTTGCTGCAATTCCTCTAGCTTTCTCCCTAGAAAATACAAATGTGTAGAGCTGGTGTCTCCATGTGGAACCAATTAGTGTTTCAAGCAAAAAATTAAATGTTCCCTGATAAAATACATTCAAAACCATAAACTTCGTTGATAATATCCAGAAAACACAAAACAGAGGCTTTCACAATATTTCGGATTGAACTAGCAAAAACACAACCGGATATTTCTGGTTTCATCCAGTCATATCCATAAAAAGTGGGGAGGAATTCGTATGCAATGGACCGAGAAAATCACAGTAAAAATGTTTTTGGAGAAAAGCAAAGTCTTTTCACTTGTCAAGTGTATAAAATGTCATCTATTCAAACAGAAATGTCATGTTTATTTGATGCAGTTCCTCTAGCTTTCTCCCTAGAAAATGTGAATGTGTAGAGATGGTGTCTCCATGTGGAGTCAACTAGTGTTTCCCAGGTCAAAACTAAATGTTCCCTGATAAAAACATTCAAAACAATAAAGTCCATTGATAATATCTTGAAAACACAAACACAGAGGCTGTAGTAATATCTGGGATTGAGTTAGCCAAAACACAACTGGATATTTCTGGTTTCATCCAGGCATATCCACGGAAAGTGGTGTGGAATTCCTATGCAATGTACCGAGAAAATCACAGTACAAATGGTTTTGGAGAAAAGCAAAGTCTTTTCGTTATGCAAGTGCATAAAATGTCATCTATACAAACAGAAATATCATGTTGGTTTGCCACAGTTCCTCTAGCTTACTCCCTAGAAAACACGAATGTGTAGAGCTGGAGTCTCCATGTGGAGTCAATTAGTGTTTCCCAGCACAAAATTAAATGTTCCCTGATAAAAAACATTCAAAACAATGAAGTCTGTCGATAATATCTAGAAAAGGCAAACACAGAAGCTGTCGCAATATCTGGGATTGAGTTAGCCTAAACACAACCGGAGAATTCTGGTTTCATGCAGTCATACCTTGGCAAACATTTGTGAAATTCGTATACAATGGACCGAGAATATCACAGTAAAAATGGTTTGGGAGAAAAGCAAAGTCATTTCGTTTGGCAAGTGTATAAAATGTCATCTATTCAAACAGATATATCATGTTTGTTTGCTGCAGTTCCTCTAGCTTTCTCCCTAGAAAATACAAATGTGTAGAGCTGGTGTCTCCATGTGGAGCCAATTAGTGTTTCAAGCAAAAAATTAAATGTTCCCTGATAAAATACATTCAAAACCATAAACTTCGTTGATAATATCCAGAAAACACAAAACAGAGGCTTTCACAATATTTCGGATTGAACTAGCAAAAACACAACCGGATATTTCTGGTTTCATCCAGTCATATCCGTAAAAAGTGGGGAGGAATTCGTATGCAATGGACCGAGAAAATCACAGTAAAAATGTTTTTGGAGAAAAGCAAAGTCTTTTCACTTGTCAAGTGTATAAAATGTCATCTATTCAAACAGAAATGTCATGTTTATTTGACGCAGTTCCTCTAGCTTTCTCCCTAGAAAATGTGAATGTGTAGAGATGGTGTCTCCATGTGGAGTCAACTAGTGTTTCCCAGGTCAAAACTAAATGTTCCCTGATAAAAACATTCAAAACAATAAAGTCCATTGATAATATCTTGAAAACACAAACACAGAGGCTGTAGCAATATCTGGGATTGAGTTAGCCAAAACACAACTGGATATTTCTGGTTTCATCCAGGCATATTCACGGAAAGTGGTGTGGAATTCCTATGCAATGTACCGAGAAAATCACAGTACAAATGGTTTTGGAGAAAAGCAAAGTCTTTTCGTTACGCAAGTGCATAAAATGTCATCTATACAAACAGAAATATCATGTTGGTTTGCCACAGTTCCTCTAGCTTACTCCCTAGAAAACACGAATGTGTAGAGCTGGAGTCTCCATGTGGAGTCAATTAGTGTTTCCCAGCACAAAATTAAATGTTCCCTGATAAAAAACATTCAAAACAATGAAGTCTGTCGATAATATCTAAAAAAGGCAAACACAGAAGCTGTCGCAATATCTGGGATTGAGTTAGCCTAAACTCAACCGGAGAATTCTGGTTTCATGCAGTCATACCTTGGCAAACATTTGTGAAATTCGTATACAATGGACCGAGAATATCACAGTAAAAATGGTTTTGGAGAAAAGCAAAGTCATTTCGTTTGGCAAGTGTATAAAATCTCATCTATTCAAACAGATATATCATGTTTGTTTGCTGCAGTTCCTCTAGCTTTCTCCCTAGAAAATACAAATGTGTAGAGCTGGTGTCTCCATGTGGAACCAATTAGTGTTTCAAGCAAAAAATTAAATGTTCCCTGATAAAATACATTCAAAACCATAAACTTCGTTGATAATATCCAGAAAACACAAAACAGAGGCTTTCACAATATTTCGGATTGAACTAGCAAAAACACAACCGGATATTTCTGGTTTCATCCAGTCTTATCCGTAAAAAGTGGGGAGGAATTCGTATGCAATGGACCGAGAAAATCACAGTAAAAATGTTTTTGGAGAAAAGCAGTCTTTTCACTTGTCAAGTGTATAAAATGTCATCTATTCAAACAGAAATGTCATGTTTATTTGACGCAGTTCCTCTAGCTTTCTCCCTAGAAAATGTGAATGTGTAGAGATGGTGTCTCCATGTGGAGTCAACTAGTGTTTCCCAGGTCAAAACTAAATGTTCCCTGATAAAAACATTCAAAACAATAAAGTCCATTGATAATATCTTGAAAACACAAACACAGAGGCTGTAGCAATATCTGGGATTGAGTTAGCCAAAACACAACTGGATATTTCTGGTTTCATCCAGGCATATCCACGGAAAGTGGTGTGGAATTCCTATGCAATGTACCGAGAAAATCACAGTACAAATGGTTTTGGAGAAAAGCAAAGTCTTTTCGTTACGCAAGTGCATAAAATGTCATCTATACAAACAGAAATATCATGTTGGTTTGCCACAGTTCCTCTAGCTTACTCCCTAGAAAACACGAATGTGTAGAGCTGGAGTCTCCATGTGGAGTCAATTAGTGTTTCCCAGCACAAAATTAAATGTTCCCTGATAAAAAACATTCAAAACAATGAAGTCTGTCGATAATATCTAGAAAAGGCAAACACAGAAGCTGTCGCAATATCTGGGATTGAGTTAGCCTAAACACAACCGGAGAATTCTGGTTTCATGCAGTCATACCTTGGCAAACATTTGTGAAATTCGTATACAATGGACCGAGAATATCACAGTAAAAATGGTTTTGGAGAAAAGCAAAGTCATTTCGTTTGGCAAGTGTATAAAATGTCATCTATTCAAACAGATATATCATGTTTGTTTGCTGCAGTTCCTCTAGCTTTCTCCCTAGAAAATACAAATGTGTAGAGCTAGTGTCGCCTGTGGAACCAATTAGTGTTTCTATGGTACAAAGTTAAATGTTCCCTGATAAAAACATTCAAAATAATAAAGTCCATCGTTAATATCCAGAAAACACAAACACAGATGCTGTAGCAATATCTGGGATATAGTTAGCCAAAACACAACCGGATATTTCTGGTTTCATCCAGTCATATCCTGACAAAGTGGTGTGGAATTCATATGCAATGGACTGAGAAAATCACAGTAAAAATGGTTTTGGAGAAAAGCAAAGTCTTTTCGTTAGGCAAGTGCAGAAAATGTCATCTATATAAAAGGTAAATATCATGTTTGTTTGCCACAGTTCCTCTAGGTTACTCCCTAGAAAATACGAATGTGTAGAGCAGGTGTCTCCATGTGGAACAAATGATTGTTTCGAGCTCAAAGTTAAATGTTCCCTGATAATATCATTCAAAACAATAAAGTCCGTTGATAATATCTGGAAAACAGAAACACAGAGGCTTTCGCAATATCTGGGATTGAGTTAGCCAAAACACAACCGGATATATTTGCTTTCAACTAGTCATATATTGGCAAACTGGGGAGGAATTCGCATGCAATGTACCGAGAAAATCACAGTAAAAATGGTTTTGGAGAAAAGTAATGTCTTTTCCTTAAGCAAGTGCTTAAAATGTCATCTATTCAAACAGAAATATCATGTTGGTTTGCTGCAGTTCCTCTAGCTTCCTTCCCAGAAAATATGTAAGTGTAGAGCTGTTGTCTCCATGAGGAATCCACTAGTGTTTCCCAGAACAAAATTAAATTTTACCTGATGAAAACATTCAAAGCAATAAAGTCCATCAATAATATCAAGAAAACACAAACACAGAGGCTGTCGCAATATCTGGGATTGAGTTAGCCAAAACACAGCCGGATATTTCTGGTTTCATTCAGGCATATCCGGACAAGTGTTGTGGAATTCATATACAATGGATCAAGAAAATCACAGTAAAAATGGTTTTGGAGAAAAGCAAAGTCTTTTCGTTAGGCAAGTGCAAAAAATGTCATCTATTAAAACAGAAATATCATGTTTGTTTGCCGCAGTTCCAATAGATTCTCCCTAGAAAATACGAATGTGTAGAGCTGATGTCTCCATGTGGAAACAATTAGTGATTCTATGGTACAAAATTAAATATTCCCTGATAAAAACATTCAGAATAATAAAGTCCATCGATAGTATCCAGAAAACACAAACACAGAAGCTGTAGCTATATCTGGGATTGAGTTAGCCAAAACAAAACTGGATAATTCTGGTTTCATCCAGTCATATCCAGACAAAGTGGTATTGAAGTCATATACAATGGACCTAGAAAATCACAGTAAAAATTGTTTTGGAGAAAAGCAAAGTATTTTCATTAGGGAAGTGTATAAAATGTCATCTGAAGAAACAGAAATATCATGTTTGTTTTCCGCAGTTCCTCCAGTTTTCTCCCTAGAAAATACGAATGTGTAGAGCTGGTGTGTCCTTGTGGTACCATTAGTGTTTCTATGGTTCAAAGTTAAATGATCCCTGATAAAAACATTCAAAACCATAAAGTCCATCAATAATTTCCAGAAAACACAAACACAGATGCTGTAGCAATATCTGGGATATAGTTAGCTGAAACACAACTGGATATTTCTAGTTTCAGCCAGTCATACCCGGACAAAGTGGTGTGGAATTCATATGCCATGGACGGAGAAAATCAAAGTAAAAATGGTTTTGGAGAAAAAGCAAAGTCTTTTCCTTAGGCAAGTGCATAAAATGTCATCAATACAAACAGAAATGTAATGTTTGTTTGCTGCAGTTCCTCTAGCTTTCAACCTAGAAAATATGAATGTGTAGAGCTGGTGTCTCCATGTGGAACCAATTATTTTTTCTATGGTACAAAATTAAAGGTTCCCTGATAAAAACATTCAAAACAATAAAGTCCATCGTTAATATCCAGAAAACACAAACACAGAAGCTGTAGCCATATCTGGGATTGAGTTATCCAAAACACAACCGGATATTTCTGGTTTCATTCAGGCATATCAAGACAAAGTGGTGTGGAATTCATATACAATGGATCAGAAAAATCACAGTAAAAATGGTTTTGGTGAAAAGCAATGTCTTTTCGTTAGGCAAGTGCATAAAATGTCATCTATATAAACAGAAATATCATGTTTGTTTGCCGCAGATCCTCTAGATTTCTCCCTAGAAAAGATGAATATGTAGTGCTGGTGTCTCCATGTGGAACCAATTAGTGTTTCACAGCACAAAATTAAATATTCCCTGATAAAAAAAAATGCTAAACAATAAAGTAGGTCAATAATTTCCAGAGAACACAAACACAAAGGCTGTCGCAATATCTGGGATTGAGTTAACCAAAACACAACTGGAAATTTCTGGTTTCAGCCAGTCATATCTGGACAAAGTGGTGTGGGATTCGTATGCAATGGACTGAGAAAATCACAATAAAAATTGTTTTGGAGAAAAGCAAAGTCTTTTCGTTAGGCAAGTGCATAAAATATCATCAATACAAATAGCAATGTCATGTTTGTTTGACGGAGTTCCTCTAGCTTTCTCCCTAGAAAATAGGAATGTGTAGAGCTGGTGTCTCCATGTGGAGTCTACTAGTGTTTCTACGGTACAAAATTATATATTCCTTAATAAAACATTCAAAATTAAAGTCCATCGATAATATCCAGAAAACACAAACAAAGATGCTTTCAATAATTTCGGATTGAGTTAGTCGAAACACAACCGGATATTTCTGGTTTCATCCCACCATATCCGGACAAAGTGGTGTGGAATTCGTATGCAATGGACCGAAAAATCATAGTAAAAATGGTTTTGGAGAAAAGCAGAGACTTTTCATTAGGCCAGTGCATAAAATGTCATCTATACAAACAGAAATATCATGTTTGTTTGCCGCAGTTCCTCTGGCTTTCTCAGTAGAAATATGAATATGTAGAGCTGGTGTCTCCATGTGGAACCAATTACTGTTTCCCAGCACAAAATTAAATGTTAACTGATAAAAAACATTCAAAACATAAATCCTTGGATAATATCTGAAAACAGTAACACAGAGCATGTAGCAATATCTGGGATTGAGTTAGCCAAAACACAACCGGATATTTCTGGTTTCATGCAGTCATATCCGGACAAATTGTTTTGGAATTCGTTTGTAATGCAACGAGAAAATCACAACAAAAAATTATTTTGGAGAAAACAAAGACTTTTCGTTAGGCAAGTGCTTAAAATGTCATGTATACAAACAGAAATATCATGTTTGTTTGCCGCAGATCCTCTAGCTTTCTCCCTGGAAAATACGAATGTGAAGAGCTGGTGTCTCCGTGTGGAGTCAACTAGTGTTTCCCAGCACAAAATTAAATGTTCCCCGATAAAAAACATTCAAAACAATAAAGTCCATCAATAATATCCAGAAAACACAAACACAGAGGCTGTAGCAATATCTGGGATTGAGTTAGCCAAAACACAACCGGATATTTCTGGTGTCATCCAATCATCTCGGTACAAAGTGGTGTGGAATTCGTATGCAATGGGCCAAGAAAATCACAGTAAAAATAGTTTTGGAATAAAGCAAAGTCTTTGAGTTTGGCAAGTGCATGAAATGTCACCTATACAAACAGAAATACCATGTTTGTTTTCCACAGTTCCTCCAGTTTTCTCCCTAGAAAATACGAATGTGTAGAGCCTGTGTATCCATGTAGAACCAATTAGTGTTTCCCAGCAAATAATTTAATGTTCCCTGGTAAAAAAAAAACAGTCAAAACATTAAAGTACATCGATAATATCCAGAAAACACAAACACAGAGGCTTTCACAATACTTCAATGGAGTTAGCCAAAACACAACCGGATATATCTCGTTAATTCAGTCATATC